>NC_137793.1:9175386-9690091 GCF_963383645.1 Muscardinus avellanarius
GCATTTACTATTGATAGTCTATTCCTGTCTTTTTTTGTACTAGGGATTGAAAACAGAGGAATTCTACCTCCAAGCTACATCAGCCCTTTTTAGTTTTTTTTTGAAACAGGATCTTGTTAAGCTGCTGAGGCTGGCCTCAAACCTGCAGTCCAGAATAAATACCATGCTAGTTTATTTCTATCTAATGACAAAGTCACAAAAATGTTGCTGTATTCATTCTCTGGGAAATATAATCCTATTACATTTGGGACCCAAGGTACAGATCATCTTTAAGTCAACTGGATTTCTGAACAGGTGAACACTGCAAATAGCCTCATGGAGGAAGAGAGTAATGCTTTGGATTTAAGCCTGCTTAGCATCGCTATACTTGTATGTGCTTTTGGAAAAGCAAATTTGTGTGAGTGTTTATCCTTTTACATCTGATATTCTAGTTTCTTCCTCACCTTGTGCTAGGGGGTATAATTTACTATTTGAAATCGGCCTGATTTTTATTCATGCATTGAGCAAACACATGCCTATGTTACATATTTCAGTTGCTACTGGTGTGTGAGGAAGTTTGAGAAACTTAAAAGTGCTGAACCTATATTCATAGAGGCGCCATGTGTTCATGTAAGAAGTATTCTATGAAGAAATGCCACAAAGTCTAATGTAAATGACCACTGTTGTATGATTATTAAGAAATGGGAGTGCATATTATTATAGAGGGTGGAGGAATATTGTTAATCTTCATCAAGCAACAAATATTTATGGTGTTGCTATGGTTGTCTAGAGACACAGCTCTTGACTCCCTATAATTATGGATCTGACTAGCATTGTCTTGTGTTCTGTACTGTCATCTTATCTTACTACCTTTTTAATGACACACAAACTTTTCACAGTGGTCTTTTCCAGGGTCATCTGACTGTAGCCAACTTCTCCACGTTCATCTCCTGACTGTCCCCATTCTCCTAAGTCAAGCCAGGTGTTCTAGCTTTGTGCACCTCTGTCCTTTGCTTTCTTTTCTCTACTTAGAGTGCTTCTTTATCCCCATATTCACTTTGTTGTTTTCTTATTCTTCGAGCACCAGTTGAAATGTCGTGTCTTCATGTAGTTCTCTCTTGGTCAGTCTTTACAAAGGACCGCCCTATGATGCTCTTTGTAATGTTACCAGGTATACGGTGCATAACACAATTCATTTCTATATGCATTTACAACATTCATTCTTTTCCACCATCCAGACTGTGAGCTTCATAAGGGCGGAGTAATTCTTGTCACTTGCCGTATAGAGATCTTGGCACAATATATGGAATTTGATCAGTGCTCTATAATCATTTGACAAGTGGGTAGATGGATGGAAGACATTTATATAAGTTCAATTTAAGACGGAAACTAGAGTTAGAGTGGTAAGCAGAATTTCATACTCCTAGAAGTACAAAATGAAAGGATGATATTGAGCCTTGTCTCTGAGGGGAAAGAGAGAGAACACTGACTCATAACATGAACTTGGAAGAAAGACAGAGAGAAGAGAGTTGGGAAAGAATAAAAAGATGTTGAAAAAGAACCCTAGGTCTGCAGTGTCCTAAATGGCAAAGAAATTTCCTGGGGGGAGGAAAGTTGGGACTGCTAAAAGATTCAAAATTATAAGAAAAATTAACATTAACAAAAGCAAACTAAATTTTAATATTAAACTATCAAGACACCCAAAAAGGTAAAGAACATGAAATTAAATACATTACTGTACCCCCTCTATGCCTTGGCTTTATGAAACATTTAACAGTGATTTCTGATAATCATGACTTCCAGGAAGGTTTCTATCAGTATATGAAAATTGTTCAGAAGGTGGCTTGGCAAAAAATGTGAAAAGGAATTAAAGGTGTTCTTATGTTATTTAGTTTTTAAACAATTAGTCAATTCTAGAAGGCAATAAAAAATACTCAGATTTCTCCTAAAGATAAAATTAGAATCCAAATTGCTAAGTGAGAATGATGGAAATGAAAGCTACAAAATACAAATGCAACAAAAATGCAAGGGATGGAAAAAGTATATATGGAAAGAGGTAGGGAGAATGTGGATCATCAAGAGGAGAAACAACATTGGCAAAGCCAGAGATGGGCCTGGAAATCATCTTTGTATGTTCAGAGCATGATCCCTGGGGTACTTACATCAGAATAAATTTCAGTGCTTGGTAAGAATACAGCTTCCTGAGACATACTCACAGTTACTTAGTTAGACTCTATTGGTGTGAAGCCTAAGAATCTGTGTGTAATAACTATCCATAATTTTTCATATATAAAGTCCGAAAAAACATTCCAGTGGAACACAAAAAATTGTACCTTCCATGGAGTCTTGCTCTGCAGTGACGTCTGTGGTGATATTATACTCATGACTTGGTGTATGCTCAAGGCTTGACTCAGCATTTTGAGTGCTATAATGCAGAAGACCTGACCATACAACTTAGAGGAAGATTTATTTGCTCACAGTATTTTGGAGATTCTGGATTCAGTCTATGGGAGGCCAGGACGTGAAGCTCTGGACATGGTGCTACATAGGAAGCAAAGAGAGAGGAGGAGGAGGAGAAGGAGAAGGAGGAGGAGGAAGAGGAGGAGGAGGAGGAGGAGAAGGAGAGAGAGAGAGAGAGAGAGAGGAGAGAGAGAGAGAGAGAGAGAGAGAGAGAGAGAGAGAGAGAGAGAGAGAAAGAGAGAAAGAGAAGAGAGAGCGCAAAAGAAAAAGAGCATGAGTCTGTTTTCACACCCTGGAGGCTAGAAGCAAGAGAGAACAGGGAGAAGAGGAAGGATGTATAATCCCCAAGGCCACACCCCCAAAGATCCCTCTTTGGCCAATTAGCTGTGCTTTCAACATTGCGACTGTGTTTCCGTGAAAAGTAGGGAGACTTTTAAATGCAAACTATTACAGGGTATTGATCGAAAGGACCACTGGAGGACCTGGGGTTTATGAGACTGCAAACTTAAACAGTTTGGGCACCTGTATTATTCTCCACGGGGAAAGTGGAGAATAATGCACTTAAGGTAAAAACATGAATATGCATTTAGAATGAGAGAGGAAATTAATCTGTTAATTTTTAAAAGGTGACATCGCAAAATCTAGAATGATATTAATAAGTAGTTTCACATGCTTCTGCACATTTCACTTTTATAGCCTTTGATTTTTCTCTTCAAATGACAGCTATCTAGAAAGTGATAGTGACAAATAGCTAATATATAGACAGTTATCTCCTGTGGTATATGCTTAGGGCTTGTCTCAGTTTTGACAGAAAATTTTAATTATTGATGACTGTTACAGAAAGTTTGCAGCTTTACATCGACACATCTGTTACATGTGATCTACAAACAGCATCCTCGGTAATTATATTTTTTGTGGTTCTTATAAAAATGTGTGGAGCATTTATAATTATGTATGATATGTAGAGTATATTCTTAGCAGTAGAGAAGTTTGACTAGATATCTGAGAATTGATATTATTGAAATTTAACTCATCTGAAAATTTCCCCTTCTAACTCCCATTTTATTCCTCTACTACACACATATTTTGGTCATTGTGGGTCATGATTACATTTCAGGTTTTTTTCTTTGGTCCTGCACCTTCAGGTCACAATGTTTAGTAAGTTAGCAGAAGGAATGAATCTTGGAAGACATCCCTATATCAGGAGAGGTAGCAATAACACATCTGTAAGGTGAGCAACCGGAAACCACATAAATATATTCTGTAGCATACAATCTATATGAACCCCTAATTCAGCTCCCTCTTGATTGGGATCTCCAAAATGCCTTTATATTCTTCAAAGCTACCCAATGCAAAGAGAAATTGGAATAGAAAATAATAGGGCTTAACCAGTTAAAATTTAAACCATCTTTATTTTAGTTCCACAGAAAATTTTGACTATGTTCATGCATTATGGGACCCTTCCAGGGATTTCACAGAGGCCTGTCCAAGTGAGGATTTGAGACTACAACATTGTTCTCTGGGGAGTAAATTTTTTTTTAGGGAAAAAGCAGAAAGAAACACAGATTAGAGCTTGTTTTACCATTTTATTTTTATTACTTCAACATGGTTTGATTTTTATCTAGAAAATTAATGTGCTCAGCATATCTAATTTTTTAATGCAGGATTATTGATAACAAATGTACTTACTACCTTATGTTTGCCCAGAAAGGACTTCTATTATGATCATTTGTAGAAAATTGCTCTCTCCTATCCCTGTATTTTATTAATTTTACAGAGTTGGAAACTGGAGTATTTAGTTTCATATGGCTTATTAAAGGGTATGTGGTAGAGATGCAAGAATCTCCAAACATATACAACAGGCCACTCCTCCATGAAGTAAAGGATCTCAACTTTAATCCCCACTCTGCTTCTAATTCTTGGTGTGGCTTGAAATGGAGCTACTAGATCTCCCTGGCCATGAGTTCCTCTGCTAGTAAATGATGGTTTTTGACACAGTCACTGTTCCTCAGGAGTAGGAGGGCCCTATGGAAGGGCCTCAAAGGTAGGCAGACCCTCTTTCTTACCTTACTGTGTTAAGCAGAGGAGGTCTGCTTTTTTTATATGTTTGACATACTTACATTTCTTTCAAGATTTTTTTTTCTATTACAATAGTTATAACAGGGACAAAAATGTAAACCAATTTATTTTGGATATTTTTTCAAATGATTGGATCCACATGAGCAGCCTTTTAACAATGGCCCACCCTGATCCCCAGATTCTAATGATGGAGATCAGAATTGGTGTTTAAATTTCTTTGGGATTCTGTTGCAGAGTGAAGGTTGAAGGCCATTATTCCAGAACAATGCACAAGCCCATCTACCCTTAGGATTATCTGGGAACTTTTATAAATACTGATGGCTGGGTGCTAGATCTATGCTTGATATTTAATTAACCTCAGTGTAGATGTTTCAATAACCCTATAGTGGACTCTAATCTACATCAAGGACTGAGAATTCCCACTCAAAGTTACCACTGCATTCTATTAAACTGTAACAGGCTATGTGTTTAAAAAAAGCCACAAACACGATATCTATGTTCCAAATCCTCTTCCATTTATCGAACATATCATTTCGGTAAATGACTATTTTATACTCAGGTTATATAATGATACTGGGTGAGTGACAAGAGAAAAGGTCACTGGTGTGCTGGCAGTATTATTAGTTTCTCTCTATTCATTAGTGGAATAGCTCACTGTTCACCCTGCCTGCAAAAATCTAGACTGTCATTCATGTCTTTACCCTACCACAAACCCCACAGCCATCCACCTGCGGGTGAACTTCTCTAATCCTAACTCGGCTCTTCCATAAAATCAGTGGAGTCAAGTCAAAGGACCTTGCAGAGATGATTTGAAGATTCTCTGATCATTTCCTTATTTTACAGAATATGATTTAATGGAAAAAAGGTCTGATTTCCTTTGGACCTATAGGATATCCTTTCTACTTCTAATTGATCTTGGTGTGTGTAAAAAACCAAGTGAATAATGATGTGTTATGCTCTGTTTTTCTTATAATGCATCCGTGACTCGTGGAAGGATTGTCAGGAGCTGAGTTAGAAAAATAACATCTTACAGCACAAAACTAAGTTTTTTGGCTGTGAACCTAGTGCATCTGGAGCCTGAAGTAGAAATTTGCAAGGATCCATACAAGAACCTCCTGGCGATGTTTGACTCGGACTTTCCTGTACTCCCAGACTGCAATCGAGCCAGTGGGAAGGCAGTGGGAGATCATACATTTGCTCTTAATTCATGCACTTTTTAAATTCAATCCACATGTATACTTAAACATATAATCCAGGTTAGTCCTAATTTCAGCACTCAGGTAGTGTTTGGAATGAGGCAGATGCCTGTAAGATTTCATGGAACATTTTTGTTGGCCATAGGGAAGATGTCACTTAGGATTTTGAATGGAATTCCATCAATGCCTGATGGCCATGCATTCTATGGGGACTGTTAGATTGTATGTATGTGTTGTGTTGATTAACTAAAACCCATCAAGTAATCATCTGCTAAACCATGTAGAAAATGAACTGATAATCAAGGACGTGATGGGACCCACACTTCTGTGTATCAATACAATCACTTTGTACTACGTATTCCTAATGTAACTGCTATTGGCTGAACAAAAATAAGCAGAGACAAGTCTTAGTTGCTGGGAATGCAGTATACCTATATGAGGGCCAAAAGAAGTAAAACGCACGCCAAAATGTCATGCAGTCGTCCAAATAGAGAAAAGCTATAGAAGGTGTGTAGTGAGATGGCTTAAGACAGCAGAACAGAGGGGCTCTGTCCAAAAGACCTTGTGCTGAAGCCCTTGGGGCCATATTCCTGCAACTTAGTTTTAGCAAATCATTCTTTATAGCAATTATCATTTTGAATTATTGGTATTGTATAGCTTTGTTTTCACTTAATTTTAAAATTTATTTTGGCTTGGAAATTTTACAGAAGTGATTAGATTTGTGCTGGTGACTAATTAGTAATGCTAGTATAAGGGTCATCTGTGTGAGTAGCAGGGACTTGTGAAAATTCTGTACTTTAAAAGGGATGAACATTATTTATGGTTGACAAATATTTTTCGAACTAATCTCACTTTACTGTGATCATTCTTTACCTGGTCCTTCCCGTCAGCTTACGAGCTCTGGGAAGGCTGGTGCACATCTTACTTGATTTAGAACCTTCCTTATGTTTACTAAATAAATAAGTTGATTGACAACAATCAGAGCCTAGCTTACAGGACTAACATGGAGGGCAGTGAAATATTCAGTAGGTTATCACTTGTTGAAGATTCCCAAGTCAAATGAGGCTTCAGATTTTTGTTCCTTCAGAACTCTTTGGAGCAGAAGAAAAAAATATCTACTTTTGCTACCAACTTCTTGGAAACACAGAGTGATTGTAATCAAGATCTTGTTTCACTCTCCAAATAAATCTCAAGAGTAGTATTTTTATACCACAAGATGAAGTGATGGGGTTAACTTAATTGGTTTGGACTAATCCCAGATTTTACCTTTAGGCCTTTGATAAGGCTCTGAAGGTTTCCCTCACAAAGATATTGGAATTCTAAGTCACTTGGAAAATGGAATTTTAGGAGACCCTTTCCTCTCAGGATATGTGCAGATGTGGGTTCTTTATATACACTAGGGAGGAAGGCATCATAAAATAAGTGGGCTCGAGCAAGTACCCAGAGGGGTCACTTTTGAACAGAGGAGGCAGATTTTTATTTATCAGAAACATGAGATTGTACAGACAGCAGCCAGCTATATCATTTCATCAGTTGATATTCATTCTCATTCTCTCTCTCTCTCTCTCTCTCTCTCTCTCTCTCTCTCTCTCTCTCTCTCTCTCAGCATTTAATGTGAGTGCTTCTCTCTCAACTGGTGTATTTCAGATGCCTCAGGAACAGTACACACACCACCACCGGAGCACCATGCCCAGCTCTGAGGGGCCACAGGTATATAAAGTGGGGATCTATGGCTGGCGGAAGAGATGCCTGTATTTCTTCGTCCTACTCCTCATGATTTTGATACTGGTGAACTTGGCCATGACCATCTGGATTCTCAAAGTCATGAACTTCACAATTGTAAGTAAAACCACCCATGGCTGTTTAGTTCTTGTTAGGGGAAGGGGGAGCATGAAGAGGGATGATCAAGGAATTTAGAAAAGTTATGTTGGAATGATTCGATATATCCTACAATTTCTTAATTTCTTTGGGTGAAAAATAATTCCTGTTTGGGTCGAATATAGACTTCAACTTCTAGCTTATCTCAATTCTTCTGAGGCTGGTGATCCAATTTAGAGACATTTTTCTCCCTTTTGATCTCTCCTGTGATATCTCCGCTGTGTTTCTGTATCCTGTAGCTTTTAAGAAGTAAATGATGCAGAAAGAAATATAGGATAAATTCAAAGTAGCATGTAGTAATGATAAACGGTTTCAAAAGGCAGGAGTTATAGTATCTAAGTACAATTCAGCTTTGAGCATTATCTAAGAATTCTAGTTGTCTGGCTGTACCTCCTTTCTGTCCCTGTGAGGATCTCCTCAGTTTTTAAGAATATTTCCCCTGCTACTGCATGGGTCAAATAGTAATGAAAGGGATTGATATAAGTTTCATTTGGGGTAGGGGGAATTTGTATTCTTTCTCCTTTGAAGAAATGTTTGCTGTTGCTTGCTTAGGCTTTCTATATAGACTGGACAATTCCTTGTTGAGGTTCAAATGAAAATATAATCCTGGCAAGATAACTTCCAGCATTGTTTTGAGGGATTTTTTCTTCTTTTCTATAGAAATTTCAGAGTATATAAGAAATATAAGTCATTCAAGTTATTAATGAGGAGAGAGTGGGCAGTTTTTTGCTGCCTCTGAGAATACTTTTCCTTGTTCTGATGTCAAAAGTTAATACTTAAATTAGCCACAAAGCAATGCTTGTTTGATAAAGAAATGTAGCTACAACAAAATTCACAGTGAAGTTTCCATGTGAAATCCCCAAATATGGTAATGAATGTTTACAGTTTCTGAATTAGGAAGTTTATGTTTGCATTTGCCATCCTGTACACAGTCATACTTCTTGCCTTCACTAAGGTAGTTTCTTTGGCTTGGACTGCTTTTCTGTGTTTTCTCTGTCTGAAAAATACCCTTTGTGATAACTCTGAAACTCCATTTATGTATCTCTTCTTATACTTACCATCTCAGGTCATTGTTTTTACAGGTCTTGCCTAAGTGGAATGAGCTTCAGGAAGGGCCAGGACTGTATCTTTCCTGTGTGCCTTCGCCCATCACTCTTGGTCAGGCTTGCTGGTGCTTGGGTTAAATAGGAGTCTATAAACCAGAGTTAGAGACATTGCTTCAGGCAGCAGAATGGCTCACTTAAAAAGTTAAAGTTAGGAAACTATCTAATCAAAAGTTACCTTAAATGTTATGGAGTTCTATCTTAAGGGAGAAAAGGTCCAATTCTTTCAGAAAATACGAAAGAGTTTCTGTCCTGCAATATCTACTTGGGAAGATTATACTGGTCACCTTCCCTGGGGTCAGGGGAAATCCCAAGTAATAGGTTCGAGAGTATTGGAGGGCATTAGATTCTGCTACTGAATTGAAATCTGCAAACACTTTTTGAACTCAGCCTCTCACTTTAGACCAGCAGAATTCAGAGAAGTCTGTAAGTAAGGGGAAGAGACATGATCAGCTCTACTGACTAGAAAGCTTAGGCTGGTGGGGCTGGAATAGAATGGGGAAAGTTCTTAAAGTATTAAGGCTGCAAAGAGCTTGGGGCACCCTTGGTCTATTTGGTCTTAAGTCCAAGTAGTCACAATTCTCATCTATTTTTTACAATGATCGGTGGTGATCCTTATGTGAATTTAAAAATAAAACCTTAGAAATGCTGTTGTGTCACGGTATCGAGCAGGAGAACACTGAAACTCCAGTGGTAGCATGGCGAATAACAAG
This sequence comes from Muscardinus avellanarius, assembly GCF_963383645.1. Lineage (NCBI taxonomy): Eukaryota > Metazoa > Chordata > Mammalia > Rodentia > Gliridae > Muscardinus > Muscardinus avellanarius. The sequence goes on from NC_137793.1 coordinate 9,184,795, forward strand.
TCAAGAGATATTTAAAATATGGAATTGACCCACCTTGATTTCTGTTGAATGCAAAAGATGAAAGATATTTTGTAAGAATTCCATTTGGTGATTGGTGAGAAGTCAAGATGATATGGGCCCTAATGCAAGATAGTGTTTATAACCTTCTCACTGGAATCCAGTTGGGACCACATTCCCCCCCACAACCCCAGGTCTCTTCTTTAAGCTAATTCCTCTATTTTTTTGTTTTGTTGTTGTTGTTGCTGTTGCTGTTGTTGTTGTTATTGTTACTATTATTGTTATTATTATTTTACCTAGTCTTGCATTCACTTTTAGAATCTGACAACTTTAGGGGGAAAGGGTTTAAAAATATCTCAAATTTTGATTACTATGATACACCAATATGGCTTCTCGAGTGTGTTTTATCTGGCAAGCTTCATAAAAGTATATGCAAATATATACTGAGCACCACTTCACTCTGGGCGAGCAGGGAAGCAGTGTGACATTGAGGTGATAAACTATATGAAATCAGCTAGTACCTGTAGTTAACTAAATTGATTGTCAAAGTTGAAAGTCCTTAAAGCTTTACCAAACCAAGTACTTACTAAGGTGGGAATAAGGCCATTATTAGCCATAATTGGTACTTTACAGGAGTAATGCATTTGAGCAAATAGGGCTGAAGTGTTAGAAAATTGGCCTTGCCCTGCAAGTTAAAAGCATATTTTTTCCATCATTCACAGTATAAAACATAGTCTTTCAGAATTATAATTCTATTGCACAAATAATAATTTACTGACAATGAAGATTTTGCAAAGAAAGAGTAAGGTATTAATCTATGTTAGACTGGAGAGTGTGATATGAAAGAGAAAAAGAAATCAATGAAGTGGCAGTTATGCATTGTATAGGGAGAGTTAAAGATATCAGCAAGAGAAAAGAGTGATTATTTTGTATGCTTGGATTGTCCTGTAATTTAGAATTTGGGAAAGTTTACACTATAATCAAGTGCTCTGAGTTACAACGAACCAAGAGGGTGATGTCAAAGTGGTTCTGAGGAATTGGCATGACACCCAGAATTAGATACTTGGAATTTGCTTTTTTGTTGGACTTGTATTCTGTGTTATCCCTAAGGATATATGTCAGATGAGTCCTAAAATAGCAGTGGGAATATAAAACCAAGCTTTCCTTGCTGCTCTCGACAAATATTCTGGTGTTCATTACTAGACAGGAGAACAGGGTAACACTTTACAATTTCCCCCACATAAACCAGTATGTGGTTTATCTGTACAATAAACACCCCCACATCAACCTATCCTGGTTTATCATAAACTGCGCTATATAAGGGAACTAATATTTATTGCATCTATCCTGAGTTAGTCATTGTGTATAACACTCAAAATCTCATTTAATTTTTCAAACAACTGTACAAATTAGGCAGTTATTTACATTCTACCAAAGAAATTCCAAGGCTCAGAGATGTTGAAAGACTCACTGAAATAACATACAGCTAGAAAGTGAAAACTGGTGTCCACCAAAACCCAACCTTTCCACTACCCTGTACCTCTTCCTCCTAATTGCTACAGTGATCTGGCTCCTCAAAAAAATTATCTTGAGCCGGGTGTGTTGGCGCTCGATTGTAATCCCTGTGCTTGGGAGGCTGAGACAAGAGGATCACTCAGGTTTGAAGCCAGCCTCAGCTGGTTTAAGAGACCGTGTTTCCAAATAAAATATAAAATAGGTCTGGGAGTGTAGCCTGGAGGTAGAAGGCCCCTGGGTTCCATCCACAGTACCACCAAAAAAAGAAAATTATCTTGGATGCCCATCCTGGGTGATCACTAACAATTTTCCTTCCCATCCCAGGTATCTGGTGATGTTTTTAACCTAGAATAGTTCTTTGGTAGTTGAAAATCTTCAATCCCTATGCCACTTTCCCAGGAACCATAAAACGATGGCCCTTGCCCTGCAGTGTCTCCAACTTTTGCCCTCTGTGTTAATATAAACATTTAATGTAAATTTAGTAATGGCATCCATGTCGTAAAGGTTAATGGGAGGACTCTGTGAGTTAATTCATATAAATCATTTAGGCAGTGTCTGACACATAGGAAGGCTAGAAGCAGAGTCATGAAAGACACGTGACACACAGTGCTGTGGCAAAGGGTGCAGACTCCAGAGACAGATGGCCTAAGTATAATCTTCCCTCTGCAATTTGCTCTTTGACCTTTGACATTTTCTTTGACTGCTCAAGTTTGCCATTCCTCAGAATTAATAGCAGAACTTATAATCCTTGTGAGTATTGGAGGAGGTGGCAAATGTAAAGTGTTTAGGACAGAGCCAACACATAGTAAGTGCATTATATAAGTCCTTGCTATCATTTATTTCAAGCTCATTCTGTGCTGAGCCCTCTGTTGTAGTTTTCAAATGAAATCTGACTTTAATCTTATCTCAATAGATACTCTTATGCTACCAGCTTTACAAGGGAAAACTTTTCTTTTAACTTGATCTGAGATCACACCATTTTGTAACTGGTACAGGGTAGATATTTGAACCCAGGTTGTCAGATTCCTGATCCTGTTCACTTAGCTAGTTTGACACACTGGGGTGTGGTACAGAAATCCCCAGCTTGAGTGGCTGGGATGAGATGCTTAGCTCTAGAATTGACCATGAAGTGTATTACCTTCAGACTCTGGGACACATTGTAGAGCTGGATGTTCAGTATTAGAAGTCTTCTAAAATGCCTTCCTGTGTGGGTGCTATGATTTTGTATTTTGGTCTCTGCCTTAGCCATGCAAAGCCTTGATCTTCTTGGAGCTGCCAACACATTCTAGCACCCCAGTCCACATAACCTGCTCTTTCAGACCTTCCAAGCACTGTAGTCTTGACCATCTCTGCAGTTATTTAGCACAAGTGGTCATTAAAAGGCAAAACTAGAAAGGCTAAGGTGTCATCACTGGGTGGAATGACCTCTTGCTCCGGGGCATATAAAGCTGGCTGAAATAGAGACCTCAAAGTCACCCCATCAAGCACCCTCATCTTGTAGATGATAGAGTTGAGGTGGATAGCAAGATTTTCTGACCCAATGTCAGCACCCCAGCTTCTCTGGGAACAACTCGGGAGCAAAGATTATGATCTTTTTCATTTCATAGTGTCAGCCCAGTGGTTGGTATACTGTAGGCTTTCAACATGTGCTAGTTAATTGTAAATTGCCCTTTGCAGACAGCACACGTGAGATGAGAGATGTCAAGTTACCTAGTCGGTGTCAGGCACATGGTATGCTCTTAAATGATCTGCAACTGTGATGAAAATCTCTTGACTTCTCTTTCCATTCACTAGAACAAAATCCAAATAGTTCTTATCTGTGGTTAAAAAAAAAAGTGAAGTCCACTTCTGAGATAAAATATACTTGTACAGAACTTTTTTAAATTGATGCATTGTAGTCATACATCTTAATGCAGTCAAAGATAATAGAGGCACACATGCACACATCACTCAATTAGCCCTTCCCAATTCACACCCCAGTCCCTCCTTCTCATGTTTGTCTTAGTGATTGACTTTGATATGAATGTGAATGTACATCATGTACATTAGGAAATTTACCTCTACCCCCTTCCCTTACCCCTCAGTTAGATTGTCTTATTTGCTCATGTGTGGTTTCTACTTTTTCATCTAGAGCTCCTCCTCTGACCCATTTTCTCTATCTATATCTTACTTTAAAATTTTCCTGTAATATATATAAACACACTACCAAGCAGGCACCATTATTACCCATGTTTCATAGAGGATATTACCCTTGTTTCAAAAGGCTCTGATCAGAGCTGTGACTTGCCCAAGGTCACACGGTCTGTGAGTGCCAATGTGGGCTCGAGGTTCATGGATTGTGTCTCTGGAGCCCCGGCTCTTAACCAGCACACCGTGTTGCCCATTCTCCAGGTGCTATTACTCATGAAGACAAATTGAATTTGCTCAGTGCAATGTCTAAGACATGATTTATTTACCCTAAAGTAAGATAAAGATCCACTGAGGGTCAGAGGAAGGCATTCTAATACTTGTAAATTGGATACACTGCAAAACAGTAAAAGTCAGAGAGAATGGCCAGCGTGTTCCCTAGCTCACGATAGTGATGACACATCATCCATCTTGGGAGAGGCTCAAAGAGCTGTGACCTGGTCAAACTAACTCAAGCAGAGGTGAGTGAGGACCCTAGGGCAGTGGGTTGGGGCCAGCATCTCGTGGGGAGCCACCATGTCAATGGGAGCATGGTGACATTCACAGCATGGGACCTTGAGTACTGCCAGGAGCCTGAGTCTCCTTGGGGATGCCCTGCATCTGGCTCTCCCAGCTGAAACAGCAGCAGGCTGGCCTTGGAAGACTCATATTTCAGACAAAGTCCCCTCTACTCCTCCTTTGCTACCATCAAACTCCTTAGGTCAATTCGTGTTGACTGCCTGCTTATATCTTCACCTTGTATCTATCTGCCTGAAGCCTTCTCAATATGGTAGCCTTCACATGCAGCCCCGCCTCTGCTGCTCCTACTCTCTCTTATTACCTGCCTGACATCCGAGACAGAGAACTCTGCTGGCCCAGTGGACTTGTACATCATACTGCATTTGATTGCACACCCAAAGAAGGAATCAAAGGCTTCAGCAGCTGTGGCCTCGGAGGGCACAGTCACATGTTTGCAGAGTCCTGTCCTTGAGCAGGGTGTAGACTCTCTTCCAGAAAGGAGGTTCGATTTCACTTGAAAATTAGATATGCATTTATTCTTCTATCAACATCACCCTTTTAGGGTTTTTTTCTTTTTTCCATATCATTTATTCTTTGAAGGCCTACAACTCCAGCCCATGACTTCTTTTTGACTGGTTGAACCTAGTGTCAGGCAGCAGGAAAGATGCCCTGTGGCTTTTACATCCTTTTCTGTCTCCCTGTTAGGCTGTGAGCTCAGAAGACAGTAACTTTCAACTACCCATCTTTATATCTGTAGCCCTAAGCATCTTGCTTAGCACAGAGTAGATACTTAGAATATGTTTACCAAATAAACAAATGGGGCAAAGTTATGAATACACAGTTGCTTTAAATTAAAATGTATAAAGATGGGTTAATAGAGCTTATATGGCTTTTAAAATGAAGCATGAGCCGATTTATTAAGGCAGACAGGTCGTAAATGAGATGAGTGCTAGAACCTGATCATGAAGAGCCATCTTTTACACAGACCCTCCCTCTTGCATATCAGCTACCTGCTACAGTCTAATTACAGGAGGAGAGCTGGATGATAATGGAGTGTGAAATAGATTAGAAGCAGACTTCATTCTATTTAATGCACAATTTTGCTCAACAAATGAGAGAAAGTGATATTATTGCCTTTAGTTATACTTTCCGTTTCCACTGTTAATGAATACATAGGGCATGTAAGTAGCACCCATCTCAGCATGGATTCCAGCTTTGTGTGGGGACTTAGAGAAACTTCCATTGCTGAGGGCACCGTGCCTCTGTCCCCAGCACTTTCTCTTGTAGACACTGCTCATCCGTGAGCTCAAAACCATCGGTCTAAAAAATTGTTAAAATGTTCTTATTGAAGAAAAACAGCATGAAAATTTTTATGAAGACAAAGATTTATTTGTGACATAACTGGTCCTTGGGGTTGGCTCTCTGAGGTCATTCTTGGTTGGAAGTGCTCTGTATCTGCATGAGCACGAAGGCCAACAAGAAAAGATTATCATTGTCATTCCTGCAAAGTGAAAGAAAGGAAGACCACTCTGTGCATTTTCAATGGACTGGGCATATTTGTTTTAATTTACTTGCTATCTCTCAAGCATATTGTTTGTTCAGTATACTAGGCTTTGGGTGTAAACTGAAGACTGTGACCAAAATAGTCCTATACTCTAATAGTGAGCTCATAATTTAGTAGAAAAAAATCACATATATAGTTGTTTGTCCTGGAGATTGAGCCCAGGGGCATCCTATGTCTGAACTACACTCCCAGACCTTTTTATGTTCTCATCTTGAAATGGCCTTGTTGTGTTGCTGGGGCTGGCCATGAACCTGTGATCTTATTTCATCTTACCAAGTACTGGGATCACAGGTGTACACCACTAGACCAGGTTCACGAGTATGGTTTTAATACATCTCTCAAATGGCATATATGTTAAGGAAGTGTGAAAGAAGAATCAAAGTTAGAAGCTACTGGAATGCTTTCTGAGCTAAAAATGAAAGGTTCAAGGAGGCCTGTTTGAAATGTGTCCAAAGCAGAGAAGGAAGTGTGGTTATTGACTGGAAGCGGGTGGGTTAAACGTGACTGGGAAGTTTCCCACGCAAAGATCCTAGTGTCCAGCGCTGAGGCTGCTGGGGAGGGCAAGGGCCTTGGGGAAGGCGGAGAACTGCAGTTGACATGGGTCAGTGGAACAGGATGTATTTGCACTCCAGTGAGGTCAAACGGAGAAGCTTGACTCCCAATTATCAACAAATTACTGAACAACTTCATCCTGTTATTTGGAAAATGCTCATGACCTTTGCCACTATTAGAGTTTTTATATGCCCCAAATTATATTTTTACAGTCATGAGACTGAGAAAAAGAATGACAGAAAGTCTCCCTGGAAACCTTTTTTGTGTTCATATACCATACATGGAATTTCTAGTTCTTTGGGTCCCATTGCTGTGAACTCTGTAGAACCTCAGAAGTCAGCAATCCTCACCACAACTTGAGAATCAAGTTGCTCTTGTCGATGCAATTAACAGTCATAAGGGGAGATGCTACAGATCTCCATGATACCACAGAGAACTTGAAATTCTGGCCCTCCACAAGACGCTGGAGTTAGATTATTTAACTGTAGAAAGAACCAATAAATAGGTAGAGGTTTCTCATCTGTTTTTCCTGAGACGACTTAGTTGGGATTTCTAGGCTCAGAGTTCTATTGCAGATACTTTCTATAGAATGACACTACTTACCAAGGAATCTCAATGAAATAACATTAAAAATTTTAGTTCTGCAGTCATACTATCTGTTATGGTTAGATGTAGAATTTTCCCTGAAAAGCTCACATATTAATGGTCAAAGTTGGTATAATTAAGTCATGGGGATTGTAATATCATCAGTGGATAAATCCATTCATTGTAATAGATTTACCTAGGCAGGTAGAGTGTGACTGGAGAAGATGGGTCCCTGGGGATGCGGCCTTAGGGATTGTGCTTTTCGTCTTTGAATCCCTTGGCTGGCTTGCTCCCTCTCTGGATTCTCCATGATATAAAGCAGAGAGTTAGTCAGTCTCTCTCTCTCTCTCTCTCTCTCTCTCTCTCTCTCTCTCTCTCTCCCCTTCCTGCCTTCATTTGCTGAGATCCACAAACCCTGACCTCAAGTGCACTGAACCTAAAATCTCTAATAATCAAGCAAATAAACCTTCCTTCCTCTGAGTTGTGGTTGTTTTAAATTATTGCAGTGAGAATGTTGACCCAGACACTAGCCACATCATGAGAGCTTAGCAGCCATTTTCAGCTAACTGCTGTCATCTGGGATGGAGCAGATGTAGGACACTGCCCTTGCTCCAGAATTTCTTTGTCATAGAACTGATTTAGAATCTATTATCCTCCTCTTAGATGGGTCTTAAGGGCATACTAAGGGCCTTGATTAAAAAGAAAGTGATCTTCATCCCTCAATGCACCCTGGTTTTTGTTTTGCCTTTCTTGGCTCTGGATGTTTTCTGAAACCTGGAGTCATAGAGTGAAGGCAGGGAAACAAAGGACATTTTACAGTAAGAGGAGAAAAAATATATTATAATCTGATTTACAAGTGATCAAATATAACCATTGCATTTATAGCAGCTTTGTATCTTTACTAGACACTCACTCTCCATTCCTTTCAGTATTACAAATTGGAAAGGTATTGGGGTTATGATAAATTTTCTTAGCCTCCTTCAAGGAGCAAGATGGATCTTTGTAAAGAGCAGTATTGAGGGAGCTTCAGGATCTGTTTGTAACTCATGAGATATATAGTTTGGACCACATGATATATACAATCTTCCACATATAGTTTCTATTTCCAATTACCAGGATCTCCTATACTCCTTGACTCAGGATGAGACAGATGGGAGCTTTTTCTCTCTTTTTAGAAGTGTATGCATCTGTGCTTGCTCATTCTATATCTGGTTAGGCAAAGATCCAAGATATTCATGCCAGGGAAGGTATCTCATGTGCCTCTTTTATTTTTAATCTCAATTCATTCCATTATTTAATGAATATTTGATCTGGTGGTCTATTACTTTACAAAAAAACTAACTTAAAACATAGTGCCTTTATGCCCAAGATTATTTTATTTTGCTCATGACCGCAGTTTGGGTAAAGTTTAGTGGAGCTGGCTTACCTCGGGTCCCTGATGTCTATACCTAAGCCAAGAGATTCCAAGGCTATAGATGACTCAATGGCTGGGCTGGAATCTTTGGAGATATATATTTTTTCTCTGTATGGATGATTGATGCTGGACCCAGCTGGCTATAATATGCACATATAAGCAGGTGTGATACCACACACCTATAATTTACTCGTAAGACTGAGACAGGAGGATCTCAGATTTGAGAACAGCCTCTGCAACTTAGTGAGATTTTTAAAACCTAGTGGGACGCTGTATGTTATTGTCAATATGATTTACATTATGATGTGAGACTATAGTGTACCAATAAAAGCACATTATAAAAATAAGTGAAAAAAAAACAAAAAATTAAAATAGAGCTGGGCTATAGCTCAGAGGTATAGTAGCCCTGAGCTCAATCCTTAAAAATAATAATAGTAATAATAGTAATTAATAATAATAATAATATAATAAAAATAATATACACATGGCCCTTCCAAGTGAGCTAATTTAGGGTAGATCTTATTGTGGTCCCTGGGCTATAGGATGTGTGTTCCACTCCAAGAATGTGGGGGTACATAGTGTTATCATGGCATAGACCCAGAAGCCAGGTAGCATCATATGTACTCTATTCTCTTGAAGGCAGACACAAGGAATCATTGAGACTCTACTTTGTCATGAAGGAACTGCAAGGTTCTGGAAGAGAATATAAGATGTAGTGGGTTGAATAGTTCCCTCCATAAATATATAGGCAGATGTAATACTATACACTATACACCTGTAATCCCAGTAGTTGGGATACTGAGACAGGAGGATCCCAGGTTTGAGACCAGCCTCTGCAACTTAGTAAAATTCTCAGAACCTAGTGAGAGGCCCATGGCCTAATTTTCAGGACCTGTCAATGTTGCCTTATTATTTGGGAAAAAGAAAAGAATCATATCTAAATTAAGGATCTTTAAATGAGATTTTTTCCCTAGATTATTTGGGTGGATGCTAAATTCAGTGACTCACATCCTTATGACCTTGAGGCAAGGGAAGGTTGACTGAAGTAGGAGACGAGGCAGTGTGATCACAGAGTCAGGGATAGAAGCCACAGTGAGGTTGGGGATGCCAGCAGCTGCCAGAGTCCAAAGAGACAAGTTCTCTAAAGCTGAAAGAAATTCTCCAGGGCCTCCAGAGGGGGTACGTTTCTGGTGATAGTTTGAATTCAAAGTTTTGGCTTCTGTAACTGTGAGAAAATAAGCTTCTATTGTGTTGTTACCTTTTTCTTTCTGTTTTGGTACTGGAGATTTAATGCAGTGGTATTCAACCTCTAAGCTACACCCTCAACCCTATTTTATTTTTTATTTTGAAATTGGGTCTCACTGAGTTGCTAAGGGCCTTGCTCAATTGCTGAGGCTGACGTAGACCTGCGATCCTCATCCTCCTATCTCAGCCTCCCATATACTGGGATTACAGGTGTGTAGGCCACCATACCTGACTGAGTTAAGACTTTCATGGTAGTTTGTTATGATAGCCCAGGAAATTAATACAGCAGTTTTATCAGGGCCATCTTTGAGGCACAATACCTCCACCACCAACTTTATTACACATGCAAACACCCCACTTGTTATTAAACACTCCTTGAACAAAATGCATATTATCTCTTTTAAGTCTCATATTGACTCTGTGAAAGGTGTTGTTACCTTTGTATGTATGAAGAACAGAGATATTGATTAACCTGCCCAACTTTGTCAGCTAGTCTGTATTATGGTCAGACCCAGATATGACTAACCAAGGCCCATTTCAATATCATGTATGGGAGACAGAAGGGAAGTTCACCAAGTGCTGTGTGCATGTATGTCACTACCATTCTGAACTACGTTATGATGTGAGATAACAGTGCACCAAAAATATATAAAGATAAATTAAAAACCACACATAAAAGTAAAGTCAAAGTGGCCTATATATAGTAATGGATTTACTTGTGTAATGTCCAGGGGCAATGATGGCCAGTGTATGGGTAGGGCTGAGTGGGGGAATAGACATTTTAAAACTAGTTCAGTCCTAGTTCAGCCAAAGGCTACCCGAGCAATTTTATATTCATGAATAATTTTAAAATATCATCTATCTATAAAAATTAAGGTTTAGTTGCCTTTTGAATAACTTTTGTATCTTCACTAAGCACATGTAAATAATCCAACTGATTGTTGCCTTAGTACAGAGTCAAAGAATAGGAAAAAAATATCTTTCGTAAGCAGGAAGACTTTCTATTCATTGGAACATCCTAACTGAATTCTTCTAAAGACAAAATAATGTCTTCTGATCAGCTTTTAATAACTAACCACTATTAGTAAGTAAAGAACTTTGGTCTCACACCTAATAAGTACTATGGCCAACCACCTTTAGAATTAGTAAGAATAAACTGGGATCATTAGGATTTAGCAGCATTGGGCTTGGAGTGTAACTCGGTGGCGGAGCACTTGCCTAGCATGAGCCAGGCCATGGGTACACTCTTAGGTAACACACACACACACACACACACACACACACCTTTGCAGACTCAGGCAAGTCCCTGGCTCAGTGTCTCTGACATATATGGTAAATATACATTTACAACCCTTAGCTAACCATAAGGAATTTTTAAGCCTTGATGTACAAGACTGTAATCTTCCATGTTAAGAAAGCATGTTTTTTTTTTTTTTTTGATGGATAAAGGGGCATATGCCTAAAATGCCAGTACTTGGGAATCTCAGACAGGCAGATGGCAGGTTCCATGCCAGTGTGCAGTAATTTAGTGAAAACATGTTTTAAATAAAATCAAACAGGTTCAGGATGTAGCTTAGAAATAAGATGGCCCTGGTTTCATTCTCCAGTAACCCAAACACACACACACACACACACACACACACACACACACTCAAAATGATATTTTAAATCTGGAATATATATATATATATATATATATATATATATATATATATATATATATATATTCGTAGGTATGAATTGAACCCAAGGACTTCCAAGCTACACCTCCAGTCATATTTTATTTTACATGTTGAAACAGGGTCTTGCTAAGTTGCTGAGGTCAGCCTTGAACCTTCAATCCTCTGGTCTCAGCCTCCCAAGTATTGGGACCAGAGGCATTTTCCACCACACCTGTCCAAGAATATTTAATTTAATTTTAAAAGTAATTTTATGGTGTAGTGTAAGAGTGTGTGTGGGTAACTCACAAAGATATTTTTGGTATTTTAATTCTACATTAATACATGTAGAATGAGTGCCATCATTGAATAAGGTAAATTCACAAATTAAAAGAAAAAAAGCTTGTTTTCTCTCTCTGTGATAAACTCTTAATTATAAGATAAAAGAGGAATTACAGTCCCTAAAACCTAAAAATAGAGGAAAATGATCACTTGGGTCACTGAATCATTCACTGTATTAAACCACTTTAGTGCCATTCATAGTTGATTGCCATTTAAGAAATGAATGCTTTATAATTTACATAAGCACATTCAGATAGCTCAGCTGAAACCTGCCTTGCTATTCTTGGCAAAGAGGGTTTCAAAGAGCAGGTATAATGTGTGTCTTGTTCATTCACTACTGGGAAGCCTTGAGCTTCTGACTTTGGCAGTTTCCTTTGGAAAATCATTTTCTAGTCCCAAATTAAGTGAATGGTTGCTTTCTGAAATCCTTACCTCTTCAAATCCATTATGGCTGTAGTTACAATTTTGTGACAGCCTAATGAATGGACAACCATCACTCACTCAACAAATGTTTGTTGAGTCTTTCCTGTTGGGCATGTACAGGCTCGAACCATGCCTCATCTTAGTGTGTGCTGGGTGCTAGAGGTGAGGAAAGGGACAGACAGAGTGCAGTGCTTCCCTCGTGGGGCATTCTAAGAGGCAAAGACAGGACTTAGTCACATCATGAGACCAGTAAGTATAAAAGAGCAGCTATGATATGTGGGTCGCTATAAGAACTCATGAAGGAGCGATTCGATTTGACACAATCAAAAGGGATTTTCAAGATGAGATGATTCACAGGTGCCCAAAATGAAGAGAACAGAGGAAGTCAAAGGAGCAAGAGGGGTAGTCATCTTGTAGTGTTGCCTGGGAATCCCTGGACAGTTGAGCTGAAGGTGGGGATGGTGGGGTGGGAAGCAGGGAGCGGCTATTGGAAAGTGACTTTTTCTTGTCCTTTAGGTTGCTGAGCATTGTGCAGGGTGAAGGTACTTATGTAATATGTGTGGGATTCAAGAAGAATGAAATATAAACTAGGAGAAAAAAAGAAATGAGAAAGTAAGAAAAAGTCACAGTAATTCCTCTTATAAGAACCATTCAGAAACACCAGGGTTATTTGGGAACCTCACCTTTAAAAATGAATATAGACTAATTCCCCCTCACTGAATACAAATATTTTGTATGTTAAGAAAAGAAAGCTGATTTTTACCACAAATATTTTTTCTTTCTTTTTCTTTTTTTGTCTTGTTTTTCTTTTCCTTTTTTTCTTTTTGGTGCTAGGGATTCGACCCAGGGCCTTGTTCATGATACGTAAGCACTCTACTACTGAGCTGTATCCCCAGCCTGCTTTCTTTGTTAGCATAGAACAATATGTGCCCTCTCATATTACATTGATATTGATTTTAGGATTTGCAAATGGCTAATTATTATTTATAGAATGACATATATGAAGAGCTTATTAGGTGGCCCGCATGGTACTGTGAATTTAACCCAGGGCATATTAGCTAATTCTCATGGCAGCCCTGACATACAGGTTCCTGTTTCCCCAAGAAGAGAAATTGAATCGTAGAGGAGAATCCAAGTCACCTTTTAGAAAGTCTAAGTGACATATCCTATATATAAATCCAGATTGAACTCAGAAACAGTATGTGCTATAACACATCTATCTACCATGAGACTCTCCATACTGAGAGTCTACTGCTGTTCCTCAGAACCCTCAGCCCCTATGCTTGTGACATTATTAAAATGATTCAAAGAACCATCGTATGATGTACCACTCCTGGGTGTCTTTCCAAAGGAACTGAAGTCAGAATGTTCGAGTGCTACGTGGAAAGCCATTGTTCTAGGAGCACAGTTCACAATTGCCCACTAAGGGAGCCAGCCCAGGTGTCCATCAGCAAGCAGATGAATGGGTTGTGAAACTGCGGTCTGTCCCCACAATGGAATTCTATTCAGCCATTCAAAAGAACAAAATGATGTCATTTGCAGAGAACTGGCTGGGAGTGGAGAATATTATTCTAAGGGAGATTAGCCAGTCTTAGAAATTAAAGGGTCATATGTTTTCTCTCATGTGTGAAAGCTACAGAGAAATTGGGAACAAACAGAAATTCAGAGAAAGGAGGAAAAAAGATACCAGTAGAGCAGTGGAAGGGAATTTGGAGAGGGAGATAGGGAGGAGGAAAGGAAGACTTGATGAAGAAAACAGTTTCAACAGTCCTATGTACATACATATGTGAAGCTATCAGTACCAATTCAATATGAACAGGGAGTGTGGTGGGATATAGAGGGAAATATACTAGGTGCTGTGCGCATGCAGATTTTTTTATCACACTAAATCTCAATATGATGTACAATGAATGACCTTGCAGCGTTGAACGTATATTAATAAAACATGTCTCAAAGAGTTAAAAGCAGGCACATGAGAAGAGCTGGCAGTCTGCAGTATCCCAAAGATGCGCTAATTTCTGGAACATTTTTAATGCCCACATGCAAGTATGAATACTTTTTCCCCAAAAGCTGCTCCACCTCCCATGCAGTTTATTGAGAAATTGTCTTCCCTTTGCATTTTCTAACGGGTCTTATTGATTCTCTTCACTCTTATTGGACAAATTGCTCATTGAACTCAGAGAGGTTAAGAGGCCTCACAACCAGCCAACTTAATTACGCTAAAGCAAATCTTCTTAGTTCAGCCGAGATTCTTGGCTCATTTTCCATCAAGCCGACTTACTCTGAACTCCTGTTGCCAACTGATGCTCAGGAAGGATCCTGATGTGTGAAAACTGAGATAGGAATGGCATGATTTAGCAGGCTTTAGAGAAGACAGATGTGGGCTGAAACCTTAGCTCTGCTACTGATGATCCAGGCGATATTGGCTAAGTAGCTTCCCTTCCAACAGCCTCGGTTTGCTCATTTGTCGTAATGGGATTAGTAATGCCTTCCTGCAAAGTTCTGATGGAGATTAGAGATAGCTGCAAAGTAGAGCCTGGTAGACACCCAGTGCTAACTGTTCTTATTGTCAACTTAAATGCTCAGAGAACTGCCTTACCAAGAGAATAGGATCCCGTTGCTAACATTCAACACAGAGTCATGAGCTCAGTTTTAAAGGGATGACTAATGGAGCCTTAAAAACATCTTTAACTTGGGTGTTGCTGAAAGCCATCATTGCAGGAAGAATTATGATCATCCAAATATTTTATAAGTACACATTATTGCTGATTCAACTTAAAATAGAACTCTGGAAAAGCAGTAAACTCTAGCGAGTCTAGGGGATAAGAGGGCCTATAAAGAAGCTAACTACAAAATAAACAAAGTAATTACTGGTTTCAACGTGTCCTCTGAGGAAATGCCACCATTAGAAACTGGAAATGGCTTGCTGTGCACCAACGTCAGCAGATACCTTCCTGGGGAGGTGAATTTTAGTAGAAACCTGAAGGTATTAATGGAGGCAGCCACAGTGAGAGCTGGGAAGATTCCAGGGAGTGAAGAAGAGGTGTTTTTTTCAGGAAAGGTCAGAGTTCCAAGGTCCTGGTGGGCAGGCAGCCTCTATGTAGCAGCAAGAAAAGGGAGTCATTGTTCAGCATCCACTGTGGAAACACATATCCAAGGTCAGACACAAAGAAAAAATCTCACAATGCCAGCTAGCTTCCCTGCCTGCTGGGCTTGTAGTTATATAATCTTCTGTGTAGGTGCATTTGACCTCTTTTTTATTTGGTACTGGGGGATTATACCTGGGGTTGTGAAGAGTTCTACCTCCCAGCTATACCTACAGCCCTCTTTCTTTCATTTCTTTTCTTTCTTTCTTTCTTTCTTTCTTTTTTTCTTTCTCTCTCTCTTTCTTTCTGTCGTGGTACTGGGGGTGGAATTTAGGGTCTCTCTACCTCCAGGCTATACTCCCAGACCGATTTTATATTTTATTTCGAAACAGGGTCTCACTAAGTTACTGAGAGCCTCACTAAGTAGCTGAGACTGGCTTTGAACCTGTGCGATCTTCCTGTCTCACCCTCCTAAGTGAAGAGATTACAAGTGTGTGCCACCATGCCTGGCAATTCTGGCTATTCCTTTTTTTTTTTTTTTAAACAGAGTCCCACTAAGTTCCCAAGGCTGGCCTTTAACCTGTAATCCTCCCATCTCAACCCTCAAGTACTGGTTTTAAAGGCATGTACTACCGTGCCCAACAAGAGCACATTTAACCTGTGCAGGGGAATTTGACCTTTAGTGGCTTCTAATTCAGGTGTTGCATTGCTTATTTATTTATATCAGGTAGTTCAAAATTTCTGTCATTAGTAAGCCCTAATTCATTCTCATCTCTCTCTCTCTCTCTCTCTCTCTCTCTCTCTCCCTCTCCCTCTCCCTCTCCCTCTCCCTCTCCCTCTCCCTCTCCCTCTCCCTCTCCCTCTCCCTCTCTCACTCTCACTCTCTCCCTCCCTCCCTCCCTCTTTCTCTCTCTCTCTCTCTCTCTCTCTCTCTCTCTCTCTCTCCATGACTTAGTGCTCATATGTTCTAGAAATGATGGTTGGCATCATAGAAAACTTTTCTAATAGGAAGACCTGGCAGAGCAATTTTTTGAAGCACATGCCATTTATTTTTTTTTCTCTGCATCCACAACAACCTTAAAGTATTATAAGTGGGCTCCACTATCTAATCAGGGAATTATAGCAATCTATTAATTGCCATTTTCTGATTATTTGCATCTAATTAAGGAGTACTTGTGGGAAAATGAAGGACAGTATAACCTCAAAATATGGCTTTATGTCTTGGATAATTGGCGATAATTTCTGCCTTTACGGCTTTCTCTAAATTGTTTGTTTCTCCAGATGGTTCCTAAAAACTATGATTTTACCTCTTTTCTTTTAATGGGTGAGCAGGGTTTTCAGATAAAAGCTTATATGGTTTTCTTTTTTCAACTCAATTAGAGCTTAATTAATCAAAAATCCAGATCTGTGATGTGTTGATGGAATTTATACAAACATAATTAATTTCAGTTAATTGCACAAATAGCTTTTCTGTGTAAATAGTAACCTCCCTCGTCGCTGACCTCTACACATAAAATTTTAGTCAATCTACATTTCTAGTGTTTACTGGTAAGGCTAAATCGACTTTACAAATCTAAACATATTACTGTGTTTTTGATTTATGCATTTTACCCTGGGCATCAGGGATGGCCTTCTACAACCCATGGGTCCTGTTCTGACGATATTATGAAAAAGGCATTCTAAACGAGCACTGCTTTTGTTTTTGTGGAAGCTAGAAATATTGGAAATATAATTCAGATATGTTTCTAAGTTCCCTTCTTCTCATAAAGTTACCTGGGCTTTTTCATTCTATTTGAATGACAGCTCAAATTACATTGATCAGCTAAATGTCAACGAGAATCGCTATTCTTTTTTTAAATCTCCTGATATTTCTAGGATTTCTGTGCCTGAGAAGAATGATAACTTTGCCACATACTGATCCAGATTCTTTTGCTGCATAAGCCATTCCTTTTGCAGAAATCTTTAGAAAGCCGTGTTCAAGTCTAAGAAATTATTTTCTAAATGCATGCCTTCATGTTTGATTGGCAATTAAACTTTCTTATTAATTCCTTCCTTATTTCCCTAATAAGTCTTGCATATAGATGGAAACTGATGAATTCTCTCCATCTCTCTCTCTTCCTTGTTCATGTTTTGGGAAAGAAAAGTGGTATTTTTAACATGTATCAGAAGACCCAGCAGCCTCTTTCCCTGGGAATCTCATTGGCCTGAGTGGGGTCAGAATAATGTTGTCCAAGCAGGATGGATATGATCATCGGCTTGATTCTGAGACAAAAATCCCATTCCTAAACCTCAGGGACTATGTGAGGAAGTATAGGTGTCAGAATAAAAATGAGAGTCATCCCATGGACAAAAAGGAAAGTTTATCAGAAATGTGCTTCAAGATCCATCTCACAGAGCCACATGCAATGATTTGTACTGAGACCTTAATAACAGAGGCCCAGGGAACCTTGTGACTTCAGAGTGACTCTTGCCTCAAGATGGTCAGTGGGTGTGAACAGTGAATCTGAAAATGGCTCTTCCTTGCTGTCTTTTACTCCAAGGTTCATTAACAACCGGCACTGTAGAATCAATTCAAGAGGGACATGGTTTTGGTGCCTATCTTATTATTAGCTTCAGGGCTACATTCTTTAAGATGCATAATTGAATCCATGGGATATTTAGAAAGAAGGTAGTGCTTTGCAAATTGGCGTTAGGGGCAATACATGGCTTAGAGTTGGAAGGAAAGTGCCTGGCAGTTTTAAGAATTGGAAAATCTTCCGATCCGTCTCCAGACTGCAGTTACCCAGAGCCTGTTAAAAGGAGAAAAGGCAGAATGTCCATGACTTTGAAAGCATCGCTAAAGGTTCAGAACCTTCTTAGCGTGGTACAGACCATAGGAAGGTCATTTTCCCCAGTGTGTTTCAAGTCAGTCTCCCTCCTATTGTGCTTTTTTTTTTCTCATTTCCAAGGATAAGAAATGGGGACTGGCTATTGTTAGTGACAGGGCACTGCTTCAAGAGTAATGAGAGTCACTCCTCCTTTTCCCTAAAGATTGGTAAAGCAGAAGTACACACTGAGTTGGTAGGGTTTTTTTTCTAAATAGCTATCATTACTATTTACTCTCTGGAACTGTGTGGAACCTCATCACTATGAAAGTCAGGACACTCAGTTACAATCTGGGCTTTGTGACCTTGGGCATAGCACTTGTCTGCTCTGGCCAACATGGGGTGTTTTGAGAAAATGAAGGGTTGCAAAGGCATAAAATACCAAGGGGTGACCCAGACAGCTGTTTTCAACCACACTGTATGCATCTGCATTGAAGAGATGCCAACGAAAGACTTCAGGCTTAAAAGTAGCAGCCTCGTTTAACTGTTTAATAAAATGGCTAAGAGAAAGCAGAGAGTGAGGACTAAGTCCATCATCAACAAACGGGAGTGCTAATCAGTCTTTTACCAAAGTCTGGGAGGAATTTCTGTCAGCCTTGGAGGTTAATGAAACTGCATTAAAGGGCATAGTTAAGGCTAGTATAAGTTATATCATGAGAAATACAGAATTAGTCTCTTCACAAAGAGTTATTTAGGAAATGCTTTTGACTCTTACTTTTTTACTCTGGGTGCAAAAATTACCCTCAGTAGGAGCTGGGAAAATAGGCATTACCTCTTCTTTCTCTGTGGTGATTCTTTTCTGAGTATACACATATGCCAATTAATACACACATAACTGTATACACAGATATACAGACATACCTATATGCACATCTACATGCACATTCGCATATACCCACAAACTAATGAGAGGCCATGATCTCCTCAAAACAACTAAGCTAGAAATAGAACTGGGCCAAGACATCTCTTCTCTTGGACATGTGGTCCCTATGTGTAAAGCTTAGTAAGCAGGAGAAGGTGGCAGAAGGCACAAATAGCCATACAATGTGGAAAATATTGTCCTGCATAAATTTTATGTGTCCAGGACATCAAAGACACAACTCTCTGTGTCCACTTGAAGGAGACTTGCAGGCATGAGAATCACAATCCTTCGGGGCCCAGGTGGCAGGAGTGTGAATCTCAAGGTGGTGGAACATGTAGATGGAGCTTTTTGCCATGCTGTCTGAATAGAGCACACAAAGAACCTATGGGGAAAGTACTACATAACAAGGGCAGGGAACATCTTCATAGATGCTTGGGGAAAGAACACACTGGTGAAGATCGCTTTACTTTGTAAGTCAGAAAGAAGATTTATAAAGCTCAGGTGATGGTAGGTCAGGGAATGATTACTTTGAGTTTTCCATGGCTCAAAAATGGAAATAAATAAGGATATCTCTGATAGAGGCAGAAAGATTATAAAATAAAGGCCAGGATGGCTCATGCTTATAGGAAACTGAGACAGAAGGATCACAGGTTCGAGGCTAGCCTCAACAACTTAGTGAGGCCATGTTTAAAAACAAAGAATAAATAATAAAGAGCTGGGAATATATCTTGGAGGTAGAATGCCCCTGGGTTTAATGACCATTAACCCCCACCACACATATACAATTGTTAGGGAACTAAAGAAGGCAACAGAAAACAGAAGAATTAAACCCGATTATAGAACTAGCAAAGAATTTATACTAAAAAAGTAAATCAAATAGATGAAGAAATGAGGTGCTCTCGCAGAATGAATAATAAAGAAAACTGATAATACAGAAGAAAATAAACATCGTTAAAATGAAGAATAGAGTTTGCATTATGAAAAGTGCTAGTGGACTTTTGACTGAGTTTTGACTTAGGACTCATATATCAAAGATAAAATGCGGAATGTTCTTTGAGTTAAACATATTGGAAGTTTTCATTGGAGAAAGAGAAGAAATGTATGAGCCACACCCAGTTATATCCTGGTAGGACTCACATTAACATAGAAACAGAGAAATCTTACAAACAAAAATTATGCCGACCCAAGTTTTTATTTTAGTAGGAAGCATAAAACCAGAAAACACCTAGACATTTTCAAAGGGAAAAGGGAATAACAGGAATGTTTTAGTCAGAGAAGTAGTTTTTATAATGGAGAAAACTGAAATGCCTTCTGAAGTCTCGCAAAACATTTTCCACCAGTTTCCTCAGGCTAATTATTAGTTAAATACAAGTGGAAAATTAACAAAGCAAAGAGGGTCATTAAATGATACACAGTAAGCTTTGGAACTATTAACATGCAATAGATTTCTCAATATTTTCTGCAAATTATAAAATGCAGTTTTAAATAGTTAAAATTATAAGGTATAAAATAATATAAAAATTGGTATCTAGAATGCTAGATTTTGATCACAAAGGCCAGACAGATATAGGATGCTGGAAAGGAGACATCGATTTGCAAATGTGTGTGCTGTGTGTTAAGAGCAACTCAAAAACTACAATTTCTCCTCCACTCTGATAGAAAGTGAAATGTAGATTTGAAGAATTGAAAATACATGACATAGAGTCTATCTTTTTTAAACTTTGGAGAGTTTGGGGAGGTTTTAGCTTAAAAGCAAAAGACAGAATGCACTATATGGATAATCAAAGAAGCATGAAATGAATTTAGATTCATTTAAAAGGCTTAATCTGACTTGGTTTGGGAAGTCCAGAGCGACTCTGATTGGTTTGCTCCTGAATATCACTTGGTCTTTTGATTTTATTGCCTTTAACAGTCTTTCCTTGGCTTCTGCATTGGTCAGTTTGACTATTATGTGGCGTGGTGAACCTTTTCTCTGATCTTGTCTAAAGGGGGTTTTATAAGTTTCCTGTATCTGTGTATTGACATCTTTTTCTATATTTGGAAAAGTTTTCTAATATTTTCTTTGAAAAGAAACCTATCCAAGTCAATCAGTAAGGCAAATATTAGAAGGAGGGAGGGGTGAGGGAATAGAGTAGAATTGGGTAAGGATAAATGGGTGATATGTGCATGTAAGTGTGCCTCAACCATTTTATACTCCATTAAGAGGCATGACTACAAGGCACCAAAAACAAATATTAAAAAGGCTTAATCTGATTATTTGCTAATCCCAGCATGGAAAGTGTGTGTGGCCATAGATTTTAGCAAGGAAGTTCATTTAGATAACCTCACAGTTTCCCATGCAAGATGGAAAGTACTACAGGAATGTGAGATGCAGTGGTGCTATAATCTAGTTTCTATTGGTCCCACAAAGGCTGGGTGACAAACCATGAGAAATTAAATTACCTCCCTGGGCTCAGTTTGAACCTCAGAAGCGCTGTGGATTCTGAGCATTTATATTTGTTTTTGTTTTGTTTTGAACTAAGGATCTTCCCAGGAAGTACCTAATTTCAGCACCCATTCTAGTTTTCCTTGACCCATTCAGAGACTGGGATTTTCCTTTAGTGTCTTAGCATGTACAGTCTATACTACATGCTTTAGCAAATACTTATATTTACTGGTTTTCATTTTAGGATATGAATTATCTTCTCCAGGGAAGACTCTTTGTCTAGAGAGAAAGAAGCCAGGGAGCTTTGTTACTTGCAAAGTATTTTTTACATTTCCAGGGTCTCCATTGCTTCATTTTTTAAGTGACAGCAATCCTTTATCTGCTTGCAGACAGTGAGAGTAGACCAGAAGTTTTTGTGAGATTTCTTCCAGCTCTAAGATCTATAAGGGTTTGTGAAGAGCTGTGTGTATGAGAGAGAGAGAGGGTTTAGGTTTCACAATGAAATAACAGACTTAATCTGCCCAAAGCAAAATCTATAAATGGGTGATGCTTCCACCCATGTTCAAACTTAGAGCTCAGGTATGGACAAAGTTGTTAGCAAGATAGAGGCTCATGTTTGTGGAGTGTATTTCCCCCTGTCATGGAAGAATTCCTGAGTAGGTTGAAGATGCATTTGGGGGCTTTGCTTTAGGAGTGAAGACATCCTCCTGGCAGATTGCATCCAAGATGGACTACAGACTCCTTTGTGTTGAATTTCTTTATTTGTGAAATGGAAATTTTGGAGAAGACTGTACATGATGACTTAGCTATTGGCCAAACTATCTAGCAAAAAAAAAAGTACTATTAGATCTATAAAAATGTGGACAGCTTTATGTTGGTTTCCACTTGAACTCTGTAGCAGTAGAGAGATACCCTTTGCATTTTACCTCGGTCCCCATGGCTCCCTGTTGCACAGTCCCAGTCCATGGTTCTCATTTACCCCTTATAGTTTACTATCCCTTATAGAAATGTGATAGATACTTTTTTATTTTTAATTTTTTAATTTATTTTTATTGGTGCATTGTAATCACATATCACAGTGGAATATAAGACTTGAGAGGATATAAAAGCACACATCATCCAATTAGCCCTCATCCAGTCCCCATCCCATTCCCTCCCCCTCCCTCGATCCCATGCTTGTTTGGTGATTAACTTTGATACATATGTTTAAGTACCTCCTGCGTTTTAAAAAGGCTCCATCCTCCCCTATTCCATACCCTCTGATTGGTCACCTTAATTGCTTCACTATAGGGCCCTTTCTATAACTCGACCTCTTCCAGTTGCCCCTTTCCCCTAGTTATTGCTGATTAGGGGAAGCATCTGTTTTTTATTTTCTGAGATACTTCTCTGTGCATGCTGCGTTGCAAGTACTGATCCCACTCTTGACGGCCCCAGTAGTGGCCTGGCTACCTGGTGGACTGATCCAGACCTCGCTGGCTCAAGCAGCGGCCTTGCCTCATGGGTGGCCCCGATTCTGGCCTCGCTGGCCCCCACACCGGCCTAACCCCTCGGCTGGCTTCGATCCCAGCCTCGGTGGCCCCAGCACTGGCCTAGCGTCAAGGCAGGCTCCGTCCCAGCCTCGCTCACCCTGGCACTGGCCTAACCCCTCCACAGACTCCTCTCCTGGCCTCATAGGCCCCAGCACCGTCCTTGCCTCACAGCAGGATCCGATCCTGGCCTCACTAGCCCCCACACTGGCCTTACCCCTCGACAGGCTCCCATCCCAGCCTCAGAGGCCCCAACACCGGCCTTGCTTCACAGCAGGCTCCAATCCTGGCCTCACTGGCCTCAGCACTGGCCTAACCCCTCGGCAGGCTCTGTTCCCAGCCTCGGAGGCCTCAATAGTGGCCTTGCCTCATGGAAGGCTCTGATACCGACCACTGGCCCCAGCAGCGGCCTAACCCCTCGGCAGGCTCCAATCCCAGCCTTGGAGGCCCTAGCACCGGCCTTGCCTCACGGCAGGCTCCGATCCCAGCCTCACTGGCCTCAGCACCAGACTAACCCCTCAGCAGGCTCCGATCCCGGCCTCGGAGGCTCCAGCACCGGCCTTGCCTCACGGCAGGCTCCAATCCCAGCTTTGCTGTGTCCATCACTGGCCTTACCCCTCGGCAGGCTCCAATCTGAGCACACTCTTCGCCCAGCCATTTGTCCCACATTCTCGAGGGTGTGTGGTGATAGCATTCTGCTTCTGGGGTTATTACTTCAAAGGTTCCAGGTGTAATACTTCAGATCTCTGCCTCCCCTGAGTACTGGCCACTGCCATTGCCACTGCCTCCACCATTTCAAATCTTTCCCAAGCTCTTTTTCCACTCTGAGTGTTGTCCAGTATTCCTAAGCATATGCGATGGTAGCATTCAACATTTGGTGTAATTTCTCCAAATAATAAGGTTGGTAGGATCCAATTTCTGCTTCTCCTGAATACAAGTCTCCACCGCCATCGCGGAGACCACTTCCAACACCGCCTTTCTCCTAGGTCTCTGCTAAACTCTCTCCTTACAGGTGATGTCCAAGATTCTTAAGAATGTAGAGAAGAAGCAGTGCTCCTTCACGGGGAATTTTTCCAAAAGTTCCAGTTCATTTGGATAAGTTTTGTCTGCATCTCCAGTATCCTGGCATCTGCCATGGCCTTCTTGACCTCTCTCCAATATTTTTCTTTTTTCCTTTTCCTTTTTTTTTTTTTAATAAGAGAAGACAGTATGTGTGGTTTGAGAAGGTTGTGGGATCAGGCACTCAGTAGCACTGTGTGTGACCCAGGCCCAGTTTCCCCAGGGGTCCAGCATGCTCTGCAGGACTCTGCCTGGGGCCCAGAGTCCTGCGACTTGGGCCCTGGCTCTTCCAGGCTCCTGCGTGCCCCACCTGGCCCCTACCTGGGACCCAGGGCTTTGTGACAGGGCTCCGGTTTCTCCAGGGGTCTGGCATGCTCTGTGCAGTCCAGCCCGGGGCCCTGATAGATACTTTTAAAACAAGGGGAAGAGAAGGGAGTGGACTTTGTTTTTAAAATTAACCCTTCTAAGCTTATGTTGTGCTTTTGGTTTCTCAAAAGGAAAGCTTTATCACTTATAGAGGAATATCATTGTTGCTTATACTGTTTAAAATACAGCTGTAAAAGTCTTAAATAAACAAGTAAAATTAACTCTTCTACTCTTCAAGCTCTGGGTAGCCAGGATACAAAACAGTGCGAGTGTGTGTATGTGTGTGTGTGTGTGTGTGTGTGTGTGTGTGTGTGTAATATAGATTGGAGGTTAGCATCTATTTGACTAATGAGAAGAGGTTGATGTGGCCAAAGCTTTATCCCAGGAAGGCATACCAGAGGAATCACAGATGAGTTTTTAAAGTAGAAATAGAAAAGTTGAGTCTGTCTCTTTGTTCCAGGGCATCTCTTCACAGTCATTAGTTTGGCTGAACTACACCGCAATGGCCCTAATGGCCTCAGTCACAGGAGCCATTACAGGTTGTCTAACTTGGTTAAATTCTTTTCTGCTCTAAATTGTTAATGATTCAGCATTTCACGGCGCAAATCAGGTGCTCTCAGGGGCACCTTGCTTAAAGGTCAATCACTCTCCAGAAATCCGCATCCAAGATTAAGATGGTAAATTCTGTACAGTGACCTTGGGAGAATCATTATTAGACTTGGGGCTCAGAAGGCACAGATGTTTGGGGGGAGACCCCACTCAGATACCAGAAAAAGTAAGGAGACGGGTGTAAAACCAGAGTGCTGGGAGAAATGGCCTATGGGGTCAATTGCTCTTCAATCAGGAGTTGCTGTGTTGCTAGAGAGAGGACCATCCAGGTAGGGCAGCACAGTTAAGGAGCATTTCATATCGGATATCTTTTTACCACCTCTGAAAACTTAGTAAGTAATTATTATAATTATCACAGGTCACAAAAGATGAAACTGAGGCCCAGAGAGATGAGGTAATGCACCTGCCAGAGAGCATTGTAAAGACTTCCTGAAGGGCATATTACTATTCTCTGCACACTGATGTCTGATGAATGA
This sequence comes from Muscardinus avellanarius, assembly GCF_963383645.1. Taxonomy (NCBI): domain Eukaryota; kingdom Metazoa; phylum Chordata; class Mammalia; order Rodentia; family Gliridae; genus Muscardinus; species Muscardinus avellanarius. The sequence continues at coordinate 9,210,048 of NC_137793.1, forward strand.
TTTATGCATTTTATTCATTTATTATGATGTTATGATGTCTGAAAATAGGTTGCCAGTAAATGTTGACACGAAAGCCTGTTTATCACCTGCGTGGGGTTGCGGGCCTAGCACGCACGACGCGGGAGTGCACATGCCCTGAGAGGGAGAGCTCTGGGGGGCAACACTTGTCTTTCCTTATCATTATTATTATTATTTGCATGTGATGTTATAAAGAGACATTTTATGACATTCTTCAGTAAAAAAAAAGAAGCAAAAGGAGGGGGAGACTTTTGTGAACAAACAGAAGAGTGATGAGTTAGTGGAATATTAATGTCGTCAGCCAGGCAGCATGCGTTTAGAAATAATTGGTCTCTAATTTCTGAGATGCTGTGGGAGGCCAATGGAGGAGTTATTATATCTTTTCCCACTTGCAAACTAGCAAATGGATGATTCATGTACTAAAGGGAAAAAAACACAATAATTTTTTTCTAGTCTTTATGACATGCTGTTAGCAGCTTAGGTTTCTATTTTTACCCTGCCCTGGTCCCTGGGCATACTTTTCCCTTATTTAGGAAACCTGTGACCACAAATGTATTGAATTCATTTTCTTACCTTTCTGCTAAATATTGAGGACCATCCTTGTATTTTCCTGCCCAGGGATTATTTTAGGCAGGATTGAGAGCCATTCAAATGAGGTCTCCTCCGATGTTTGTGTTAGGTTTTGATTTGGGCTCTTTGCTTACTTGTTATCCTCTATGACCGATGTTATCTGTCGGAATTTTTTTTACATCTTTGATATGAAGGAGTAATTAATTCTCAAGGATATTTTATACCAAGGCCAAAGGTGATAGGATCTGTGTGGGGATTGTGTTTGTTTCTTTCTTAATACACCCTTGGAGTGAAAAACAAGGAGAATAGCCATAATTCTAGGACTCAGGAGGCAGAAATTAAAGTTTCCTGTGGAAAGTCACATCTAGCCAGGATGGGAACTATGGGCTGAGGAAGAAGAGGGAGACCAATGGCCAGGCGCATGACACCCTGCTGTTGCAATGTTCGCTTAGAGAAGCGCGCAGAGGAGCCTAGAAACAAAAGGTTTTGTGAACTGGGCCTGGAGGTTCACACCTATAACCCCAGCATTTGGGAGGCTGAGACAGGAGAATCGCAGTTCATGGACAGCCTCAGCTACTTAGTGAGGCCCTTCGCAACTCAGCGAGACCCTGTTTCAAAAGACAGAATTAAAAATAGGGATGGGGTATAGCTCTGAGGTAGAAGGCCCCTGGGTTCCATCCCCAGTACTGAAAAAATAAATAAATAAATAAATAAATAAATAAATAAATAAACAAATAAATAAAATATTTCACAGTGTGGATTCTTTTTAAAATAATGTTATTGTTGCAGTATGATTTGACAGCATGATTCTGAGTCAGCATGTGCTGCTGATAGCACAGAGAGGTGTATTCCCTTTTGGTGTTGTCTCCTGTCTTTCTCCCCTTTCCCTTCCATCTCCACCACCACCACTCAAATCCTGGCCCTCTATTTATTTTTTTAACAATTTTTTATTGAACATAAGTAGTATACATTTATACTATATTTGGTGCCCTCTCCCCCCGCTCCCTTCCCCCCCCCACCAATGGTTGTCCAGGTTAACCATGTCTTATTCATGATTTTACACATGTTCAGGTGTAGACCCTCATTAATCCAGATCGGCCTTTCTCCTCTCCTATCTTTCCATTAAAACTTAGCTAGTATTTCCCCTCTAATATCTGGGGTCCTACTGGTATCCTTTGTGTTTTCTAGTTTGGGCATATTAGAGGAAACATGTGTATCTTCTCCTTCTGTGCTTCTGGCCCTCTATTTAATTCACACTGAGTCCCACAAGCCAGGCTCTGTCCCTGTCGCCTGTCTCCAGGGCTGCTTTCTGCTTTTGTTTTCTTATGGTGGTGGTTGTCATTGTTTTATTATTTATTTATTTATTCAAATGAAAGCAAAGAGTTTATTTGTGTTTGAAACTACATTTATGTACCACTAGGACGACTTTCTTTCAATCCAGGGTGTAATCCAGTTAGAAGAGCAAACGGCTGGCCTTTTGAGCGCAAGGCACTAGCCTGCCTTCCACATGCTGAACTTTGACTTTTGTGTCGCAGCTGGCATTCGAAGCTGTTGCATCATGACTGCCAGCTGCATGGCTTTCCAAGTACATGGTAGCACTTAAAAAAAGGCATAGTGTTTCCACCAGAGCTCATTTGAATATTTAAGAAAACAGAATAATAAATGATGAATAGCCGAAACCTCAATACTGTTACAGCAGATCTGTCCACCCTTCAGGATGTCAGCACAGGTGGACTTGGGTTTCCTGGCAGGTCCTCTTTAGGATTAAGCTGTCTGATTATGTGAAATTATGATGACAGAGACAATATTTGAGAAGGAAGTACACCGAGTGAGGTGTGTGTTTGTGTGTGCCTATTGGCATCACTCTGAATCTCGCTGTGATGTATAATCACAATGCATCAATGAAAGGATATAAAAGGTAGAAACATGGGAAAGTATCATTACACATCATCCTCGAGGTTTGGCGTGACGAGATTCACACTTTGGGTTTGACCTGCATGTGTGTGTAAATCTGTTATCTGACTTGCAGAATTTGCCTTGGCATGCTGCTCAGCCGTGTGGTACAGTGAGAGTGGAGGGTGCATGAGCAGTGGGGGCTTGGCTGCGGCCCCCACCTGTAAGCTCAGCTCCTCTCAGTCGATTAAAGAGCTGTCAGTCAAGGCGCATTGGGATTTACATTCTCCGGTTGTCCTGAATTGCTTCTCGATCTCACTTCATCCTCCCTTTGGGCTGCTATGGAGTGAGACTTGTGTGCATGACTACACTTAACATTTATTTGTAGATTATTTTGTATATACACCTTGTTTCAGCCACCAAATCATTAAAAGCAGCAGCGGGAATTTATCTGGAACACTTTGGGGGAATATAAGGTTCTTTTGTTACTTACCCCAGAACTGCGGAACATAGCTTTGCCTCTTACGTATTAGAAACAGAAGCTTTGAAGTCACATTCAGCACTGACTTTCAGGGTACTGACCCCTTCAGTGAACCCATTGAGTGTTGAACATTATTCTGTTCATTTCTCAATGGATCTTTTTGAGCTTAAAGAGCTCGGGATAAGGATCATGATCTCTTTAGATCTGGGTCGATCTCTCTCTCTCTCTCTCTCTCTCTCTCTCTCTCTCTCCTCTAAGTACTAAAGATGGAGCCCAGGGGCATTCTACCTTGGAGCTCCACCCTCAGCCCTATATTTTATTATTTTTTTTATTTTTAAACAGGGTCTCACTGAGTTGCAAAGGGCCTCATTAAGTAGCGGAGGCTGGCCGCAAACTATGATCCTTCTGTCTCAGCCTCTAAAGTACTGAGATTACAAGTATGCACCACCACACCTGACTCTATTTAGGTCTTTTGAAGTTGAAAGTAGTTACTCTTTGGGTTTCCAGCCTCAGCTGCCCTAAATAAGATGGCATGTCATAAAATTCAGAGAAATATAGTAATTTGCATCTTCCTTTGAGCCATCCTGGAGATATGCAATAGTGATTCTTGATCATTATAGTTATTCAGTGTTTAAATTCCCCTGTTCTGAGTTGCTCGTACTTTACCTGTCCAGACACTAGAATAGGTTTCCAACCTACCTACTCAAGAGGTAAGTCTCAATGGTGTTGTGTTAACATTCATGTCTTTTAGATAATTTACTGCAGAAGAATTTCCCCTGAAAGATGTCTGCAAAAGAAGACATTTGCCAATTCAATTACATTTTTGACTTCTCATTTCTTTTTCTATAACCACTAGGCTTTTAAAGAAAAACATGATCTCATATTATTTTTATATCTATCTGCAGTCAATGCTAATTTTAGTCCTAATGCTCCCTCTTTGGTATCTCTACTTCTATTGATTTGGTAAGAGTTACCTTTAATCACTTAAAAGTAAGTAATGCAGTAAGCCCGCCCAAGGGTAGACTATATTTGGAAAAATCACTCCATTTAAGAATTAATTTAACAAGAGTCTATTATACATTTTACTTGGAAGTTCACCAGAATTCTTTCCATCTCTGAAAGCATTTATTATCCAGGAGAAGAAATTAGGCCTAATTTTAGACAATGCCACACTGAGCAAAACTTCCTGAAATTTCCAGAAACCTCCAGGACTCTGACTATAATAATAATGTTTAAGATTCACAGAATTTTCATTGCTGAAAGCGAACAGATAGCATAAGAATACTATTAAATACCACCATAAGTTGCCATAAGAATACCACCACTTAGTTTCAAACATTGTACAATAACTTACCCAGTAATTTGAGACACAGAAAGAAGGAAGCTGTTAATTCGGGTCTAGGGAGTAGCACACGTTCATGGATGTTTTTGTTTGGTGTTGTGTTATATTTGTGACCATGATGCTCCTTGGTCAGTGTGGAAGACTCAGGATAGAGATACCAGTCAGACTGTGTTGCATTGGAGGAAGCAGGAACAAAGACCTAAGAAACCTTTTTCATAATATATTGCTAAGAGGAGAGCCAAGAAATGAGATATATGACCCAGCTAAACCATTCCTCAACATATCTGAAAAAGAATTAATGTAGAATACTGTAGTGATGACGTGTATGTCTATGCTTATAGCAGCAAACTTCATAATAGCCAAATAATGGAGCCAACCCATGCAAACGGAGAATTTGTGATGCATTTGTACAAAGGAATTTTATTCAGCCACAAACAACAGCAAAGTATTATCATTTGCAAGAAAATTAATGGAATTAGCGCTTATTATGCCAAGTGAGACAAACCGGTTTCAGAGAGTCAAGGGCTAAATGTTTTATTTCATATGTGGAAGATCAGGAGAAAATATGAAATTAAAAGAGGTTTTAGATAATCAGGGAGAATAACCAGTAGAAAAATGCTAGTGGAGGGTGGAGGATGACTGGGAGGAGGAAAGGAAAAACTACTAAAGGAGACAGTTCAAATTGTGCTTTGTTCAAGCATGAAGATATTAGTGCCAATCTCACTAGGACACCTGTGTGGGGACCTGAAGGGAAACAAACCAAGACCTGTGTGCACGTTCTTTTGACTTGGAATCTCACGACAACGTGCAATTACAGCGCCCCAATAACGGTAGAAAAATAAAAATGGATCCTGCGTACGAGAAATTATTCTGATAATTGATAACTTGTATATTTGTCATTGAAAAAGAAAAAAAGCAGCTAGAGATGGAAATGTAGAGTAAACAGATGTTTTATTTTCATTTGATACAAGTGGTGCAGTAGGGCAAGAAGTTAATGGTTCCATCCATTTCCCTGCTAAGTGAGATTAGTCAGTCACAAAAAATAAGAGATCAGATGCTTTCCCTAATATGTGACAGCTAAGGAGAAATGGGTCCTAGGAGGAACTCTAGATGAAAAAGGAGATCCTGTAGAGGAGCAAACAAGACAACCTAAAGGAGGGCATGGGAGGGGGGAAGAAGGAAATTCTCTAAGACACACAGTGTACTTAAACATATCGAAGTCAACCACTAAGCCAAGCAAGGGAGGGAGGGATGGGGCAGGTATTGGGTAGGGGCTAAATGGGTGATATGTACACATATGTCCACACAAGTTTTTTACCCCAATATGATGTAGGAATATAATGCACCAATAAAAAATAAATAAAGAAGTGAATGGTGACAGAGAGCCTTTAGGGGGTAAGAAAGGGGTAAAAATAATGCAGAACTGCACATCAGTGACCCCATTATCCAAATTGCCCATTCTATTTTCGAGCCTAAAATTTTAGTTTGGATCTAAGGGGTTTGCTTACCTGGAAACTGCATCACCAAAGATACTGATACAACAGGCTCACCTGCTCCTGTTTGGTCCCAGTAGCTGGGGCTTTTGGGTCACCAATGTCACGGAGCAGTTAGCAAATGGCTAACGCTATTTTGCTGGGCTGCGTAGCAAAATAGTGATAGTTTTCATGCGTTAGATATAGGTTTTTTTTTTATTTTTATTGGTGCATTATATTCATACATCATATTGGGGTAAAAAACGTGTGTGTACAGACATGCACACATCACTGATTTAACCCCTGCCCAATTCCCACCACATTCCCTCCCCTTCCCTCCCTCCCTTGCTTGGCTTAGTGGTTGACTTCGATATGTTTAAGTACTTTGTGTGTTTTAGAGATTTTCCTCTTCCCCCCTCCTTTCTCCTCCTTTAGGTTGTCTTGTTTGCTCCTCCATAGGATTTTCTTTTTCATCTAGAGTTCCTCCTATGACCCAATTCTCCCTAACTCTCACATATTAGGGAAAGCATCAGATTTCTTATTTCTTTTGTGACTGACTAATCTCACTTAGCATAATGTCCTCCAGTTCCATCCATTTCCCTGTAAATGATGTAATTGAGGTTTTTTTTTTTTGATGGCTGAGTAAAATTCCATTGTGTACATTCCACAGTTTTGTAATCCATTCATCTTTTGATGGACATCTTGGCTATAAGGTTTTAAGTCATATATCTCCAAGAGCAGGGGGGAGCTATCAAATTGCTTACACCTTTTACTTTTCAATACTGGACCTGTACTTTGATACAATGTTCCGAGTCTGAAGGCCAAAACAGACTGTTTTTTGGCCACAAAGAAACTTGAAAGTAGAAAGAAAAATTTCAAGGAAATTTGAAAGAAAGTAGCTCAATTGTTTCTTACAGCAGAAGCTTCCTCCACAAATAAACAATACAAAAATACTATATGTGTAATATTTCTAGAACAATCATACTTTGCAGGGAAAAATTTGTGCTCTCAGGATTTTATGGACTTGCTACATTCTCTGAATTTGCTGAGGAATGAACACCAAGAGTGTCTCAAGTTGCTCTGTGCTTAAAATGGTTTAATAAAAAAATAGAATTGAAAAAGTAAAACTTGTATTTGCTGGCAGACAAAGGGTAAAATTAAGGAATTTTATGTCTTTAGATCTAAGGAATTATTTGGGGCACATATGGCTGAGTAACAGATGAGAGCTAGTACTGAAAAATAGTGATGAAAATATAAAATAATAAGGCTCATCTCTCTAGCAGTTTCCCATAAAATACACCTATCTTAAATATCACTCAAATAGAAAATAAAGCAAGAGAGAGGGCAGGAATTTAGATATAATCTCATACTGCTGTTTAAAAATAGAGGTCCCAATTATGGGGATAATGAACTTAATATCTACTATTTAATTAAACTTTAAGTTAATTAGTCTAATTAATTCATCCGAGGAGCACCTGTAGTTGGCAACGTTATTCTGAATCTTTTCGAGTACGGTTTTAAATTTGGAGGGAGTGATTTGATGAGGCTCGACCCTGTTTGTTTACACTGTAGAGTAAATTTGATATTTTAATGTGTCTCAAAATCCCATTATGTTCTAAAATTTATCCTGATTTTTGCTGCTACTGTCTTTCAGGTTAGCCCGTTCAGCATCCCCAAAACATGCTATTTTTTCCCAGTAGTGCAAATATCACAGCCATAAAAGTAATTGTTATGATGTATGCTGTTTCTTTTATTTAAAAGATTGAAAACATCATGAGAGCAATAATTGTTTTTAACTTGGCCACTGCCAAATTCTCATAGCCTGGCACAAGCAGCACACAGGAAGCAATGGGACATGGGCGGCCATTGTCTGAAAGTAGGCAGAGTCCACTTGGGATTGGAAGTGGTGGACACTGTATGTCCTTGTGTCTCAGCCCCAAAAAGTGGACACTTGAACCCCTGAGCCCTACCAGCAATATTCTTTGGGCAATCTTATTTTTGCTATAATTTTCTTTAAAATTGGGAAAATTTTTAAAAATTTCTGGTGTTAAAGATATTACTAGCTGGGCGTAGTGGCACACGCTTGTAATCCCCGCGCTTGGGAGGCTGAAACAGGATGATCGCACAGGTTCGAAGCCAGCCTCAGCTACTTAGTGAGGCTCTCAGCAACTTAGTGAGACCCTGTTTCCAAATAAAGTATAAAATAGGTCTGGAGTATAGCCTGGAGGTAGAAAGCCCCTGGGTTCCACCTCTAGTACCACACACACACACACACACACACACACACACACACACACTCACTTTTTTCAGTACTGGGGATGTAACCCAGGGGCATTCTACCTCTGAGCTTTATCTCAGTTTTATTTTTTATTCTTTATTTTGAAACAAGGTCTCACTAAGTTGCAGAAGGCCTCACTAGGTAGCTGAGGCTGTCTGGGAACCACAATTCTTCTGTCTCAGCCTCCCAAGTACTGGAATTACAAGTGTGAGCTACCACGCCTGGCTTAAAAAATATGACTTGTTAATTGCAAATTCTTTCCATGAATATGGAGTGAAGTATCTCTGTTGTAAAACAAACTCTCTTAAGTTTTGTGGAATGCATTATTTATCTGCTGCTACCTAACTCGGTGGCTTGAAATAATAATAGGCACTTCTTATTTCTATCACACAAATATATTTTACATTCCTAGGTGCTTCAATAATTCTGTTTCTGGGCATTTAGTTAAAAGAAATTAAATCAGGGACTCAAATATGAGTTATACTGGATATTAGTATACCAGTGCTCATAGTAGCATTATTTACAGTAGCCAAAATATAGAAGTAATCCAAATGTCCATTGATAGATAATTGAATAAATAAAATGCTTGTGTGTGTGTGTGTATGTGATACAACTCAGTTCTAAAAGCAGAAATTCTGACCCATGCTACATCATAGATGAACCCTAAAGGCTTCAGGACAAGTAAAATTAGCCAGTCACAACAAAGATAAGAACCTTATGATTCTATTTATATAAGACATTTATTTAGCAGAATCAGATGCACAGAGAAAGAAAATGGGATGCTGATTGCCAGAGCCCAGAGAGAGAGGAGGATGGAAAATTGTCTAATGAGTACATGAGTACAGTTTTAGTTTTATAATACGAAAAAAATCTGAAGAGCAACAGGATGATAATCATACAGTTATGATATGAATACCACTGAGCTGTGCTTAAAAGGGCTAAGATGGTAAACTTCTGTGTACTTGCCACAACTTAAAGTAATTGTTTTTAAATTTTATGTTCAGTGTTAGATGAATTTAGTCACTTGTGTAGAATTCTGCAACCCCATCATCATCAGTAAACCTCCAGTGTATGTGTATTCTAATCGAAGCGAGCTTCTATTTTTTAACCACTTTATATAAACCAAAAAAATCGTATTATTTTCCAATTTTGTCTCTAGTGGTGAGCTCTTGTGCACTTTTCTTTTGTGTTGTTGTTCTGTCTCTGGTCTTCTCATGTAAAAAGGGAACGTGCTCCTATTCAGCTTACCACCCAGAAAACAAAAGAAATGTGACATGTGTGCACATTTTATAAACTATAAAATTCTTTGCCAGCAAAAAATAAGGATCACATGTAACATGTGATAAAATGCAGATAATCCTAAATAATAAATTAAAATCACATGGAATTCCACCCTCTCAGAGACTTCTGTGTCCTAACTGATACAGTTTTTATAATTATTCTCTTGGTCACTATGTGCCAAATATTTGCATCTACCCCCAATTTACCAATTTACCCACAAGTCTATGCAGTAATCATTTTACTCATCCGTTCTTTTAACAATGAGTTACTTACGTGGTGTACCTCTCACATGTCAGAAATTTGTCAGGTTTTGAATATGGAAATAAACGACAAAAAAGAAAAAAATATCTCCTCTATGTAAAGCTTGTATTCTATTAGGGAATCTGACTTGAAACAAGATTAAAAACTGAAATACCATAGTTTTTTTTTGTTTTGTTTTGTTTTGTTTTTGTTTTTTTTTTTTGGTGGTACTGGGGTTCCTGGAAGCCCTTCTACCTCTGGGCTACACTCCCAGACCTATTTTCTGTATTTTTGAAACAGGGTCTCTTAAACCAGCGCGGCTGGCCTCGATCCTCCTGCCTCTGCCTCCCAAGCTCAGGGATTACAAGCGTGCGCCACCACGCCCGGCTGAAATACCATAGTTTTGATAGTGCTAACTGCTAAGGAAGAAAAGTCATGGATGGAGGATAGAAAAATATCACTGGAGGACTGGAGTTAAAGGTGTAGGTAGTTCAGGGAAAGCCTTTAATTGGGTGACTCAGAGAGAAGATCTGCAAGAACTGGGTGAGTCCTAATACAACTGTCGGAACAAAGGGCACCAGAGGAACCAGTGAGTACAAAGGTCCTGAGGTAGAGTGTGCGTGGCATGCTGGAGGAACAGAAAGGAGCGTCTTTGTGCAGGGCTGCAGCAGTGTGGTGATGCAGATAGAAGCAGCAAGATGATCATAATATTAGCAGAAGCCAAATAATGTAGTGTATGTAAATCAGACACTTTTGGGCACATTCCAAGCAATATGACTGTAGACCAGTATCTATAAATCAGAACAAGGCTTGGCTTTTATTCTGAGTGACAGAGGAAGCCATTTCTCACTCTGAACAGCAATAATTGGGGTTTATGTAACAGCATCTCTCAGCTGTCAGAGGAAAATCCTGCAGAATGATGAGGGAAGAAAGAGAGAGACCAGATAGTCCACTACAGATGATCCAAGCTGGAGAAGTTAGTGGCTTGAGCTATAGAAAAAGAGATATTTTTAAAGAAGTTTTAATATGGCTTTCTGCTGGGTAGGTTGCTGGCTCTGAGAAGAGAGGAAGGAATTCCAGAGACACTTTATTTCCACTTTGAAGATTCCTTCAGAAAGGTTCAGGAAATTATCTTAGAGAAAGAAAAGCAAAACCTGGTAAATGGCCCATTGTAAGAATTTGCCTTAGTCTTCGCATGTCTGTTGTTGAGCTTGTCTCTGGATTTTAAACAAGGAAAAGGATTATAAGCTGTGGGCTCACCCGGGCCTGCAGCCCAGCCAGGCACCCTGTCTGTGGTCTTCGGTGTTCCGTCCAGCGAATGGTGGTGGAGTCTTGAACCCACTATCTTTTAATTTTCTGTTCTCAGTGGAAATTGTTCTTGCAAACATCTGGTTTCGGTTTTTGTTCCAAGGTCTTTGGGACTGATCTATGTTCCCTCTGGGTCTCAAAGAGATTTGCTGTAGTAAACAAGAGGTAAAATTACTACGGGGTTGACCAAAGACAACTCAGATGTCAAAGGTGCTATACCATTTAGCCGACTATGGGAGAACCCAACTTGATCGGTGCATAGTTTGTATTTTTATTTCTTTTTCTTATTTCAAAAACAAACAAACACGTAAGCAGATGCTGCCTCTTGAAGCCTGCAGAGGGTGGGTTTGGCTAGCTTCAATTTACAAAAAGCCAGAGGAGCGTGCTTTTTTAAACACTCGTTTCTTCCTTTTTTCAAAGAAAATCTTAGATGAATTATGTGAGATGTTGTGAATTACAGAGCTAAGATGGCTTGTGACTAACAAAGAGGGTCAAGGAGAGACTCTTAAACGTTTTATTTGATTTGGGGGAGCAGCGACACAGCAGATATTTGGAAAATGGCTTGTGTATATGTTGAGCTTCCCTCTACTTCCTAGCTATGCGATATTACAGATTGCTCTAACTTCTCTGAACTTTAGATTTTTCCTCTATAAAACGGGGATAGTGGTACGGATCTCTCAAGAATTTTTTTTCCCCAAGCAAAGAAACTAATGACACACACACACAAAAAAAAGGAAAGAACAGAACCTAGAACTGTATCTGGGCAGGCTTTAGCTTGGACGCTAATTTTTTACTTTTATCGGTACATTGTAATCATACATCATAGTGATGTTTACAGTAATGCAAATAAACTTGCACACAGCACGCGGGGTATTTCTCTCGGCATCCCGCCCTGCTCCCTGCCCTTCCATGTTAATGAAATTGGGAATGATGCCTTCATATATGGACATAGCATTGTTTGAACGCTTTCCTTCCTCGGTCGGTCCTCCTTTCTCCCTCCTCCCCCAACTCCCTTTTACACTGTTCTACTGGTGTTTCTCCTCGCTAACCTGAGGTCGCTTTTGTTTACTATTCTCTCTCTAGCATCTACCTGTGAGATAAAACATTCCACCCTTGACTTTATGAGACTGGCTGCTCTCACTTAGGAGAGAATCCTCTGGTTCCATCCATTTTGCTACAAATGACATAATTTTGTTCTTCGTTGTGGCTGAATAAAATTCCACCGTGTGCATTCCAACTCTAAATCGTGATGACATTTAAGGTCAGGCCATGATGGTGGGTCCTTTTCTCCCCGACGTCAACATCTATAAAAGCAGCATGCTTTTGCAGAGACAGTATTGCAGGGTATTGCTGGAATTCGAGGTGTTCTTTCAGTTACTTAGGTAACAGAATAAATTGAGGGTAAATAGGAAAAATTCTTTCAATGGTCTCCCCCTCCCTTCTTCTTGCATGACATCAGCTAAAAATAATAGCAGTTGAGAAATCACAGACCCATATGTCTCAGGGAGAGGTGAGCTGAGCTATTTGGAGGGGTCGGGGTAGAGGTCAAAAGAATCAGGCCTGGAATTGTCGGCAACTTCTTAGCCATTCTGGGGCCTTTAGATCACAGAGTGAAGCCATGGAGTGAGAAGAAGTGTAGATGCAAAGAAAAGCCCGCTGGAGTGTTCCCAGGGGCCTAATCATTAGGACATTACATGATCTACTCTGGGGTTAAAACAGAAAGTAACTCAAGTCTGCTGATGAAAAGGGTCCGGTGTCCTCTACAAATGTTGATCAGGCTGGATGTCACTTTTCTTTTTTTTCTTTCTTTTTTTTTTTTTTTTTTTTTTTTTGGTGGTACTGGGGTTCCTTGAAGCCCTTCTACCTCCGGGCTACACTCCCAGACCTATTTTTACATTTTTATTTGGAAACCGGGTCTTCTAAGCCAGTGCGCGCGGCTGGCTTCGAACATGCGCGATCCTCCTGTCTCTGCCTCCCAAGCGCGGGGATTACAAGCGTGCGCCACCACGCCCGGCAACTGGATGTCACTTTTCAATCTTTGGGTAAGGGAAGTCAAATAGATCTTCTACTCTTACGCAGAAAAAGAATATCTATCTCTACTATGGGCCTGGTGGTTTGGAAGCTGGACACAGGGACAGGGCAGAAATGGTTTATTATAATTCACCCATAGGTGTCGGGCTCTGATATGAGCTCAACAAACTGGGTATGGTGGTGGTGGGGGGGGTAGATCTGTAATCCCAGTACTTGGGAGGTGAAGACAGAAGGGTCACAGGTTGAGGCCATTCTCAGCAACTTAGTGAGACACTATTTCAAAATAAGAAATAGATAAAAAGGCCTGAAGGGGGGTGTAACTCAGAGATATGTTACTGATTTCAATCTCCAATATTAATAACTAACTAAATAAATGGGTAATATGAGTGTAATGCTTAGCGGAGACAGGTGCATGCCCTGAGGTAAGTAGACACCAAAGTATCATAAAGCCTGGCGTGGTGGTGCAGGCCTGTAATCCCAGTACTTGAGAGACTGAGACGGGGGAGGGTCATAGGTTCAAGGCTAATTAGCCATCAGTATATATTTTTATTTTATTTTTCAGAGACAAAGACAGAGGTTTATTTGGAAAGCGGGGAATGCACATTGAAGGGAGAACCTGGACGATGTCAAGGGAGAGAGCACCTTTGGTGTCTCACAGTTCTCCTTAGATAGGAGACCCCCATGAGGCAGTTGTCGGGGGTGCACAGCAGGTCTAGAGGTGTGGATTTCCTCGGAGCCTTCATTAGGTGTTGGCTGGCTCTCATTTGAGCTTGACCAAGTGTCAGGTCTTCTTTATGGATCCTTTATTTACCACGCACTCAGGAAACTCAGGTGGAGAGATGGGCTATTCTATTTTAAAAAAGAGTACTTTGGCACAAAAATCATGGAATTATGACATTTTAGAGCAGGAAGGGATTTTTTTAAGCCTTGATACAAAACAGTAAGGAATTACAAGGCAATTGTGTGATTGTGAGCTCAGGGCTAGCCTGCTCTCCAGAGATATTTCCAGCTCCAGTGTTTAAGCCTGTGACCATGAGTAGATTAACTTGAGCCCTCTGTGACTGCGTATTCTCATCCATCAAATGGGATAATAATAGTATATTCCTCTTAGGATTGTTAGAAAAATGAAATGATACAATCTGTATAAAACACTTAGCACATGGTGTTTGACATAAATTTATATTTTCATGAATATTATTTTATGCCACCTCCAATACCTTCCATAAGTTGTGAAAGTATGTACAGTTTTAACACTTTTATCCTGCAGTGTTAGATAAAATCAGTAATCAGAGTAGAAGCAGAAATCAAACTAAAGCATGCCTTTTGTGCAAACCTGTGGTTTAGTCACTCTCCAGATGTTTAGTGGCTATCTCTCACATGCCCATCGGACATACCTCCATGTCTTCTCTGTCCTTAGCTTCCCCTGGCCCAAATAAGCGAGTTAAAAAATGGCAAAATGGCTTTGCAGACGTTAAAGGCTTATACGTTTTATTCATGTTACATCAGGAAAGAAAGGGCAAACATCTCTCAAGATGTTCTCAAACATAAGCGCCAAGAAGATGCCAAGGATCAAGTTGCATGGAGGAATGGGAAGAACACTTTTGTGTCTTCATTTCACCCGAAAAACAAGGCTAAATTTACTCAGGGTTTCTATCTCATGTTTGCTCACGTGCCAATAGGTTGGCACTCAAAGCCTAGACCTAAAAAGAATGGGCTCAAGAGCTGTGTTTGAAGAAAATGTTAAAAAGCAGGTGTATTTAGTGTAACTCTCAGTAATATGAGAGGTTTAACAGTTTCTAAATCTCAGAGTGGGTATATTAATGCTGGTGTTTAATTTTTCAGCCTTCTGAACCCTATTCACTGAAACATGTAAATGAAACAAATTTCTGTCATCTGATTTGAGGTCACTAAAGCTGATGATTTACATAAGACATCTGATGAGCTTTCAAGTCTTATAGTAAAATTTTAGGGGGAAGACAATTAGCTTTCAATCAGGTTGATAAGGGCATTTCGGTATCTGAGATAATTCATTCACACTGAGTATATGTGTTTACTATAATCGATTTCCCCTGGTTCCAAAGACTGATTTTTATAGTGAAAAATAAGACTTGGATTCTGGAAGTTTAGCCAGGGAACTTTTATAAAACCTGGACCACGTGCTGCATGGGACATTCTGGGCTCTTCACCGGAGCTCGCCACTGTGGGAAATTTGATGCGTAAAAACAGAAGATTGATTTTCCTAGTGGCTACACCAGTTTGCAGTCCCACCTGCAGTATAGAAGAGTTCCCGTTTGCCCACATCCTCACCAGCATTTATTGTTCTTTGAGTTCTTGATGATGTGTACCCATATCCATAGCAGCACAATTCACAATAGCTAAATTATGGAAACAACCTAGGTGTCCATCAACAGATGGATGGATTACATAATGATGGGATATGCACACACAATGGAATTCTCTTTTGCAATCAAGAAGAACCAAATTATGTCATTTTCAGGAAAATAAATGGACCTGGAGAACATTATGTGAGATTAGCCAGTCACAGAAAGTGAAGGGTCATACGTTCTCTCTCATCTGCAGAAGCTAGAGAGTAATCGGGATACCAGAGGGACTTCAGATGACTGAAATGAAATTCCAGTGCAGCCAGGGAGGTCTAGGAGAAGGAGAGGGGGGATGGGGACCAATGAAGTAAACACTTCAGTCGCCGCTGTTTGCATATGTGAGAATACCAATGTCAGTCTCAACACCCTGTTTGGGGAAGGTGGGAGAAATGATCAGGGAGCGGAAGGAAAGCCCACCAGGTGCTGTGTGCCTGTAGGTCACTCTCACTATGATGTACATTATGATGTGAGACTGCAATGCATCAAAAAAGGTATAAACAAAAGAAATAGAAGATTGACTAGGAATACGTGAGTCCCAGGGCTACTCTCCTTCCCGCCTGCTGTGGTGCCTGGGCCGGTCGTTGTTCGTCCTGGCAGTCTTGATTTTCTAATCCGTGATTGGGAACCTTTTATTGGAGTCTAAAATGAAGTCAACCTAAGTTCATAACATGCAGAACACAGATATGTCCCAAATGTCCCTTGGCTGCCTTTTCTTTTTAGAAATTCACATGTCATTTTTTGCCAAAGTCAAACATCTGGTTCTTTCCTCTAGTATTTGAAGAGATTATTATTTTTTTTACTACTAATAGTATTTGATTAATCACCAAATGCCAATGTAATAATTGGCTTTGGTTTAGGGATACACATATGAAAGTAAATATGTGTGTATTGCCTAATAAATATGTATTATGTGTGTGTGTGTGTATATATATATATATATATATTATGTGTGTATTGCATTACACATAAATGCCAATTAAATGCCAGAATCGTAGGGATATTGCAGGAGATTCTTAAGTGAGAAAGACATGGGAAATGAGATTACCCAAATAACAAATCTTTTTTTTTCTTGTGCTTTTTGAGTCTATGTTATTCATATCATGTGTGGACAATTACATGAATATATGTGCATAGACATTTGGCTGGACTGGTTTGTCTTAGGCCAAGTATATGGTGTTAAATTCACATAAATTAAATACATGTAGTTGCAGTAGATCTCAGAATGAGCCAACTATCAGAAGCCAAGAGGATTGGATGCTTTCCATTACTGCAATGAACCATGTTCTTCTTTGCCCAAAGGCCTTTGGGTGTGTGACTCTTTTGTTTTGTTTTGTTTTCTGATTTCCTTGATTTTTATTTTTCCACATGGTACTGGGGATTGAGCGCAGGGCATTCTATCTCTGATATATACCATCAAACCTATTTTATTTCTTTATTTTTAAATAGGGTCTCACTAAGTTGCTGAAGCTAGTCTTGAACCTGCAGTCCTCCTGTGTCAGGCTCCCAAGTATTGGGATCACAGACATGTGCACTGCCATGCCTAGCATCCTTGATTCTTTCTTTACCTCTGTAAGTCCTCCTCTTGTATTATCTCTGAAAAAGTCTCTTCTACCAGGGACCCTTCCTTGACCTATTAGATCTATGCTGTCCTTCTAACCTTTATCCATCAAAGCCCTTCTCATGCTGTTGTGTTATCTTGTCTGAATAAGAGAAAGTAAAATCATATCTCTCTTGATAACTGAGATCCTCTTGTGTGCAGGACACTGGGCTGGGCAGTGGAGGTACATTGGTGAAAATTGTTGAACAATTGAATAAGTGCACAAATAAATTAAAAAGTGCCACAAAATGATAAAAATCATGAGTGTTTCTCTGTAGAGAAGAATACCAAAAATGCTGAGTGATAAAAACAATTTTGTTTTGTTTTGTTTGCAGTACTGGGAATAGAACCCATGGGCATTCTACCTCTGAGCTACACCCCCAGCCCTATTTTATTTTATTTTTTATTTTGAAACAAGGGCTCACCAAGCTGCAGAGGGCCTCACTAAGGAGCTGAGGCTGGCTGTGAACCTTCGATCCTCCTATCTCAATCTCCCAAGCACTGGGATTATAAGAGTGTGCCACCACATCTGGCAGGTGTTTGCTTGTTTGTTTGTTTACAAAAACTCACATTTTAACAAAATTTCCAGTATTTTCCTGTCCTCTCTGATTGAAAGCCCTCTGATGTGATTTGGAGTAGCTGCTAAGAATTCCAGTTTCTAGGGTAATGTCCTCCAATGTAAAAAACATAAGAACAAGTTGCACCCTGTCCCTGTGCAAACACTGTCCGTCCAGACCCTGAGCAGCTGAAGAGGGACCTGGTCTGTGTAACAAGACAGGCATGCATGGCAGGGCTTCTAGGTATTGGCAGCCGGCTGCTCCAAGGGCCACTCGAAATTGTCTTATAATGTACTAGGAAGGGTAAGGGTGTAGATCCAAGCAAGGGAGCTGGTGGCTGGCCGAGGCAGGGAGGAAAAAATATCATCACTCAGGGTGGACACACCATCTTCTGGAGTAGGTAGGAAAGTTCTGGAATCCAGCCAGAAATACAAGCAATGAAAATTTCCAAGAAACTACTCAAAGCTTTGGGTAATTGGGGATCCATGTTCAGATGATATTTGAGGTCAATAGAAAGAACAATAATCCCAGAATTCAAAGTTCTGAATTCTGATTCCAGCTTGAATGGGAAGAAGTCTTGTGACTTTTGGCTAACCACCTCGCCTCTTAGGCTTATGTTTTCTCCCTATAAAATAAGGAGGTTGAGCTGGGCATTGGTGGCACCTACTTATAAACTCGGTTCTTGGGATGCTGAGACAGGAGGATTTCAATTTCTTAGCCAGCTTCAGCAACTTGTGAGGCCCTGTGCAACTTAAGGAGACCTTGTTTCAAAATAAAGAATAAAATAGGACTGGGGGTACAGCTTGGAGGTCGAATGCCCCCAGGGTTCCATCCCCAGAGCCACAAAATCAATCAGTATATAAATAAATAATATCAAGGGTTGGATCTCCTTGTAAATGTAAAGTCTAGATTTCTTTTTAGGCAAAAGGATGCACTTATAGCTTATTGATGGGCAGGAGGCTCTGAAGCAGAGAACCGGTGCACATGTATTACTGTTATTGACCCAAGTCAGTTTCAAGAATGGGTAGACTAGATCCTGGAAGGACCTAGCATAAAGTCAAAGAAGAAGTAGCTTTGGAGTGATTTTCTTTAAATTGAAACATTTTTATTGGCGTTTTCTTTCTCAATGTGTCTGGGCCAAGGTTTTGAAGAGCCATTCAGAAAAGTATGTAGCAATAGTAGGATGAGAGAAAGAGTCTAACTGGCTATCCAAAACTTTTCCTAGAAGAGATAAGAGATTTGGGGAGTGTGCAAAGGGGAAAAGGACTATGGCAAATGGTTATAAATTGGGGATATTAGTAAATAGGGTCTTCTGGGCCTGGGCAAAGAACAAGAGCTTTATGTATCTAATAAAGTTAATGCTTATAAAAATGCTAGATATTCTCATGTACTGAGCATTTGACAATAGCCCCCATGCTAACTGGTACTTACACTTACTTACATCTGCCCAAAATACACTGATGGGTATTTCCCATTACTGTCTTTATTGTTGAATGAAGAAGAATGTAGACTTCAGGAGAGTACAAATTTGCCCGAGATCATAGAGTTAGAGTCAGAAAATGAACTCTGGATCTGTAATCTACAAGGTCTTTAGGAGGTGATGATGACAAAATGTTTCTTATTTGCTGAGGAATAAAGTAGCCTAGCAAGCCTTCCAGCCTGTTTAAGTGATGGTGCTGTGGTTGGTGTTCCTCGGTTGTGTCCTGGAAGTGCTAATGGTACATGCTAAGTCAGACTGTGGGGTCAGTAGTACATTGGGGGGAACCTTTCAGAGGATGGATTCTAGACCACACCACCTATACTTAACTTTTGGCTGTGTGATGCATGACATTTCCCCTGGCCTCTCTAAGTTTAGATTTTCCCATTCATAACAGGGGATATTGAGGATTAAATGACCTAATGTATTGAAGTTTAAAACACCTGTTACCAAGCATATAGCAAAAACCCATGCAACTAATTGTTATAACCGTTGCCTGTATTGTCATGTTAAATGGATGAAGTAATGGATTTTATATGAGTATCACATTTTTTAAATGATACCATCTGGAAGCCAAATATAATTCAGTAAGTTTTCTTTCTCAAATATAAAATGAAGGTCATAATAGACCCTTGTAAGAGTTATCTGCCTAGATAGGATGGACTATGTAGAAATATTTTGAGAGCACACAGCCTGGCCTGAGTGTCAAGAGTATTTTGCTAACCATGGGCTCTTTGGAGCTCCTTCACCATCTGTAGCTTGAGAGTGCTTCTGGCCTATGGAGGAAGGGGGCCCAAGTCATACTCGCCCTGCATCTTATGCGATCAGACTCATCCCAAGAATTCAGAAAAGTATTTCAAGATGCCCTCTCCTGAAGTGTTTCAAAATGACCCACCGCATGAAGCTGTGTTTATCTATTGCTGTTTTATTTCAACCTTTTGTTTGGGGAAGTACAATTGTGCCTTTATCACAATGCCTGAATGAATGATGCTCAGGAATGAATACCCCGGCACTGGAGAACTATTGATCTTGGACTTTAGCATGTCAAGAAGACCGTCAGGAGTGAGCTCGCTTCCCCTTTGCCCTTGTTCCTGCTCAGAAAGAAATGGTATTACCATAAAATGGGGGAACACAAAACACATGATCCTCGTGTGTTTGGGGATGTGACAACTCCAAATGGTGTTGTTTAAAAGAGCATGCTGTGTTTAGGTGTAAGTATAATCAATGTGTGGTGACATTTCAAGGTTGTGGGAAATTCAGATTCCGTTTCTGTGCGCAGTGTTACACACTGGATACGGAAACAACAGTTGTCTCTATTGTACTACACCCTGCCAGATGATTAATGTGTTCTTAGCTTAAATAATTGGGAGGGGTGGCACCTTAGGGAATGCTAAACATATTTTTAATTGCTATATAAATATGTCATTTCCTTGCTAATTCAAGTTATGCATGGGAGGTTATATAATACCAGCAGGCCTCTAGGCATGATGTATTGCACCTATAAACCGAGTCGAAGGACTAAGGGGCCCAGCTGAAGATAAAATAGTCTTTGCTAACTCTGTCTTAGCAGATGAAGAATTAGATGTTGAAGCTTGCCATTTCTTTATAAAAGCAGAATTATTGTTTGGCATAGAGTACAGTCTCTAAATAACTTTCCGAGATGTTGGAAGGAAAATGCATTTTCAATAAGAAATGAGTGCCCCAGAGCAACCCCAAGGAAAAAAATAATCTTTATTTAGGAGAACGTGTGCATTAAAGGAGAAGTAGATATTGTCTTTGGCATGAAGCAGTGCGTACCAGATGGGGGAGGACATTAATGTTCCATCGCTCACATTGATGTCACGCTCCAAAACTTACCGCATCCATTTTGACACCTCTGAAACTTGTTCCTTTAACTTACATTCTCCTATTCATCCTGCCTAGGCTAGCCCTTCAATTTAGGGAGGGAAAAAGGAGAGAGATTCTAAGAAAGACTCCACAGATATGAAGTTATGCTAATTCATCTTTTCAGGCATGGTAGATTTTGATGGATTGTCTAACCACCAGAGCAGGGTAAGTCAGATCTCGTATTTTGCGATTGAGAAGAAGTCATCCTTAAAATTTGAAATGAGCCCATTTTTTTTATAACAGCAGCCCTAGCTTGTGCTTCAAAATTATCATCAGAAACAAATGTGTAATATTAGGGGTAGGTGAGGAATTCAAGGTGTGTGTGCAAGAGCTATGCTTAATTTATTTTTCTTGAAAGTTTTCTGATGATATTTACTTTGAACATTTATGTTTCTGCTATGAACCCTGGTTCATTAATAGAAGGACAATGGATGTATTAAATACAAAAAGGAGATTCATCCAGTGACTAGAAGCCAAGAAAATGACAATTTTGGGCAAATCCAGTGGTCTGATATGAATAATAACCAATCTACTATTAGATATGCCCAATCACTAATAATTATTTTATTTGCAAACGCCTGAAGGTATCCTTTAAAGCAGAATGGAATCAGAAATCAATTGACGGCTGACGGCTGTTTTGCCTACAAATTGATTTTGGATTTGTCAGTCTTAAAAATGCTACTGTGCCAGAATCTATGAAGTGGTCACGTTACAATACAGGTGTGAGCTTGGATCGGTTCATTCAATCAGTTCTTCCAAGTTATTTAGAAAAAAACAAAACAAAAACTAAACTGTAAACTAAAACTACAAAATAAGTTTAACTTCTAAATCCTTTCCTTCTCACAACTTTCTAACTTTCTATAGTTTTATTAATGTATCACTTTCAACAATTGAAGAAAAGTGATAACTATCAATTTTTTTAATTTTAAATATCTCCCTAGGCATTTTTAGAGGCAAAACCCAATATAGATGCTATTCTGAACTCTAGAATATTGAAATGATAATATACCGATGCCAACCTTGTAAAATTCTATGCTAAATGTATACTCTACTGAAATTGTATCACATGTCACATCACAAGGTGAAATATGAACTTGATTTTGTAATGGGCATGGGAGAGAGAGGAAGGGAAGCATGATCCATATCTTAAAAAATTTGAGATATCTATATCTAGAGTGATTCTTACAGTGATTGTAGGTTCTCTTCCACCAGTTTCCTACTAATGTATCCACATAAACTGGCAGGTGCTAGAAGAGATCCCAACCTCTAAAGCTCCTCTCCCCAAACCTCTTCAAAAATAAGGTTGACTTTTTTTTTTTTTTTGCGGTAGGGGTGATGGAACCCAGGGGCATTCTACCTCTGAGCTATACATCCAGCCCTACTTTTTATTTTGAAACAGAGTCTCACTCAGTTGCAAAGAGCCTCACTAAGTAGCTGAGGCTGTCTGCAAACTACAGTCCTCCGGTCTCAGCCTCCCAAATGCTGAGATTACAAATGTGTGTCACCATGCCTAGCTAACTAATCTTTCTCATTTTTCAGGACTTTGTGTTGGATATCTAATTTAGGGACAAATAGAGACATAGCACATTATTCCTTCTGGATGACATGTCTCCATTTGAAAAGATTCTAGGGAAGGCTTGCCTCACAAGGGCAGCTGACAAGAATTCTTGGTCCTGGTCCCACTGCCTAAGGGAGACACTTAGATGTCTTCTTCAAGCTAGGGTTGTTCCTTATCCAGAAATTAGATATCTACGTAAGAGGCCTTCAAAGAAGATTGAAACTTCAACTTCTGAAAAACTGAGACTAACTCAAAGAAGATAAAACTCCAGGGACAGTTTCAAGAGTATTGGTACTGTTTGTTTTTCCCATGTAGTGTGTAGCATACGGAGTCGTAAGAGAGGCTCTGGGGCCAGAATTGTACCATTATGTGACTTTCTAACTATGTGACTTTAATGAAGGGTCTTCAACCTCAGAGAGCCTAACTAGGAGCTGGTAGTTTAATTTCTTTGTATTTCAGTTTTAGTATATGAATAGTACCTAGCATATCAGTTACTGTAATATATATTTGCTACAGATATTTCTTTATGAATATTATAAAGAAATCATACAACACCAAAAACACAGCCAAGTATAACATTGTCTTATTAGTGGAAAGTTTTCCTTTAAATAGTAGAACAGAATCAAATAGTATCTTGGGAAATATTGATGCGGTTTTCTTAAGAAGTTGCTGTTTGCTGTGGTGCCTTTTGGTTCTTGGTTCGTCACAGATGCTTTGTATAAACTCTTTGAAAATGTGTTGCAACTGTTCGCTATCTGTACCCTTGGTCCTTTTAGCACTACAAGTGCTGAATATATTCTCAGGAGTTTCTCAGATGTAACAGGTCACAGTGATAAAACACTGAACTTTTCAGGACTCTGGTTCAGTCTCTAACCCACTTGCCATCTGCCTTACAGTATTAGCATCATCACATTATATTAAAGTGATGGAGTAGAAGTTGCTGACACCTTTACTCCTCGATGCAGTCAGTAGACACATATTGAAGTCCTCACACCAAAACCATAGTGATGATAGACCAATGGGGTCTTCAGCCTCAGAGCTTACAGTTTGTGGTACAAGTAGACCCTGAACACATGGTAAAATAAATAGAAAAAAGGAGAAAGTAGATTAGTATAGCACAGGGATGGGGAAGATCTCCTTGAGTTACTGAAACATCATCTAGGCAATACCTTCTCTATGTAATTGATCTAATCCCTGAAATGCTATGGCTGTCTACACTTATTACAACCTCATAGGTAACGTTCAAACATGCTTTATACTTTTAATGATACTGGATTGTGAGAAACAACTGTTCAATTTTTTAGGACTTTGCCAGTGAGTCTATTGATAAGCACAATCATTATTAGAGTTATATTATTAAAAATATACAGAAAGAAAATTGAAAGTTGTGAATATCCAAAACTCCTTTCTTCCTAGGTATCTGTACTGAATTTTATCTTTATTGTCACTCAAAGTCCATCTTTTGTATCTGCACAGCATCTACATGATACTGTGCTCCTATATGGCTCTTCCAGGTCTCTGTGTTCAGCAAAGTAATGCTAATAGCTTGAAATTGGGCTTGACGAGTGTATTATCACTACAAAAATAGGCAGATACACAAATCAAGGTCTCCACCCTACCCTGGCCTTTGGTTTAACAGTTCTCAGAAAGGAGCTTTCTCCAGTGTGTGACATCAGGAGCATCCTTTCACTTCCATGATCGGTGGATACTATCAAATCATTATGGACTGAACTGAAAGGAGATGGGATAGGGAGTCAGGTGGCTCAGATTCCAGCATCAACTTTGCCCATTGGCATAAATTTTTCATTTTGAGCTCACTACTTAATAAACATCAGGTTTTCAGCACTCAAAAAAGGAGAGAGATGGACAAGATATGGCTCTTTCTCTTACGGAGGCCACGTTCTATGCTTAGAAGACAGATGTGCATCTAACTAATTGCAACTGATTTTGATCTCATAGCTCTTTGGGAGTAAGATGAGCATATTTTATCTTACATTTAGGAGGAATTCATCGAGTATATAACATGTGAACCAGTGCCTGAGCAGAATGTATTTGTTCTGAGGTGTCAGAGGATCTTGGCGGATAATGATTTAGTTGTGTCTGGGTGAGTGATGGAGAATTTTTGGGTAATGGTAGCAGTGGCTTGTAAATATGACTTGATTGTGATAAGCAGTTATGGAGTCCCCACAAATTTCCAAATTGTTTTATAAGTTGCATAATGGTTTATCCTATAGTTTGAAGATATTTGCTCTGATAGCTGCAGGAGAAGTAAATTGAATTTACTACAATACAAAAAAAAATAAGAAAAAATCTGGAAGAACAATTAAGTAATCGCCATGATGCAAAAGAGAGATCATAGAGCAGAGCCTGAAATACATAACTGATATTAATCATTACTCATCAACAAATGCACAATTATGGTTTCCTATGACCAGGGCCACATTTTGACTTTTGAATTCCTCAGGTACTTTTGCTTCTGCGGATCCCTTCTTCCCTAAAAAAATGTTTAAAATTACATTTCACTGGCGTGCCTACTGCGCTTAATGCCTGATCAGCACTGCCCCTGATAATTCTTCACTTTGATGGCAAATGGCAGAACACTTAGGCAAGCTCTTGGGAGAAGATCAAACACTGTACAGACATGTAGTCTTTCCAGAATTCAAGTGGGCTAGAAGAGGCCTGAGTAACTGTATTGGATGGAGTGCATCCTTTGGTATTGGCTTTATCAGTGAATTGAAAATAACACTGGGCTTCAAGAAGTATTATCTGTTCTTAAAGCATGTGTGCGATTGTGCCCGGGACATGCAGGACAAGTGTGTATGCACACCGGGAAAGCAAATGAGGACCATGCAGATTTGAAAAGCGTAGACTGTTCTGAGCATGGTAGAGCAAGAGAGTCAGCCACTACCACTTAGGTTTCAGCAGAGACCCAAGCAGACAGAGGAGAGGGAACAAGGGGAACGCTTGGTAATGGAAGAGCAGTAAAGCTTCAGGTGTGCCCTGCTTAGAGAATATGAGCACGTTGGAGATGGGCTACTGGAGGGAGGCATCCTGTATGGATAATTAAGGGATATGTCTTTGGTTTTCCTTGGTTAGTCCTAGGTTAGAAGCAGGATCAAAAATTCTGAGAAGCTGTCAGATATTAATGAAGTTCTGGCCATGTGGGACATTTTATTGCAGAGTTACTGCTTAGCTTCTCTGATTACTGCTAGAGTCAGCGGTCTAGCTGTCTACAATTCTGGCTGTTAGCAGGCTGGCTTTCTGTGTTTCTTACAGACAGAGTTGGTTTTTTGGACAGATTGCAGCAGGTTGTGGGTCACAGTTCTGTTTTTGTACAAGGTCTGATCATTGTGCATTTGTATATTCAGTTTTTCAATATGTACCAAGTCTGGTGCTAAAATTGTACTTCCAATCCTGCTCAAGATCCTATGTAAAGGGCACTCTAACATTTGCAAAGAGGAAATGGATCACCATAGAGAGAAGACAGTTTGTTAGAAAGAGGCAAAGCCTGGGTTCAAATATAGATACATGTGTCTCCAGAACGCATGGGTTTAACTACCATGTTTACTGCGGTGCAGCTGCCTCATTAACTAAACAAAGATTATGTGACCTCTCGCCTTCTAAGCCATGTTTGCTGAGTCAGAACTTGACCACAGAATCTGTCTTTTCAGCCATGCCCTTAGATGGTTCACCAACACAGCTATTTTCTGCAACTCATGGACAACATGACTTTAATTCCATCACAATCAGAAAACCTTGAGTGTGAACATATATTATTATTACCTCCAATTATTATTATTATTATTATTATTATTATTATTAATCTGAAGATGGAACCCACAGGCATTCAGCCTTTAAGCTATACCCCCAATCCTATTTTTTATTATCATTATTTTTTGTGGTACTGAAGATTGAACCAAGGAGCATATTACCTCTGAGCTACACTCCCACCCAGATTTTATTCTCTCTTTTGAAACAAGGTCTCACTAAGTTGCAGAGGACCACACCAGCTAATTACCTCCAGTTTTGAAAACTCGACAGAACTAAGTCAAAGTGGAAGAATCCGGCCAAATGAACCCTTCTCCTGAAGCAAGACCCCGGGAGAGTTACACTTCTATACTTTCCCCACAGCAGCAAGCCATTTTCCCCTGGAAGCATTTAATTTCATGCACAGGGAGAGATTCTGTGTGGGTGAAGAGAATGCACTATCATGTCATTCAGTCATGTCTGCGATTTTTCAGCTTTTCCCCAGTGCTGTGGAAATGATTAATTCCTTGGGAAGGAAGCCAAGAAAATCATGAAAATAGCAAAAATATTTCGACTGCGATCGTGGAGCACATAAACTTGTCAGTGGAGCGATAAGAAAATGACTGGGGCGCCTCTCATTAGCAGCAAAGTATTTTATTTATATATGTAGTTCCGCATGTTTTTCTTCTTTTTATTGTTGATGTGAGGAAGGTTTGGGAAGGCTCTGGGCTAAGGGAAGCAGAACTTTAAGGACAGAATATATCATGCCCTCGTTGAGCTTCTCAGCTGAGGAATGCTTAGCTCTTTGCCAACAGTATTGATTGGTTAATATGTGCTGAGTGGTCCCTGGTGTAGAGCGTGGTAGGTTCTTTACAACCTGTGACTTACTAACCTCTGGATGGTATTGTTAAAGCTGTTTCTCAAGGCCTGAATGTGTGAACGGAGATGAAATGAGTCTGCTCTTAACCATGGTAATGGCCGCTTACATTGATTGACGCCTGCTTGTTTGTTTGGGGGTTTTGTGTGTTTTTTTTCTTTTATTATTGGTGCATTGTAGTCATACCTCTTAATGGGATACAAGATGTCAGAGGCATACATGCACACATGGCCCATTTAGCCCTTCCTCAATTCCCACCCCACTCCTTCCCCCTCCCTCCTCCTCATGTTTGACTTAGTGATTGACTTTGACATGTTTGTGAATGTACATCATGCAGAGTAGGGAATCTCTCTCTTCCCCTCCCCTCCCCCTCAGGTCACATTATTTGCTCATCTATGTAACTTATCAATGCTATAGGCATTAAGAAACTAAAACCTGGGCTCCACCTCAGGGATTTCCCTAAGCTCTATTGACTTCCAGAAACAAAGAAGGTCAGAGCCAAAAAAGGGCTTCAGAAATGTTCAGGTCTGAGGCAGGCTCTTCCTTCCTTCCTCCCTCCCTTTCTTCTTTCCTTCAATGTTTTTTCTTTTTTGATTTTTTTCTCTTTTATTTCCTTCCTTCCTTCCTTCCTTCCTTCCTTATTTTCTCTCTTCTAGGGATTAAACCCAGAGTTATTCTCCTTCTGGGGATATATATCTCCAGCCTTCTTTTATTTTTTTTATTTTGAAACAGTCTTAAATTTGTAATCATCCTGCTTAGCCTCCCAGGATCTGAGGTGGTCTTTATCTCTTCTCTTTTCTCTCTCTCTCTCTCTCTCTCTCTCTCTCTCTCTCATACTAGGAATTGACCACAGAGAGGCATTCTATTCCTGGCCTACACCCTCATCCCTCTTCTTATTTTTTATTTTGAAACAGGGTCTCACTAAATTGCTGAGGCTAGCCTTGCACCTACAATCCTCCTGTCTCAATCTTCCAAGTACTGGGATTACAGGTGTGTACCACCAAACTCAGTGTGGGTCTGAGGCTTTCAACCTGGCTGTCCAGGAGCATAAGAGACCATAGAGGAAATAGTATTCATCCGTTTCCCGCCCCTGCATTAGCTTGAGAAGATTGGTGCTTAGATTATATATTCCATGTCTGGTTTCCCTCTAAGATCTCCTTTAGAGAGATGATTTCAATAAAATGTAGAGGGAAAAATATGAAAGAAGCGAACAACTCTTTATTGTCCCTAGTTTACTTATTTTCTTCATTTTATAGCAGACAAACTTTTGGGTTTTTTTGCCAAGGGCCAGAGGATAAAGATTTTAATATTTGATTTTTTTCACACAGATTCTCAATTGAACATTATTTTGTTCCATATGAACTTTAAAAATTTAAAGAAAAACAATGTAAAAACCATTTTTAGACCCAAGCTATAAAAAATAGTCCATAAACTGGATTTGACCTAAGACTAAAATTTGCCTAAGCCTGTTGTGGGAACTAAATCTAATGTTCAGAGAAGAACAGTGATTTGTCTAATATCACGCAGCTGGGATGAGAACCCAGATTGCTATCAGTAGCCATACGGACCCTGCTGACTAACCCGAGCAGGTACCCATTCGCTGCACATTAAGGTGGACCAGCACAGTGTGTAGGAAACCCACACACCTAGGCAGAGAATGCCTACCTCCTGAAGCTCTTAGACTCTACGGAGAGACGAGACTTACATGCACGATGAGTTAGCCAGTGATACAGAGCCCTTCCCAGAGCAGTACATAATTCCTTGCCAGGAACGTGACATTTTAAATGCTGAGTTCCAAGGAAGCAAGTAAAGTGATTTTTGACAGCTCCTAACCAAGGGCAGGGACACATTTGATGAATCTGGGAAAAGGTACCTGCTATTCCTGCCTACTGAGGAATGGTTTTGAGTGTGTCCTGAGGCTGAGAGAGGTAGGATTTAGTAACATGCTGTCTACACCTTTTCATTCTCGGTACAAGTATGCTAGGGATTTTGAGCACTGCCCCTACTGGCTAGATACATTTCCTTCCTGAGGCCCCATTGAAGTTCTCTGACAGGTTATTAATTTTGCTTGGGCATTGACACCCTTAGTTTAATGTGCAGATATGTCACCTGGGAAACTTGACAGTTGGATCCTGGGCACTTATCCTCACATGTAAGGTTTAATTGGATTAGTATCATCACCCAGCTAAGTTCTGAGGATAAGTCAGTGAAGTTTTACTTGAAAAGAAAGGGAAAGAGAAAAGGGGGAGTGATCTGGGTATGTTTCTAAAGGGATTGAAAACAGAAATTTATAGTAATATATACATATCTGTGATTATAGTAACACCGTTCACACTGGCCAAATTATGAAGCCACCCTATGTGTCCATCGACAGATGAGTAGATTACAAAATTACGGGATAGACACACAATGGAATTCTACTCAGCAATTAAGAAGAACAAAATTATGTCATTTTCGGGGAAATGGGTGGACCTGGAGAACATTATGCTAAGTGAGACAAGCCAGGCATAAAAAGTGAAGGGTCCTATGTTTTCCCTCATGTGTGGAAGGTAGGGAGTAATCGGGATACCAGGGGGACTTCAGATAAGGGAGGAGAGGCTCCCCTGGACTCAGGGAGGTGGTCGAAGGGAATAGGGGAGAAAGAGGGAGGACCAATGAAGGAATCACATTATCAACACCTATCCCATTCCATATGTTTGTGAGAATACCAATGGCAATCTCAATACCCTGTATGGAGAAGGGGAAGGTGGGAAGGGAGCCTGGGAAAAGCCCACCAAGCAGTGTGTATGTCACTAACACCATAAACTTCATTATCATTGAGAATATCGTGCATCAATAAAAGTATTAAAATATTTTTAAAAATACACTAGAGTGAAACCTGCGGTGGGGGAGCCTCCTGAGGAGGGACCTATTTAGAACCAGAAAAGTCTGTTCCCTGGAATATCCTAGCAACACCTGCCCATATACCCGACGGACAGTTGAATGAAATGATCCATTAGTTTTCCTTGTCTCTGCAGTTTGACAAGGCTTGAGGAAGGGGAGGAAGTGATAGAGAAACATTTTTTTCTGAAGAGTCATGCATGGTAGAGAAAGCTGGTTACTCACCTCAATAATAGGTTTTTCCTCTTCCTCCTATGTGGAATTGTTGCTGGGGGTGGCTACGCACCCCAGGACCAGATCTTCCAGATCTTGCACTCACATGTGACCACCTAGTAAGTTGTTCCTCATGGAGCAGCAAAGGACGAGATGTGTGCCATTTACATGCCTGGTCCATAAAGTTTCCCTACCCACACTTCACCATGTTCTGTTCTTTTCCAACTGGCTGCATAGAGAACTTCTGGGGTGACGTGGAAGGGTGTATGTTGAGCATGGCAGAGCCCCTATTATCCCATGTACTAAACCTCTTGTGGCATACAAGAGACAACCAATTGTTTGACGTGATAGCCACTAAGCACGTGTGACTGTTTAAATTTAGATTAATTAAAATTAAAATTCCCTAATTCTACTAGGCACATTTTGAGTTTTTGGCAGCTGCGTGTGGTTAGTGGCTACCATGTTGGACAGCACAGATAGAGAGCGTTTTCATTATTGGAGAAAGTCCCATTAGGTAGCTCTGCTTTGTTGTATATGAGCTTTGAAATATTTTAGCTCTTTCTACTTAACAGTGGGTCCACTTCTACTAACACACAGAAGGATGAGACTGACAAAGAGAGTTTGCTAACCCCTAAAAGGCACATATCTGGTGCTTATTTTATGCCCAACACGGTTCTAGAATTGGGGGGCCTCAACAGTAAAGACAAAAGAGGCAATTCTCTGCCTGCAATGAGCTCATTGTCACAGGCCATGGACTTGAGTATAAGGTTTCTCAAGGTGGAAATCTAGGATTTGTGTTGCCTCTAATGGCAACAGTATTCTCCTTCACCATTTCTCCAGATATCCACTGCCTCCCAGCCCCAAATCCTGCCTCTGAAAGTTCAAAAGATGGGATAACTTTTGTGAGAACTGGTCTGTGGGAAATGCCCTCCACCTTTGCTGGCCGGTCTTCTTGATGACTCTGACTTTTTCAGAGCCTAGGTACATGGGAGTTTCTCAAAGCATCTCGAGTGGAGTAGAATTAAATCTGCCCCAGGAACGTAGGTTAATTCCCTTGGTCAAGGTAGAAAAGGCAAAGGAATTATGGGAATGGTTTGCAAACCCAATTAATGACCCATGTGAGGGCAAATTATCCACTGTGCCTCCCAATGTGTCCTCACTCCCTTCTACATTGTGTGGACTTCACAGATGACAGTCTCCACACATCCCTGTGTATTCATCATTTTGTCTTTCACATGTATCACCTTATCTCCAGAATCTGTTTTGCAATATAGTGCCACAGATATTTGTTCCTACCATTAGATGTGGACAACTGTGCAATGATATGCGTATGCTTTCTCAGAATTAGCATAGCCATTTTAAAACGTGAGGTTCGTGAGTGACAGATGGTGTGGAAGTGAATAGGTATCACATGAAAAGGGGTGCTGAGACAAGTGCATTTGAGTAAGGCTGTGTTAAATAAGTGTGCCTCGTCAAAGGCTTTCTGCGGGCCCCTTTTGCATAGTCATACTGGTAATATAATGCTTTTCAAACTGTATGATCACTGGGATTACCTGGAGGGCTGCTGAAGTACACATCCCTGGACTCTGCCCTAGAGTTTCTGATTTGGGAAGCTGGGATGGGGTTGAGAGTTCTCCTTTTAACAAGTTCTCAAGGGCTGCCAGACCATGCTTTGAGGTCACTATGAGATGGTGTTTTGACTCTCAGAGAAATGATCCAATTTCCACTGTTTCCCAAATATGTTCTGCTAAAGGTCTTCTTAAACCTCTACCTCAACCTTGAGGATGCTGACCTACTTTCTACTCAAGTGCCTATGAATTATAAATTAATGCATCCATATTTTTAATAGGACATCTGGGAAGAGAACTATTGGAGGCATAAATAATGTCCTGCTACTGATTGGATTTAGCCTTCATTCCAAAATAATGACAAGTTTTATTTTGGGATGGGGAGGGTACCAAAAGAAAAAAATCGACTACTCTTCCTAGTTACAAAATTATTTTAATCACAACATAGATTGCCTGGAAAGAACTGTTTATAACTCCAATCTCTGGTATCACTGTTGTTTAAAGCAATTCGGATGCTTTGTATCTACAGCTGTTATAGTTTAAATACACATTGCCTGGCCCTGACAACATGCAGCTTTTTGCCTCTTGGACATCCCTATTATTTGAAATCTGTTATTCATAAGTCTTTTGGCTTCCAAGTACTTGAAAGAACAGATGTAGACCTAAAGGAATAATCAACTCTTGCTAATACTGCTCTGACAAAGATCTTATATCTGTATCTGTACATGTAAATATATATTCACATTTAAACTAGGAGTCTCATTTGGACATTTCTCTTTGTTTTGTTTTTCCTGGGTCTTTCGATTGTTTGGGTTTGGTTTTGGTTTGAGATGTAGGAAGGACACAGTTCGCCATAGGAAGCAGGATGTCCTGGCGCGTGCCTAAAATCCCAGTACTTGGTAGGTCGAGACAGGAGGATCACAGGTTCAAAGCCAGCCATAGCAAATTAGTGAGACTCTTCATAACTTAGTGAGACCCTGTTTAAAAAACAAAACAATTAAAATAGGGCTGGGGAGCCGGGCGGGGTGGCGCATGCTTGTAATCCCCATGCTTGGAAGGCAGAGACAGGAGGATCACACGGGTTCAAAGCCAGCCTTGCTGGCTTAAGAGACCCTGTTTCCAAATAAAATATAAAATAGGTCTGGGAGTGTAGCCCGGAGGTAGAAGTGTTCCATCCCCACTACCACCAAAATAAATAAATAAATGAATAAATGAATAAATAAATAAATAAGGCTGAGGAATCAGTCCATAAATATGTGTTGTTTTAGGAGAGTGAGAATATTAATCATTCAATTCAGTACATACTATTCTCCTAAATAGTACTATATAAACTATATAAGTCATCTTTCTTACCCTTGTAGCATAAATAAATATAAATCACTTTGGAGAACAAGACATATGCATGAAGTAATCAGAGATTTCCAAATTTACTTGTATAGATTAAACAAATAGGTAGGCAAAAATCCACGTTTCTAGGACCCATCCTTGACCTACTACGTCAGCTCTGAAGAGGGTGGTGCTGGAGAATATTTTTAACATATATTAAATTAGAATATATATTTAATATATAATATGTATGACTCTATTTTTAACAAGTTCTCTGGTTGATGGGAAGAGCTAGGAGTTACTAGGTAGCTTCAAACTTTTCACTAACTACTAGGTAGCTTCAAATTTTTCAGATGAAGAATGATATTGTATTATACATCACTGCCTTGCATTCTTCTTAATCCAGATGTATTCTGTATTCATTCAACCATGTGGCATCTGTTCTACTATTGTTGTTCTTTTAATGGTGGATAGGACTGGCGGGTGGGATGCTGTTCAGGACCCTGGGAACTCGGGGATGCCAGACACCGTGTGAGGCTCGGATATATAACAATAAACAATAATAAACAAAAAGTGCCTCCTGATTTCATAGGTTCTAAAAGTCTAGTAGATAAGCACATAGAAAATAAGTAGCCATGATCTTTCCCCACTCTAAAGAAATGTGCTAAAATATGCATAACATGAAATTTACTTTTCTGTTATTTCAGTTATATAGTTCAGTGGTACTACATACATTTGCATTGTTGTATAGCCATTGTCACCATCCTCCTCTAGAACTTCTTATCCCAAAATAAAACTCAGTCTATAAAGCAGTAGCACTCTGGTTGCCTCCCCGGCCCCGCCACCTCCAGTCTACTTTCTATCTGCATGAATTGGACCACCACTCTGGGAGACTGGGCCATTTCACTCCTTATATTATCTTCAAAGCTCATATTTAAGTACATTTGAGAATGTGTCTCTTTTACAAGCTGTATAATATCCTACAGACCACATCTCTTCCATCCATTCACCTCTCCATCCATCCAGTGAATAATGGGAATGTTTCCACCTTTGGTCTGTTAGCCACTGTGGCACTGTGAGCATTCATGTGCAATTCTCTGAGTCCCACTTCCCATTCCTTTGGGGGATATTCCTAGAAGTGGGATTTCTAGATCGTATGATAATTCTACATTTAGTTGTTTGAGGAAATGTCATAGTATTTCCATAACAGTTGCTCCCTTTTAGAGCCATGATCTTATGGCAAGGTAGCAGAATTTGGGTTTCATTGCTATAAGGATTTTATGGGCATTGGTCATAACTATTTTAAAAACTGTATGGTTGGATACCTCAAGGCCATACTGCTGCCCAGCCTAGAAGAATCCAGCCTCCACCTCCTCAGACCTACTTATCCTGTTTATTCTTCCATCCATCATCCGAGTGAGAAAAAGCCATAGCACCTCATTTCAGCTTTCAGAGTAAGAAATGGAGACAAGAGGCTTCAAGCCTGGGGTCAGGGGATCTGGAATGTGTCCCTCTGAATCACAGTTTCTCCATCCCTGGAACAATTTTCTATAATCCTGTTGCCTTATCCCAGAGAAGAAGTGTGTGGG
The DNA here is from genome assembly GCF_963383645.1 of Muscardinus avellanarius. Lineage (NCBI taxonomy): Eukaryota > Metazoa > Chordata > Mammalia > Rodentia > Gliridae > Muscardinus > Muscardinus avellanarius. Next base: position 9,244,619 of record NC_137793.1, read on the forward strand.
TTTTGAGCAGTCAGGCTCCATTGAGGCTGAGCAGAGGCTCGGGGCAAAGGCACCACGGAACTTTAATCTCAGCATTGCTCCTTATTGTGCAGCAGCCCCAGGCAGGCCATTTACTCTTCATGATTTCTCATATTTTCTGACTCACTGAGATGACTGTAATGACCTCCCTTTGGAGCTGGTGGAACAGAATATGTAATGATAGACTAAGGGGGGTCTGCAAGGTCTTACACTGAGTGTTCATTCACCTGCAGAACACTTGTCATTTCTGGCACCTGAATCCTTGTGTCCATATCTCCAATGGTGGTGTCCCAGTGTCAGGCTCACCATTCCTCTGGAATCAAAATTCCCACTGCTTTCTGAGAATCCACCTAAGTCTCCATGTTTATTGGAAGCCCTTGCAGAAAAATATTTGATCTATGGTTATCCTTTCTCCACTTCTTTGGGGAGAAGATGGAAAAGCAGCCCAGAAAGAAGGGCAAAAATATTATGTGAAATCTCTTATTTTCCTGGAATATTCATATTCGGGCCCAAGTAGTACCAAAAATATTGCTTCTACTACCTCCACCTTGCATGTGTGTGAATATTCATGACATCCTCATCTTCATGTGAATATGTCTCTGTTCTGTGCCATCTTAAGAGCTTATTTGTGGTGGTCAAGGAAATTTCAGTCCCACTGAAAGCACTGGGAAAGAAGGTAGATTCTACCACAAGCATATGAAGAAGGCTGAGTGAGGAGTTTTCCTCTCTCCTTCCGGAGTGAAGACTTGAACATCATTACCACAGTTGAGTTTTTCCCAACCCAAGACTATCCTTTAAAATATTTTGGTATGAATGTGTGATTTTTGAAAAAAAAATTTGCAATGATACACAGAAATCTAATATGACCACCAGGATTCTCACACCCTGATGTGACCACCAGGATTCTCACACCCTGATGTACACCCCCCTGATGTTTATACCCCCTGAGATACACACCCCCTGGTATAAACCTCCCCTGGTGTATATACTCCGTATAATTTCCTCCCATTCACAGAGGGAGAAGCATGTAAATATGAGATATCAATCTTACAATTATGTTATTGCCAAAGGGCTTTTGCAGATGCAATTAAGGCTACTGATCAGTTGACAGGGGAGACTTTGAGGCTAAAGCTTCCCTCATCACAGGAGCCCTTTCAAATCCAAATACAAGGGTTGGAGACTGAGAGAGTGAGGAGGAGATGAAGAGGCACCAGGGGAAACACATGGGAAGGGCTGTTCTAGAACCTGAGTGCCCGAGACTTCAGCCAGCCAGAGGATAGGAGTCTGTGCCCTACGGCTGCCAACTACTAAATCTGCTCTTAACCACCAAAGTTTGAAGACGATGCCAGTCCCAGCCAGGGGCAGCCCAGGTGGAACATTGATTTCAATCTTGTGAGATGCTTGGCAGAGAACCCAATTCTGCGCCTGGGCTTCTGACCTACAGACGGCACACAAGAATAAATGGGCATTGATTTCTGCCTTTAAAGCCCTGGTCATCCAGAATTTGCAGAACGTCCCCAGGCCCGCTTTATTTTGAGCTTGCTTTTCTCTCATTTTGTATGCGGGAACATCTAAGCCTTTATGAAACGATAATTCTGGCAGAGGACGGGTATTTAGTCTTAACAAAATGTTCTTACTTTAGCAAAAACTTTTACAAACCAATGTCGATGCTTCTCTGCCTTACTGGGTTTGTTTGAGAATCTTAACCAACAAAAGAAATTGCTGAGCCTAGAAAGCATGGATTGAAAATGTCCTCTCTCTCCTTCTGTTGTCTCAATTTCAACTGTCTGCAGAATGCCAAGGCAATTTTTTCAAAGCTTTCTAGGTGTTTCCTGCCCCTGAGAATCTCATTTCTCTCAGCCTTGACTTTCTAAATCCTGTGCCAGAGCAAAAACCTCCATTCTGTTGTCAAGATGAACCCCATATAGTATAATGATTAGTACTTTTTATCTCACCTCCCCAGCTACAAGCCAGAAGCAGGATGCACTTTCTACCTCCTATGCTCCCCTCCTCCACCCTGGCCAAGGGCCTGATGAATACTGGGTGCTTTCATTACTTTTGGATTGACCGATTGATTTTGCAAATCAAGGCAAACTCACTACTTATAGTCAATCAACACAGCTTTTGGACTCTTTACATACTACAGCATGTAAATAGCATCTGCTATATCAGGCCCCATGATAGATAGATAGATGACAGATAGATAGATAGATGGAATGAGAGAGAGGATAGAGGAGAGAGAGAGAGAGAGAGAGAGAGAGAGAGAGAGAGAGAGAGAGAGAGAGAACACCTCTGAGTATAAATCCCTCTTTCAGAAAGGAAAATAATATTAGCAGCAGCTGGTCCATGGCGTTAAAAATTGAATGACTGTGATGTGTTCAGACCATGGTCTGCTTGTTAGAAATTCCATGTAAGGTGGGAATTAACCTGAAAGCCCAAGACCTTGGAGATGGCAGAAGAGGACTGGTGCAGCCGTGGCATTCTTGAGACAAGTCATAATCCCTGGGCCATTAATGCAGACACCCTTCAATGACTTCTCATTAACTGCAGGAAAACATGCAGGTCTCTGTGGCACGCCAGCATCTTCTCCACACCTCCCGATGAAAGCTATTTTACTCACTATTTACAGGTCCCCTGTGTGAAATAGGTCTTCTCTCCAACCCTGGTGCATTCATATGTCTGCTTGGGAATAACCTTTCCAAAGCATCTTCCCTAGTCCCATGCATCCAATGGTTTCTGCACTTATCCTCATCCTTAAGAATTCTACTCTAGTATCACCTCCACACAGCCTTCCCTGACCTCTCCAGGCAGTAGAGTTTTTTGCAAACATTCACTGAGTATTTTCTCTGCACTAAGCACTCTACTCAATACAAGTCATCTCATATGATGCTCCCAACGGCCCAATGAGGTGGACATCGAGCCTCTTTTACAGAGGATGCAGCTGAGGCTTAAGGAGGTTAAGTTACCTGCCCAAGTTTTATAGCTATTAAGCCAGCACATAAGCTGTGGACTGTTTCCATCCAAAGCCTGTGCTTATATTGTCAAAGTCCTTCTCTTGACCTTGGGCTGTGCTGCTTCCTGGGCCCGAGACACTGCACGCATTGTATATCATCTCTAAGAAAGCACTCCTTCCATTCCCTGGGAGTTCAAATCTGTCTCCTTCATTTGTTTGTGGGCCTCAACTGAGGTGGGGACCATCTTCTTTTCATCCCAGCACATATTCCCAGAGACTTGTAAGATATTGCATACACCTGACCTTAATAAATAAAAGATAAGAAAAAATTGTCACGGGGAACACAGATTGTAGGGGAAAATTATCTAAAGGAAATTCTCATCTACTCAGAGTTAAATTGCTTATACTAAGGCCAGTTCTGGCTTTTCTGGGACCCCCTTGCCCTGTGTGCTTTCATTTCATTGAATGGAAATGGACAGCTAAAAGTAGAATGGAAGAAATAAAAGAGAGGAGCAAGTCGATGTCTCTCACAGATAGATGGTTTTTATAACACCATTGATGTTTGATTCTGCTTTTTAAATGCATATGAGATGAAGCTTGCCTTACACAACTGTGGAATGTTCCAGAGAATGGTTTTAAGATACTCTACTCCCTGAGCTCACTTTTACCAACTTTCTACCTTTGGCATCATCTATAACAGCTAGGGAGAAATACCTAACATTTCTTGAAGCAGAGATGGATGGCATTTAATACTTGGGAGCCCACATGTCTACCTCAAAGATGGTGGTACAAGAAAGAAGGACTGGGCAAGTGATATTTACCTGCCCGTTGTTGCCTTACTGTGGAATATGTAATCGAAGATCATAAAATCATATCCTGTCCTGACCAAACTTCATTACTCTCCTCTTAATTCTTTTGTCCTTTCTTCTTCGTGAATGGATAGGTCACAAAGAGCCAGACATTTTAGAAGGGACAAGCAGACATCTAGGCAAAACCAAAGCACACAGCCACCTTACACTCTGAGCTCTGGGATATGTAGGACAGTAGAAACAGTTTTAGAAACCTCATTTTAAGTTGGGCATGGTGGTGCACACACCTGTAATTCTAGTACTTGGGAAGCTGAGACAGGAGGATTGCAAAGTTAAACAGCATCGGCAACTGACCAGGGCCCTCTGCAACTTAGTGGGACCCTGTTTCAAAAGAAAAAAAATAAAATGTAGCTGGGGTGTAACGGAGATGTAGAATATCCCTGGGTTCAATCCTCAGTATAAAAGAAGATGGAAGGCAGGGAAGTAGGGAGGGAGGGCTAGCAGGCAGGGAGAGAGGAAAGGAAGGAGGGAAGGAAGGAGGGAGAGAAGGAAGGCAAGGAAGAAAAGAAGGCAGGCAGGCAAGAAGGAAGGAAGGAAGGAAGGAAGGAAGGAAGGAAGGAAGGAAGGAAGGCAGGCAAGAAGGAAGGAAGGAAGAAAGGAAGGAAGAAAGGAAGGGAGGAAGGAAGGAAGGAAGGGAGGAAGGAAGGAAGGGAGGGAGGGAAAAACTCCATTGTACTCTCTTAGTGTCCTTTGCAGGAACCAACACAGGCCTCATTTGCTCATCACCCTGTTCTCCCAGCTTACACTTGGTTCTCTTTCTTCCTCTGAGATCACACTCTCTTCACATCCTCAAAGCATCTGTCTTGAGTCACTCTCTTTTTTCTCCCCATTCCAAAGAAAGTATGCTTGAAAAGAATGATTTAGAAAGACAGGATGAACGAAGGGGATGCATAACAGGCTAAAGGATGGATGGGTGGGTAAGAAGGACCCAGACCTCTGCGCCCAAAGAAGTCCAGCCTGGAGGTGGCAGCTCTGGGTCCGGCGCATGGTGCATCACTTGCAAAGCTCCCGGGCGAGTCACCGAGCTTCTCTCATTGCCTTATCTATAAAGAAAGAGCTAGTGGACCATGTGCTGCTTTCCTCCCCCAGGCTCCACTGTCAGAGAGTTTCTCCCCAATGACGGGGCTTGTGTTCTTCTAATGGCAGTAGGGAGACAAACACTACCAAGAAACATAAGAGAAAATACTTATAAACTCAAGACTCCTTCATCCTTTATAAAAAACAAAAAACAAACTTGTTTGATTCTGACAGTGTGTCCTTGAACTACATGTCCTTTCTTTGCTTTTCTGGCAAGTTTAAAAAAAAAAGCCTACCTCTCTGCCTCCATATTCTTACCCACCCATCCATCCTTTAGCATTCCCTTCATTCACCCTGTCTTTCTAAATCACTCTTTTCAAGGTCACCAGTGTCTTGACTTTGAAATCTTACAGCCCTGGTTCATTCGTCTCTCTTAATCTCTCTGTAGCATTTCACACTACTGATGTCCTCTGTTTTAAAGCAACTCTGATCATTTTTTTTCTCTTCCTTCTGCCCAAATGAGGCCTTTCTCCATGTTTTTGCTAGTAATGACAGTTCTTCCAGTGTTTCCTTCTTTGTACCACATTATAAACTTTGAGTTGCTCATAGCTTTTGTTTGCTAGCTCCAGATAATTTCCAGGCCTGGTAATGTCATCTTTTCCAGCCTCCTCCTTTCCTCTTCTGCTGTTCTCATATTCTGTGGACAGATCACTGTGTTGCATCTCTGCCAGGCCTCTGAATGGTTTTGAGGCCTTTGGTAGTACACACTTGAAATCCCAGTACCTGGGATGCAGGCTGAGACAGGAGGGTTGCAGGTTCAAAGCCAGACTTGGCAACTTAGCAAAGCTCCCAATAACCTAGTGAGAGCCTATTTCCAAATAAGAAATGAAATAGGGCCGGGGATGTAGCCTGGAGGTATAAAGCCTCTCATATTTATCCCCAGTATGAATATACATACATACATACATACATACATACATACATAACATAACATACATACACACATACTTTAGCTGAGCTTGAGTTTTCTCAAAGAATAATAATAATTTCTACTCCAAGAATTATTATGATGACTAAATAAAAAGATGGATAGATAAGACTATCTCTTCATGAACTAAATAGTCGACAAATGTTAGCTTTTATCTGTGTCACACCACCCCAAACCCCTCATTAGGTTCTTTGTCCCAGAAAGCCACCTCACTTCATATCGTCTTGCTTTCCTTCAGTCTTCTGCATCTAATACTCTCGAACCCCTGTAAACATGAGATCAGTGTGATTATTGCGAGTTCTGCCAATTCAGGACGCCATTTATCACTTTGAGTGTATAGGCTTTGGAGTTGGCAGACCTTGGCTTGAATCTTTATTCTGCCTCTTATGAGCTGAATAATTTTGATCTGGCTTCTGATTAGTATGGGGTATGGTTTGTGAGTTTCAATGACCTCATCTTGAAAATAAAAATGGCTATAATTACCCTGTAGGGCTGGTGTAGGACTTAAAAGCCCCTAGAATTGTACAGTGTTCCCATGAGCAAATGGTTAGAGTTGATAAGCTATCAGCCCCTTGTTCTCTTTAACCCAAAGAGTGAACTCCCACAGGATGGGTACCCAAGTGATCCACAGTTCAGCCTCCGTGTTTCTCACTGTTGCCTTTACGACATTAATTCCTAATATCCTCTTTTGTGGACTGTTTGACTCATGAAAGCAGACTCAATGTCCACAGTCTCTTTCTCACTATTTGTTTTTTTTCTCAATTCTCCTTCCTGGAATTCCAATCCCCTCTCCCTCCTGCTCTGCCATACTTCTTCTTCTACCAGGACTACACCATTATTACATTGTGCCATGAAAACATACCAAAGGCTCACCAAAGATTCTAAGATTGATCTAGACCTTACTATGCCTGTCTGTAATTAGGACTTTTTTTACATTTATTGGAAAGCACATCATATTAGTACTTTTTTAGTCTTTAGTATACTTTAACATACTGTGGTTTTTTATGTGTTTTTTTCTTCCTGATGGCTTCTTTTTCTTATCTTATTTCTCCTATAATGTCATGATGACCATTGAATAATTGTAAAATAGAAGTTTGATAAGCTCATTCTAGTTTGAATTTTACAGCTTAGGCAGTTCATGCACCATCTGAACCTTGGGCTGCACTATTTATTTCTTGGCCTCTGCGCAGACGCTTTTTCTCCAAAAGGCTCCATCTGCTTTGTAGAAATTAGCTCATGGCTCATTCCTTCCCCACCCTCCTTGTAAACTGTAAAAACAGAAGGGCTGCCCCTTCATGGTATGTGAAAGCCAGGGTCCAACAGATCAGTGAGGAGTTGAAAATAGACTAAATTTGTCAAGTCCTGGTTCAGCCTTATTATCCTCCAAGGCACACTGAGAAACTAGGCAGAGACAACTCTGTTGGGGAGAAAGACCAGGTGCTTTCAAGCCAAGCAGGACTGGGCTCAGACCCAGGATCTGTCTGTTGTTGTATGGTCTGGGACCTTTGGCAAGTCAGCTAACCTTTCCAATTCTGTTTCTCATTCCAGAAAGTGGTCATGGCAGTATCTGCCTGCCAGGGCTATTGAGAGATGAGAGAAGACTGTATGTAGAGTTTCTGGCATGGATGTTGGTTCAGAGTACAATTTCATACTATTATGCTTTAATCTCAGAGGTGTTTGGATGACCAACCATCCACCCAAAGAGAACACTGCAGAAATGACTGATGTGCACACCAAACACCACACCGTATAAAACCAGAATGTTTAAGGCAAGTTATAAGTAATTGCAAACTATACACTATATGTAGTCACCTTTATATTTTGATGTTTTCTGTATGTTAGAATATCATATTGGAAATAGTTAATTAAAAGAGTCATTATTCATTCTTCAAAATGAAGAAGCTAAATTGTCTGAAAGGTATGAAAACAAAATAAAAGAATGAGACTAAGAGGAAAAACATCTTTTAAAAAATGACTTCTCAGCTCTCAACCACTTTGTAAAATATTATAAAATCATGTGTAAAAGTTTGATTTTGAGCCGGGCATGGTGGTACACGCTTGTAATCCCAGCATTTGGGAGGCTGAGACCGGAGTATTGAGGTTCATGGACAGCCGCAGCTACTTAGTGAGGCCCTGTGCAACTTAGTGAGACCCTCTTTCAAAAATAAAAAATAAAAAATAGGGCTGGGGTGTAGTTCTGAGGTAGAATTCCCCTGGGTTCCATCCCTAGTTACACGCACACGCATGCACACACACAGTTCTATTTCATTGTTTGTGTATATGTCTCTATCGCTTTGAACTACATGAGCCTTCTCAGTATATAAAAGGAACTTTGATGTTGATGATCTAGACATTCTTTGTGAATGTCTGATAGGTTAGCCTCTGGGATTGGTGCTAGAAAATTGGGAACAAGTAGCCTTTTTATGTAAGCCAAGTGCCCTTGCAAAAATTGAGTTATAAATGGGGAATGGAGTGCTAAAACTTTGAAAGTCGGACTCACATGGATTGTTCTCCTTAAAACCTTAAAACCGTGTTATTTGAGAGAGAACACCAATTCATTTGAATTTAAATAATGTAAAGTTTTCAAGTTCTGAAAATGGTTGAATTTTGAACTTTGCTTTGTGACCCAGTTCCTCATTTAGAGTATAATGTGGTGTCTTGGTAGTCCCTTTATCTATAACCAGGATATCTAGGAGAAATGTTAAAATACTTAAAAGTAATAATCACCGCTGGCTTCAGCAGCATATGTACTAAAATTGGAATGGTACAGAAAAGATTACCATGGCCCCGCTCAAGGATGACATGCAAATTTATGAAACAAGTTTTGTAAAATTCATAGTTTTATAAAATTTATGCCTAATCAACAATTTAGGACTGTCAAAACGTAATGTTCAGCACTTTATTGCATTTTTTTCAATCAAGTTTATTGTAGATCTCTTCCAGGCTCCATCTTTAAATGTCTCTTGATGTCCTGGTTTTTTTGTTTGTTTGTTTGTTTGTTTGTTTGTTTGTTTTGTTTTTCTGGTACTGGGGATGCAACCCAGGGGCATTCTATCTCCAAGCTACACTCCCAGTAATATTTTTTATTCCTTATTTTGAAACAGTCTCACTGAGTTGCAAAGGGCCTCACTAAGTAGCTGAGGCTGGCCACGAACCACAATCCTCTCATCTTAGCCTCCCAAATGCTGGGATCACAAGCATATGCTACCATGCCCAGCTTTTCTGTTTCTTAAAAATTTTATAAAATTTAATATATGTATATTTTAAAAGAATGAGGTAGAGCTAGCAAAAGTGATCATAAAAGAATACATGGTATGACATTGACAGGAAATAAAGATTACAGATAAAAGGCTGGCACACTTGTACTGTAAAGGGCTAGGTAGTAAATATCTTAGGCCAAATGATGTCTGTTTCTCCACTAGGCTGTTGTAGTAGGAAAGTAGCCTTAGATAATATGTAAACAAGTGAGCATGACAAAATTCCAATAAAACTTTTTTATGAGCTTTTACAAAAGCAGGCTGTGTTGATATTCTTCCTGTTTGCCTATAGTCCAGAATCTTGTGGTACAACAAGTTTAATATCATGAAATTCTAACAATGACAGTTGTAGAAATTTATATATTAAACTTTGAGGGGTCAGTAAGAAGACAAAATATATTTGGGTAATAAATCCAACCCGCTTGGATCCATTCTTCTCTATTGTGAATTTGAGCTTTAATAGAATCCCACCAGATTATTTTTTAAAAAAAGGCAGTGGGCACATAAGCCCTGATAGAAACTATATGGAATGTGAAATGATCTGTTATTAAATAATTAATAACATAGAGGAATGTGTAGCCAATTGTTTAATGGCATTTTACTTTAAGGCTAGCATGTTGAATTTATTTATTTATTTATTTATTTATTTATTTATTTATTTATTATTTTTTGTGTGTAGCAACAGAAATTGAACCCAGAGGCATTTTATCTCTAAGCTAAACCTCCAGCCCAACTTTTATTTCTTATTTGGAAACAGGGTCTCACTAAGTTGTGGAGGGTTGAGGCTAAGTTGCTGAGGCTGGCTTCAAACCTGTGATCCTACTGTCTCGGCCTCCCAAGTACTAAGATTACAAGTGTGCTCCACCATGCCTGGCTCTGCATTGATTTTTACTAGCCTTAAATATGCTATAATAATCAGTGGTTGCATTTATTCTGGACAGAAACAATACACTACCCACTCTTATAAAAAATCTGATTTTGTACTGATGCTGGGTTGTATCAGTACAAATAATATTCATCTACATTTTTCCCTTGCCCTCAGAAGAGTTACTGGTATTTTATTCTTCAAAGTCAGCAACCAAAGATATAGAATTAAACTACTGTTTTGTATGTATGTTGTTCATTTTGGCCCCTTGCTCTTGCTAAGTGCATGCTCTGCCACTGACATATATTCCCATTCCCACCCCTAATCAAATTTATCTAATAATAGAAACTAATGACACCCAATTATGTATAAATTTTGGGTTTCTAAGAATATCTAAGTGTGAAGTGAAGACCTTTCCTCACTCATTCATCTCTGATCTCATATTCTAGCATCGACTTCCAATCTTAATGGTTATAGCCCATTTAAAAAATAATTACTCAGCACCTTCCAGGTGCTTCTTCTGACCCCTTATCTTTATCCAGCACTTCCAATTGTACCATCCTATATTGGAAGACACCCTTAATGTTTTTTTTCCTATCCTAGGGCATTAGTAACACAAACAAAACACAGTTTATGTAAACATCTTCTCTCAGAAGAATGGGAGCAAACTTACCATTTGATCCAGTAGTACCACTTCTGGGTATCAACCCAAAAGAAAGGAAACCAGCCTACCAAACTAAAGCATCTGAATCTATGTTCATAGCTGCACAATTCACCATAGCCAAACTATGGAACCAGCCAAGATGTCCATCAACAGATGAATGGACTACCAAACTGTGGGATATGTACACAATGGAATTTTACTCCGCCATTAAAAAAAAAAAAAACAGTTACATCATATACAGGGAAATGGATGGAACTGGAGAACATTATGCTAAGTGAGATTAGTCAGTCACAAAAAAAGAAGAAGTCAGATGCTTTCTATAATTGGCGAAAGCTAGGGAGAAATGGGTAACAGGAGGAACTCTAGATGAAGAAGGAGAGCCTATAGAGGAGCAAATAAGGCGACCTAACTGAGGGGATGGGAGGGGGGAAGAAGGAAAGTCTCTAAAGTGCATGATGTACTTAAACAAACATATCAAAGTCAATCACTAAGCCACACATGGGAAGGAGGGATGGGGAGGTAATGGGGTGGGGATTGGGTAAGGGCTAATTGAGTGATGTGTGCATGTATGTCTCCACACGTCTTTTTAATCCTATTAGGAAGAATGACTACAATGCACCAATAAAAAAAAAATTTAAGAAAAATAAATAAAAGTCTTCTCTGCATGGTTATCTCTTCTGCCTGATGACAGTATAAAAGATATGCTTTGAATGTGGGATCAGTGGTTGGGTACAAGTAACTCTGTAGGTTGCTTCAGGCCCTAGTTCTCTGTCTTCATGATTCAACTATTTGATCAAACTGATTAATCTCCAAGTGTTCACAGTCCTTTCTTCTTGACTAGTCTTGACATGGAATGAATAGCTACAATTCAGCATTTTCTGTCTAGTTGATGAACAAGAAAATTAAAGCCAGCCCAGGTGAATGCCCATCATAATGAAAAGGAAGCAGGGACCCAACTCTCAGGTACAGCGTGGCTGCTTTTGCTTGACTTCAGCTAACAAACCAAACATAACCCTGCCCTGTGACATCTCTCTATCAGCAAAGCTTCTTTTTGGTAGATTTCAAATAGAAAAAAGCCATAGCTTCTGATTTACTCCTAATGGGAAGAAAATCTCCCCAAACATTTGAACTGAACTAGGCTTTGCATTTTCAAATAAAGAATTATGGGTTGGCAAATATATATTTAGTGAATATATGTCTAATGGATCATCAAGTTGCTAGAAAAATCAAACCATTTTTTGCTTGAAAGCTATAATTGTTCCATTGTCTTTTGACAGTTATGATAAATACTCTAATAAATATCAGTGGACATACAAATGTGCCTTCCTTTTAACCACCCATGGAGAAATGTCTAGGAGGAGAACACAGTCCTTATCAATTAAATATATTTGTTCATTCACAAACACTTAATAAAGGTCTTGATGACATGACAAGCTCTGTGCTCTGTTCTGGCATTGTCCTGTGTGATCTTGCACAAGCTCCTTCATAATTATGGGTCCCCTTGTCCTATTGACCTCAGAGAAAAAAGTCATTTGAAAGATGATCATAACTGCAGAGGGATCCTGAGGGTTTTATTAAGTTACTTTACCAACGTTTTGGGGAATTGCTAATAATATCTGTAGTCTTAGACTGCAATAATTTTCTCACAACCATGCTAACAGGGCTTGGAGTCTCGCTTAGAATTTAGTCATTTTTTTTCTTCTTTCTGCTACATTATAAGTGAGTTTGAAGAATGGACAACTTTGGCTTTAAGTCAAATGCGGATTCAATTGCATATCATGTTCTTAGAGTTTCTTTGCCAAAAAAAATTATTTTGTAGTGCCAGGAAATAGAAGGAAGGGCAAGAGAGAACAATGCTTTAGAAACACTCATTTATAAAGGAAAAAAAACGTATAAGAAAACTGTTTTCATAATACTTTGCACACTGATAATGCAGTGATGCTATGAATGTTTCAACCGAATTGCTTCATCTCATTTCCAAGGAAAAATCCTCAATTTTTTTGTTTATACCCATGATCCAAATGCCCCGTGTTTATTTCCACCTATATATCAGTTTGGAAGATAATATCCTAAGCAGCAAGGCAGTAGCATGTCTTTCTGGACATTAATAAATGATGGTAAAAGCATTGTAATGTAGAACATTATAGAAATACTGTGGGGTAACCAAGACAAGAATAACTCCCCCAAAATGGAGGACACACATAAATTATCTGAAGTATGCTTAATATTTGAAGGCAATTTTCAGAGAAAGAGTTAACTGTTACTTCCATGCACTTGAGTTGCCATAACAAAATGCCAAGTCTGTGTGGCTTCAAGAACAGAAATGATTTTCTCTTGTTTGTATAGGCCAAAAAGTCAAATCAAAGTCTAGCAGGATTTGGCTTGTGATACAGTTTTTCTTTCTGTCTTAAAGATAACTGCCTTTTCCATGTTGTCTCTTCATCTGCCTAGGAGGGCACCGGCTCTGTGAGATCAGGCCTGCAGGATCACAATCCTCCTTACAACCTAACTTGGGCATCTTCTTCTTCAAGACCAGATCTCCAATGAATTTGACTAGTGGTTAGGGGAATGGGGAGGCATAGTTCAGTCCACCGCAGGTGTACCCATAGAAATTTGAACTAGAGCTCAGTTGCCAATACCACAAATAAGCTTTCTCACCCTCTGCTTTTGCACAGTTTATTAATATTGAAAGAGTTTCTAGTTCCATCTTTACAGAAAAGCACAAACTGGATGATAAAAGGTTCTAGACAATGGTGGGATAACTGCTTATCAACCATAAAAGGCAGGTGGGAAGGTCATATAAAAGAGTAGGCATGTGTATCTCAGAAATTATCCAAACCAAGCTTTACACTCAGACTTGCAGACAGAGAAACTGAAGTAGTACGAAATGATGGAGCCCTCTGCCATGGGTCACGCAGTTAAGCAGGTACCAGTGAGATCCTGGAGGTCTTCTGCCTCCCGTTACAGTGCTCAGTGCAGTAATGGATGCGCTTGTGCTTTCAAGGGGAGGAGGTCACGGAAATGAGTTCCACCTTCATGGACTAAGTCATCAGTAAGGATGTTTGTGGTTTCAAAGAACGTAAATTAACTCTGATAACTAAACATCAAAGGTATAGGGGATGTGAAGAATTGGTGAAGGAGGGAAAGACTTAGTTTGGCTCCAGCAAACACAGTGCAGCATCACTTATAGAATTTATGCCACTGCTGGAGGGCACCGCTTTCACCGCTATCCCCTGTATTAAATGTATTTAATTAAATTATTTATTTATTTATTGCGGCATCAGGGATAGAAATCAGGGGAATTGTACCTCCGAGCTACACCCCCATCCCTATTTTTTAGTCTTTTCATTTTTGAAACAGGGTCTCACTGAGTCGCAAAGGGCCTCGCTAAGTAGCTGAGGCTGTCCGGGAACCACGATCTTCCAGTTTCTGCTTCCTGAATGCTGGGATTCCAAGCGTGCACTGCCATGTTTGGCTCCTGCAGTGAATGTAATTCAGTTCTTTTTCTGGGGGGGGGGGACCTCACAAGCGTCAGAGTGCCAGGAAAGGGGTTTCTGATGATCTCCTTCTGGATTGTAAACTTATGCTTTTCCTAATGGGCACTGTAAGGAGGAAAGGGAAAAGTCTAGCCTTTACATCTTGCATAAGGAAATAGGGACCCTATTTTTACAGAGAAATAAGGGATACCCCAAATAGAAATTGGTTGAATACAGGACATTCTAAAAGACAAAACAGAGCAAAAATGAGCATCTGCTACAGTCTCAAATGTAAAAGTATAGAGGACTGAAGATGGTTTGCGCCAAGGTAGTTTCAGTTTACGTGGAAACTCTACCATTCAGCTCTCCCTTGAGCTCTCTGGTCCATTGCTAGCCCAGTGTCTATTTGGCAATGCCTTTTATTTTCCCATTCAGAACCAAAATATGGGATTTTCTTCTTTTATATCTGTTGAGGGTTTTGTTTGTTTGGGGTTTTTTGTTTTTTTGTTTTTTGTTTTTTTGTTTTTTTTTTTTTTTTTTGGTGGTACTGGGGTTCCTGGAAGCCCTTCTACCTCCGGGCTACTCTCCCAGACCTATTTTTACATTTTTATTTGGAAACAGGGTCTCCTAAGCCAGCATGCGCGGCTGGCTTCGAACCTGCGCGATCCTCCTGTCTCTGCCTCCCAAGTGCGGGGATTACAAGCGTGCGCCACCACGCCCGGCCTTGTGTTTTGTTTTTTTTGTTTTTTTTTTTTTTCCGGAACCGGGGATGGAACTCAGGGAAATTCTACCTCTGAGCTACACCCTCAGTCTTAATTTTTGGTCTTTTTACTTTTTGAAACAGGGTCTCACTGAGTTGAGAAGGACCTTGCTAATTAGCTGAGGCTGTCTGTGAACCTTGATCCTTCCATCTCCTCCTCCCGAATGCTGGGATTACAAGTGTGTGCCACCACAACCAGCTACATTTTCAGCTTTTAATTGATGCATTGTAATTAAATATCTTTGTGAGGTTCAGAGTGACAAAAACATACAGGCACACGGCATTTGTTGTGTGTGTCCTTCCAGGTTCCTCCCGACTCCTCCCACTCCAAAAGTCATATTTACTTTGATACACTTGGCTTCATGTATGAGTGAAGGATTATTTGAATTTTTTCCATCATGAGATTTTCTCTTGTTCATTGTAACGCTAAAGATAATGCAGCCACGTGGATTCTTCAGAATGGTAGTGTTACTAACCTACTTTATCTTATTACATCAGCGAAGGGAGTCATTTTGACGCACTCTTGGGATGAGTTCTGAACTGCTCCCAAAGTGCAGACATAGTTTTCCATTCAAAATCTGGCTGTTGAGGAATTATCTATGTATCTGAGTATTTGATCAATAACTCCTCCATTCTTCATTTATGGAACAGTAGTAACAATTTCAATCTCCCGTCTTTTAAAAAGCAAGAGATAGGAGATAGAATGGGGCGTGGTGGCACACACCTGTAATCTCAGCATCAGGGAGGCTGAGACCAAAGGATCGTGGTTTGCGGACAGCCTCAGATCTTAGTGAGGTCCTCCGCAAGTTAGACCCTGTTTCAAAATAAAGAATAATAAAAAAAAAAATAGGGCAGGGAGTGCATCTTGGAGGTTTAATGCCCCTGGGTTCCATCCCCAGACCCTCCAAAAAAAAAAAAAAAAAAGTAAGAGATAACACTTATTTTATCCAGAAGAATGAGTTTGTCAGAAGCAATAGTGTTGTCCCAGGTTATGTAGCTTCTGAGATTTCTGTGCGTCCTACATTCTGTCCTACAGCCGTGGCCCTCATTTGTCCCTGGGAGTATAGCCAAAAAAGGAAGTTCAGGAAGTGAAGTTTCTTGGTGAGATAGTATATGGATCATTACTTCATTACTTAGTTCCCAACACAAGAACCTTCATCATTTTCTTTTTTTCATACCAATTTATGGTTTCTGCCAAACAGGAATACTGCCACCCAAGATGGCCTCCGGTGGGCAGGTGATAAATTTGGTGGTACTGGGGTTCCTGGAAAACCTTCTACCTCTGGGCTGCACTCCCAGACCTATTTTTCTTTATACATTTTTTATTGGAAAACGGTCTCTTAAGCCAGCGCGGCTGGCTTGGAACCTACGAGATCCTCCTGCCTCCGCCTCCCAAGCACAGGGATTACAAGCGTGCGCCACCACGCCTGGCGTGAGATAAATTTGTCTCTTTGGTTGCTGGTAAGGAAAAAAGTCTAGGATGGTATGGAGTCAACACTTAACTGGGCCTAGAGAAGAAAGAGAGGTGGGGATTGAAGGCAATTTGTAATGTTTCTTAGTTTCACAAGTAGACAAGAGAAAAAGACACAGAGGGCTGTTTTAACTTATACTTTAGATCTTTCACTGAAACGTGTTTTAGCCATCTTTTTGGACCAAGGTTTTTAGGCCCATTTCCATGGTTACCCAGCAGAATGGGCATACTGACTATATGAGATAATTGTCAAGGTGAGTGTGCTCCAAGTCTTGAGAATAAGCTTGTACATGAACAGAGTGGGCTATTTTTCTTCATTCTTGCTCAGGATAACTCTATACCTGTAGCAAGCAGAAAGTAGTAGGGTTCTTTTGACCTGATTCACCCTTTATCCCCCACCCTAAGTTTTGATTAATGTTCTTTGGGCCCTGTATATCTTGTGTTAGCGTTCTCAACTTTGTGTCATGGGAATGTTATAAAACTACTCTAATTTGTTGCCCTCAATTTTATGATTCTGTGTGTGTGTGTGTTTGTGTGTGTGTGTGTGTGTGTGTGTGTGTGTGACACTGGGGATGGAACCCAGGGGATTTCTACCTCTGAGCTACACTCCCAGACCTATTTTATATTTATATTTTATTTGAAAACAAGGTCTCACTAACTTGCTGGGAGCCTCACTAAGTAGCTGAGGCTGGCTTCGAACCTGCGCGATCCTCCTGTCTCAGCCTCCCAGGCACTGGAATTGCAAGTGTGTGCCACCATGACTGCCTTTTACATTTTTTTTTCCTTCATAACCCCTGCATCTTTTTTTCCCTAAATATTATATATACTCTACTTTAGGAATCAAAACACTGAGGAACTACCTTTAGGGTTTGCCTGGGGGTCAGGTTGCAAACAATGTTCATGGAATTTGGGCCGTGTGAATTTACATCTGAAAATGTGTGCTGTCTAGCCCAGATACAGGGGGAGATATTTTAAAAAGGAAGCATATGAAAAATAAGTGAAACATGAGGGAAGTATGAGATGAAATTTGTTCTTGGGAGCATTTTTACTATGCCTCTACCACTATGAGTTTAGAGAACTTTGGCCAATTTCTCTATAATGCACCAAATCACTCGTTACTGATTTTGTGCGAATTTCACAGGATGTCGGATCTCTTCACTCAGTATCTCTATACAATTTGCATAAAAATCCATCTCAATGGAAGCCTGATTCTAATTTCAATTTCTACTTTATGAAGAAACTTCTCTGCTGCTTCTCAGCATGTTGGGGCAACCGCATTGATGTTTTTGCCACAATAAGAGAACAGTGTGATATTTCTATTATGGCTTTTTAAAAAGAGCCTTTGCTGTGTAATTGCCAAGACAATTAGCTACAAGCTATAGTTACTATCTCTTAGCAGTAGAAGCTGCTTCCCACTGTAAGAATGATGCTCTCCTCAGTGGTGTTGACAAGATGAATTGCAAGTTTGGATGCTGTGATTCTCAAATGGCTATCTGTTGGTGATCCATGCTTCAGAGTAGCTATGTGCCTGTTGTAGTAAACTGACATTTATGGCTTTTAGCACCTAGACTGGGACTTTCAATGCAGTTCAATCAGGTGTTGGCAAACAAACATCTGTTATGTTTAAGTTTCTTAAACCTGTTATTTCCCCTAAATCAAATGCTTAGCTCAGCAGAGCCTGGAAATAAAAATATAAAAATAAAAAAGAACACCAAATGGTCTCAATGGGATATTTTGCAGGAATCTGTTATGAAGAGGCACAAAGACAGTACACTGTGCAATGGTTTAGAGTGGAAATGGTCTAATTTTTCTTGTGTCCTTTAAACTGTTATTAATAAAGAGGGTGATAACCCAGCCTAGGTTGCATAGTGTGCTCAAAGTTTTTCTAATGGAGTAGTGGTTGCATAGTGTGCTCAAAGTTTTTCTAATGGAGTAGTTCAGTTAAAGCATTAAAGTTATCAAGTAGCAGGTCTTTGGGTGCTAGAGAGAAAAGAACCACATTTTTTTTACCTCATGGATTTGCTTCCTGATTCAGAATCTGTAATTTCTGTCTTTGGATAAGTTGTGGCTCTCATATGAGCATTGTTTTCTTAACAATTGTTTTCTTAATCTATAAATTAAGGGAGCTGGGTGTAGTGTTGCATGCCTGTAATCTCAGTACTTGGGAGGCTCAGACAGGAGAATTGCAGATTCGCAGCCAGCCTCAACAATTTAGTGAGGCTCCCTCCATCATAGTGAGAACCTGTTTCCAAATAAAAAATAATGAAATAGGACTGGGGGGTGTAGTTTGGAGGTAGAATGCACCTGAGTTCAGTCCCCAGCACCACAAAACAGAAACAAACCTGAGGAGCTATTTCATTTATGAACTTTTTTATCCATATGCATGTATTTATTGAGCCTCATATGTCTAGGACATACACATCTGGAGATTCAGGTAAAAAAAAGCAGAAAAAAAAACTGTGTCTTTGCCTTTGGGAAGATTATATTCTAACAAGTCTTAACATCAATTAATATGACTATCAAATCCTAAATGTCTTCTAAGGCAAACTGCCCTTTGAGATTTAAATGAAATAAACTGAAACCTTCTATTAAGCATTCATCAAATAACTGAGTATCCCTCTAGGCCTCATCAGATGTTCTTGGAGGAAAGGTACCTACCTTTGTGCTCTTCCTTTCGGTACCCTGAATTCTTGCTTTCTCTACACTAGTGATGCTTAAAGACCTTCTTACACATTAGCCCCTGTGTATCTGTTCTGTAGACTGGAAGTATCGCAAACCCACAGTCCTGCAAAGTTTCACCAACACAAAGCTTTGTGTTGAACATATGGTTACATGAGACTGTGGGGCCCTATAAGCAGCTTATGTCACAGGTTACTCAAAATTTAAATATCTGTCTTTATTTAGAGAGAGGTCCTTTTCTTGTTCCCTCATCAGAAAGTTTGCACAGGCTTTGAAAGTCCTCAGGGCCCGCCTCCCATCTTAGCTCTAAATCCCGTTTACTTTCAGTCCAATGCCTGAGCATCTTATACACACAGCCTGAAGATAATGCTATACAATATTTTTTTTAAATGTTGGATGTTACCTGTAAAACCAACAGTGATCTGATTACTGACTGTGCAGTGTGAAAATCCCTAATTCAAAATTCCAAAATCCAAAGCTTTCCAAAGTTTGAAACTTTCTGAATGCCAACATGATACCACAAATGGAAACTTTCATACCATGAAACTTTCTTTGCAAAATTTAAAAACAATGTTGTATAACATTGCCTTCAGCCTGTGTGTATAAGATGCATAGGAAATATAAGAGTATTTCATGTTTATATCATGGTCCCACCCCTAAGATACCTCATTACATAGTGGCAGATATTCCAAAACCTGAAACCAGATGTATTTTCATCCCAAGCCTTTTAGACAAGAGGTACCCATGTGCACACACACACACACACACACACACACACACACACACATATATATGGATATATATATATATATATATATATATATATATCCATCTCATTGAGAGGAACTCTTGCTACTTGTAACTAAACTAACATTTTTCTCTCCCCCACTGTATTGCCATATAATTGAGTTTTGTCTTTCCAAATAATTGGGTAATCTTTGCTTTATTCCACCACTGTTGGCCGCTTTCTTCCCAATGGGCAGTGACCAGTTTTACATAAACGTTTATTTGGCGCATTACAATTACACGTCACCCCAAGGTATAGAGTGACAGAAACCTACAGCACACAGCTCTTGGTCCACATCCCTTCAAGTCCTACCCTTCCCTATAAGTGTCTTTGAGAATCAAATTGGCAATTTCGTATAAATAGGTAACATTATTGCAATTGTCAGTGATTTTTCTGTCTCCATCTCCTCTCCCTTCCCTAAGCCTCCTCTATCACTCCATGGGAGTCCCTGTTCTTCTGTCTGAGGTTACCCTTACTTCCAAATTGATGACGATGTAGAGAAACAGGAATAGTAATATATTGATTATTATATATATATACCAGTACAACTACTACGAAGATCCATGTGGAGGCTTCTCAGAAGACTGGGAATGGAACCACCATATGACCAGTGATACGGCTCCTGGGCATCTTTGCAGAGGAATTAAAGTCAGAATATTACAGTGATATATATGTAGCCATATTCGGAGCAACCCAATTCTCAATAGCCAAATTAGGGAACCAGCTCAGGTACCCATAAACAGATAAATGGATCGTGAAACTCTGACATATATACACAATGAAATTTTACTCAGCAAAAAGAAAAACAAAATCATGTAATTTGCAGGAAAATGGATGGAACTCAACATTATTATGTTGAGCGAGATTAGCCAGTCTCAAAAAGAAAAATGGAATAATTGTATGTTTTATTTTATAGAATGCAGTGTTTGCTTTGACAGATATAGGACAGGAGGATTGTCCCTGAGATAAAAGAAATCCAACCACACATGTGATTTTATACTCTAATTTTACCTTCCATATCCATGCTTGTCCAATAAATAGTCCTGAGAGAGGAGATGGAGTAGCTTAAGTGAGGTAAAGGGTGACCCCAGAAACAGACGGGTCCCGTCTCAATAGCCATAGTATTTGAATTGCTAACGTGGCCCTTAAGTAAATGAGAGCCCTTCGTAGCACTTGAGGGTCTCAGCAGTGACCTAAAGAGACCCACTACGAAATCAGACACTACTCACAAAGGCTGGGAACTTCTGTTGCTCACCGAGTATTGCCTTTTGGAAAGATTACTGATTAGACTCTGGTTTAAGGATAAGCCCTAAGACCCAATCAGCGAGCCTTTAGCAGGCAGAGCACTTGGGATAAATGTAAAATGACAGCCAGTGCCCTCCGGAAATTACAGAGATAAGTACGACCTCATATTGTGTGGGCCAGGAGTCTGTGGAGTGCTTTTGGAAACAGACACCACCACCCCCTCCCAACTCAGAGTGTTTTATCAGCACTTAGCTAATGTGGTTTCCAATGAAGGTCAGAAAGCTAAACTTATCACCCAGTAGCCAGGGTTAATAGTTCATATCTTGATCTTATCACCGGGCCTCTTTTTTCCCATTCCAATTGCTTTTCGAGGGCTTAGAACTGCTCACTTGGGGGAAATATTTGCTGCGAGCAAGAGCCTAAGTAAAAATAAAAATCAAGTTGTGTAAACAAAGTGTTCAGAACTATAGCGCTGTGTGCTCCCCAAATGTGGATTTTGTCCCATCCATTTCTGTCAGGGGTGTAACCCAGAAACGGCATCACCCATTTAATTTTTCATTTTTCGTTGTTTCCCCATTCTCAGACATCAAAGAAAAGCCTGTTTGAAAACAGGTCTCTCTCAAGGCAACTGTCTTTTGCTTTTTTTGTTTATGCCTTCCATTCTAATATAATTGTGGCAGAAGCATCGCTGGGACTTTTGATAGGACTCTGTGCGTGCAATAGTAAGGGATTCCATGGAAATGGTTATGAGACCTGATCCTTGATATTTATTAGCATGTTAACCTGATACGCTCTCAAATCCTCAAATTCATGAATACCACGGCGGTAGGTAATTCCTTCAATTTCCTCCTATGTAAAGCAGGATTTCCCCACAGCAGTGCTTATTAGACATTTTGTGCCAGGCTAAGTCTTAGATATGGCGCATGTCCTGTGCTTTCTGGAAGTACAGCAGGGTCACTAGTCCAGTGGCGTGGTCTCAGAAGCTGAGACCAAGAAATCTGCAAATCATGACTTCTTGGAGATCTGCACTGTTCAGGTACAAACTGATTGGTTTGCCCCTAAACAAAACTCATGGCGTGAGTTTGGTCTTAGTACAACTACATAAGGCTTCATTTTACAAGAGTCCTGAGAAACACCGAGTGCAGGAAATAGTCAATTGATAGGTCTACTTGGGGTCCCCTGTACCCTAGATGTGAAAGTTCACCTGGAATCATATTGATTTATTTATTTTTTAGAACATAACAATTTGGGTTGTAAGAACCCTGCCTTGACACTAAGAATATGCTGGGAAAATGATAAAGGGATCCAGGTGTAGTAGTGAACGCCTATAATTCTAGTACTTGGGAGACTGTGATAGGATTTCAGTGCAAGACCAGCCTCAGCAACTTAACAAGATTCTATTTCGAAAACTAAAAGAGGCTGGGGGTATAAATAAAAGGAAAATGTCCCTGGCTTTGATTCCCAGAACTGCACACCACCACCACCCCAAAAAATTGTCAGGATAGCCTCTCAAGAATAACTGGAGATATGGTAGTCATGAAGGTGCAGCCTCACCCTTGGCAGCCCTATGTCGACTCCTGGGTGCTACTTGGGGCTGAGTGTTCCTCTGCACTCGCCAAGTGTATTGATTGCAATGGGGCAAGTCACTTGGGTGCACGCTGCCTTGGCTTCTGCGATTGCAAGGGAGGGATGTTAACAGTGCAGACCTCACTGAATTATAGTGAGGGTTAAAGAAAGTAGTAGGTGCAAAGTGTGTACCTAGTTCATTAGATGCTCAATTAGAATTAGCTAATGCGATTATTATTGTTGTTGTAGTAGAGTGAGGGTGAGACCCAGACTAATTTTGGCTTTCAGGCAAAGAAAGATGAGTTCATTAGTCTTATTTTAAGGGTAAGATGCACCTTGCATTCCTACATTCCTATACCCACTTCTAGCACTTTTGACCTGAAAATAATTTGTGTGTGCGTGCATGTGTGCGTGTGTGTGTGTGTGTGTGTGTGTGTGTGTGTGTCTAAGGATTAAACCCAGAGACATTCTACCTCCAAGCCATACCCTAGCCCATTACTTCTCTTGTGAAGCAGGGTCTCACTAGGTTGCTGAGAGCCTCGCTAAGTTGCTGAGGCTGAACTTAAACCTGTGATCTTCCTATCTCAGGCTCCTAAGTATTTGGCTTATCGACCTGCATCACCATGCCCAGCCAAAAAATCATTTTAACCCAGGTGTTATCTTTTTTTTTTTTTTTGAGGTACTGGGGATAGGACCCAGAGACATTCTACCTCTGAGTTATACTCTCAGCCCAATATTTTAGTCTTTTTATTTTTTGAAACAAGGTTGCACTGAGTTGTGAAGGGCCTTGCCAAATAGCTGAGGTTGTCCATGAACCATGATCCTTTGGTCTCAGCCTCCAGAATGCTGGAATTACAAGCGTGTGCCACCAAGCTCGACTTGTCTTTTTGTTTGTATATGATCTTTCAAAATGTATGTTGTTTGGTGCGAGCACGCCCATAATTTACAAAGGTGACACTGTGCTGTGTGTGCCTTTTTATTTTAGTCCTCTCACAGAGTGGGTTACTGCATGCTCCCATGATCCTTTGCAGTCACATGTTGTTTGACAGCTGACCTTTCACCTTCTTAAGTGAAGACCGTCTACTAACCTCCTCCAGCTCTCTGCTACTGGGGCAATCATGAATTTCCTCATTTAGAAAGCCTTACCAGGTTTGTAAGACATGTATTGTTCTCAGGTTCTTCTCAAAGAAAAGGTGACATAGGAAAGCATTATAAAGGTTTGTTCTTGCCCCATCAAAAGTCACTGCTCAGCCAGGTGCAGGGCCTATGCCTATAATCCCAGTACATGTGAGGATAAAACAAGAGGATCGCATATTTAAGGCTAACCTCAGCAATTTAGTGAGGCCTTCAGCAAATTAGTGAGACTTTGCTTCAAAATTTAAAAAATAAAATAAAAGCAAGACTGGGAGTGTAGCTCAAGAGTAGAATGCCTCTGGGTTCGATTCCCTGTATCCACTCCCCCACACACACACAGTCAATGATAGCTGCAATTTAATTGCAACAACATCAAAATACCAAGATGATAACAATGGTAAATATGTATGTTTGCTGAATATTTTTATATAAGCTAGATACTACACAAATATATATATAGTCTTGGATATATATATATATATATATATATATATATATATATATATATATCCAAGACTATCTGGTTTGGAAACTTTCTGAAAACACTCACAGGTTATAGCAGATAATTGTACCTATGGCTAGGTTTTTTTTTTTCTTTCAGCAAAAGAGTACTACATATAACCAGAAAAGAAAAAAGTGCATGGGGGGTACATTAGAAACCAGATGCAGAAATCACATCGTTTCCCAATATAATAACATGAAAGCCCTGACTCCCCAGTGATGAATCCTGACAACACCTGTAAGATGTGGTCAGCTGAGGAAACTTCTTTGCACTGTGGCTAGTCACACAGGCAGTTTGTGTCTGGGCTATACCCAAATCCCAGAATTCTGAAAGAAAATCAGATGGTCAGTATAAACCATACTGTTTGTACAAGCAGTAGACAAATGGTAAGCCATTCTTGTCAGCTTTGGGAGTGGTGGGACAATTTCAAACTCCTAGTTTCCAAACTCCAGCCAAGAGGCCAACCTTAGAAGCAGTTTTCAAAAGGTGGTTATCAGTTGGTCTTGGTCATGGTGACTGCACTGCTGTAATCCCATTACTTAGGAGACCGAGATAGAAGGATTGCAGGTTCAAGGACAGCCTCAGCAATTTGGCAAAACTTTTATCAACCTAGCAGAACCCTGTTTCAAGACAAATAAATAAATAAATAAATAAATGGCTGGGCTTTATCTCAGAGGTAGAATGCCCCTGGGCTCAACACACACACACACACACACACACACACGCCCAAAAGGTGGCAATCAGATCCACTATGTTAGTTCTTTTTTGCCCATTTTACATTTTTTATCCTTTAGTGCAACACAAAAGCAGGTAATAATATCCTCATTTTAAAAAGAAGAAATCGAGTCTTCAAAGAGTTAAGTACCTAGCCCCTAACCACAAAGCTCAGAATTAGGGAAGCCAGGAGGCAGCTTCTGTTTTCAAAGTGCTTTTAAAAATTGACATGGTCTCTGCTGTGAATTTAGGCTTAGCTCCAGTAATTAGACATACAAGATTGGATAATCTCTTCTTTCATGGAAAATAGCTTGACCTGTCATTTTCTTATTTTGAAAGCAGTTTCTGGAAAAACTGTAGGCTGTCAAGTTGATGGAAGTTCAGGATGTGGCTTGCTAGAGTTCTAAGAAAAGAACAGATTTCTGAAACTGTTTCAATGATGGGTATTTGGAATCATGGAGGAAAAAGTTGAAATTTTGTAACTTACAAGATATATAAAGTTAAGAGTATCTCTTCTCTGGTTGCAAAAGAAAAGCCACTCGCTATGGGCTGAGCATCCTACCTGCAGGCTCCCTGTCATAGATACAAGCATTCCCATTTACAGAGGTTAAGTTGACCAAACATTATCCACCTAGTCAGTGACAGAGCCGGGATTTGAACTGCTCAGACACCACAGTTATGGCTTATTCTACTCACATCCTCTGAGCATGGCCCAGGTTGAGGACACAGGTCACCTAAACTAACCAAAAGACCAAAGGTCCACATTGGTGATTATCCCTCCTGGAAACCTCATTGGCTTGGTGAACTCTCACATGTGCCTCGGCCCTCCCGTTTCCAAAATGAGGCTACAAATTCCTGCCCTACCAACCGTAGAGGATTATTGTAGATATCAAGTAGGACAGAAATCATTAAAAGTATTTTGTTTGGTTGCACAGTGACTTATATCTGCTGTTACACCCTCAAGTGAATGTGTCCAGAGGCAAAAAGGTCTTTCATCAGAACATAATGCTCAAGAATGTGGGAGTAAGGCACTTTATTTGGGTAGCTCGTTAAAAGGTAAGGCCGCATTAGCACAATTGGATTCCCCCTGGGAAACCTGCAGGCTTCTTTTTCCTTCCTGCAAGCTCCTTTCTTGAAAGCTTCTCCTCATGGTTACAAGGTGACTCCATTGTTGACTTGCTGTTTTTACGTGTTAAGAGCCTCAGGAAAGAGAGAGGGTGCTTTGCTTTATGTGTAACCAAAATTAATTATATTAGCTCACTTTTCATACTATAATGAAGTACCAGAGGTCAGGTTTTTATGAAGAAAAGGCGTTTATCTAGGTCATAATTTTAGAGCTTGAAAATCCAGATAGCATAGCGGTAGTAGCTCTGGCAAGGGTCTCTGGGATATATCACCTTTTGCTGGGGAGGGAAAAATGATGGTAGTATAGGAGATGGAGGAGAGATTGCACAGGAAGAAGGAAACTAGAGTGAGGGAGAGGGGTTGGTGATACAACCTCCTGCCAGCCCCTGACAATAGGTGTGTCTATGTGATGCTGGGGATATAACCTGGGGCCTCATGCATGCTAGGCAAGCATTCTACCACTGGGTTTCATACACTGCCATAGGCCCTGCCTCTCAGTGGTGGTCCCACCACCACTGCACATCCACACATTGGAGGTTAGTCATCCAACACATGAGACTTTGGGGGACACCCCATAGCCACATCAAAACCATAGTTTTGATGTTCCTAGTGCCAAGAATCACTGCCCGTGATTGGCTGCAGCTGGGAAACATGGGGAGGGGAGGGGTACCAAGAGCATGTCATGGATGTCATTGTCAACATGATTTACATTATGATGTGAACATATAATATACCAATAAAAGCTCAAAAATAAAACAATGGTCTAAAATAGCAGTATTCTCCTTGTTATGATCTGTGTCGATCGAGGATGCCCCCCCAAGACTCACGTGTTAAAAGTATGATCCCCAATGAAGCAAGTTCAGAGATGACTAATACACCCCCTAAGCTAGCTGCTGTATAACAGGTAAAAATGAGATGTGCTTTCTGAACACAAAGTTGCGAGGGGATAAAAATCTCTGCCCAGAAGCACACTGGCCATCATTAAAACTACAAAGGGGAACTGAAGCTCCTTAATGACGGTATCCCCTCTCTCCCTAACCTCACTCAAGGTTTTATTTTTTTTTTCAGCCCTTGTCATATTGGCCCACTTAGGAAAGGGTAAATGTATAAGGTAATTACAAAGATAGTATTTAATTAGTTTTGGTTTCACACCAAGGTGTTTGCTGCAAACCTGGCCAGCAAAGCTGATGGATATTAATGAATGAAACCGGGTGATTAAAACATCTGTCACTGTCAAGCACAGTCGATTCAGGGTGGGGATTGGCTGGTCACAGGGAACGCGATGGCCACAGAAAACCAAATTAGCCAAACTTAATGTTTCCCTAATCATTAGGCAATGGAGCTGGCAGTGATCAGTCACAAACACGCGCCGATGAGCAGTAATGAAGTTGCTGCCCGATCAGTTCAGCATAGGTTTTTCAGGCTAATTAGCGAGACAAAAATGTTAATTTAATCAAAGGAACATGTATTCATTAAAGGTGTATAGGAGAACTGGAGGAGAAAATTGGCCCCGTCATTGAGGAGGTGAAATTATAACTGCCAAGCAAGTCATCTCGGCTTTGCTGAAATCATTCCTCAATTTACAGTATCTTTTAGAAAACAGTCCAGTTACTGTCAGCATATCACAGGGTCTTTTTTTCCCCACTTTTCTTCAGATCTGATGATTACAAAGGAGCAACTAAGGCCGAGTAATGGAGAATAAAAGCATATGCTTATCACATCCCCAGAGGATTAATTAATTGCTTTGGAAACGCTCTTTCACTTTGATTCATGGCTGTCAGAATAGAAAGTTCTCGGGGATTATCTAATTCATACCTTTCTGCTTATAAGAAGGAAACGGAGGCAGAGAAGCTGTATCATTTGCTCAAGGCCACACAGCTTTGCACAATTTAATGTGTGCCTTCCACACAAACTTCTCTGTGTAGTCAGTGGGTTGGAATCTGGGAAGTAATTATTCAAGTTATAAATGGCATTTCATCCTTCTGTGACTATCTCTAGGGGTGTGTGTGTGCGACTGAAGACTGAACTTCTGAGAGGCAATCAACTTCTGAGCTACAACCCCAGCCCTATTTTATTTCTTATTTTGAAACAGAGTTGCTGAATACCTCACTACTTTGCTGAAGCTGGTCTTGAGCCTGGGATCCTCCTGTCTCAGCCTCCCAAGCCCTGGGAATACAGGTGTGTGCTACCATGCCTAGCTCACAGGCATTTGTTATGGAGACATGTCTACATAATACCACCTAACTCTGTGTGTGATTGTGCTGAAAGTGAAAATCCTGTGCCATGTACAGATGCAGTGCATTTATTTCTTGCATGGGATCATACATGTGAAAGTGTTGCAAGTGACGGGTGCTTTCACACCTCAGCTCTTGCTTTATACAGGAAAGGCTACAATTATTTCCTCTATCTGATCTTGGCCCTCTCTTTGGCAGGTGATATAGAGATAGAAAGGTGCCTTTGCAAATGCCCCATGTATTACTAGCCTAGGTCAACAGAGTTGGGTTACTACCTCCCTCATAAATTAATCCATTTGTTCATTTATTCAATTTCACAAAGACTAATGAAGAGGGGCTAGGGTAGGGACATGGTTCAGCTCAGGCCTCTGGATAATACTTTCTGGGTTAGGAAGGGGGGATACTCTGGCAACTTAGAAATTGCTCAGGCTACTTTTTGTTCCAAATACACTTTATTCACATCTTGAGCTAATGACATTCTGCTCATCCTTTGAGTTCATTTTGAACTTTTCTCTAGATAACTGTCCCTGGCTCCTAGACCAAGTGGGAACCACAGCAGTGTGTCTTCCAGTACATAAGCCTACATTTATGGTGGCAGCCTCTGATTTAAAGTATCCTCCTAGCCAGGCGTGGTGGCGCATGCTTGTAATCCCAGCATTCGGGAGGCTGAGACCGGAGCTACACAGCAAATAGAGCTTTTTATTTTTTTATTTTTGGTGGTACTGGGGTTCCTGGAAGCCCTTCTACCTCCAGACTACACTCCCAGACCTATTTTTACATTTTTATTTGGAAACAGGGTCTCCTACGCCAGTGCACATGACTGGCTTCGAACCTGCGCGATCCTCCTGTCTCTGCCTCCCAAGTGCGGGGATTACAAGCGTGTGCCACCACGCCCGGCTTAGCCTAGTTTTTAAAAATATCATTTTCACTTCCTAGTTGATACATAATAATCACGCATGTGCAATGGAGCATTGTGTGATAATTCAGCAGTTGTGTGCCATGTGCAATGATCAGACAAGGGTAATTACTATTCCTAGCTCCTTTAATGTCTATCATTTCCTTGTGTTGGGAACCTTCAAATTCTTCTCTTGTAGTTCTTCATAAAATATAGAATAAATGTTTGTAAATGTGTTAAAAGAGATAAAAATTTGATAGTACTTGTGTAACTACACCCACCTACCCCTGCCTTTAAAGCTGAGTAACTGGGCCAAATCTAATAAGGGGAAGTTATGATCAGAATGTCATGGTGTTGGTTATTCTAGATTGTAAAAAAAACATGAGTCCCACCGGGCATGGTGGCGCACGCTTGTAATCCCCGCTCTTGGGAGGTGGAGACAGGGTGATCGCGTAGGTTCGAAGCCAGCCGTGCTGGCTTAAAAGACCCTGTTTCCAAATAAAATATATATAAAAAATAGGTCTGGGAGTGTAGCCTGGAGGTTGAAGGGTTTCCAGGAACCCCAGTGCCACAAAAAAAAAAGAAAGAAGAAAGAAAGAAAGAAAGAAAGAAAGAAAGAAAGAAAGAAAGAAAGACAAAAAAAACATGAATCTGGAGTACAGTGTCATGGGTTGGAGCATCTTTATGGCCAGAATGCGCTTTGCTCCCATTAAGTCCATATCCTGTGTCCTATATTTTGTTTACCTCACTTATTTTTCAGATTTATTTTTATTTTTATTTTTGCTGTACTGGAGATGAAACCCAGGGGCATTCTACCTCTAAGCCATACCCCCAGCTCTATTTTTTATTCTTTCTTTTGAAGCAGGGTCTCACTGAGTTGCAAAGGGCCTCACTAAGTTGGTGATGCTGGCCGCAAACTGTGATCCTCCCATCTCAGCCTCCCCAATGCTGGGATTACAAGTGTGAGCCACCATGCCTAGCTATTTATCACATTTTGACTCTACCAAAGTACCAATCATTTTTCTTGAGTGAGCTTTTAAATGAATATGGAATTCATGCGAAATAGTAATATTAATGGAATAACATGTATAATATGTTCATTATTTATAATATTGATTTCAAAATATTATAAATGCCATCTTTGTACACATAAGCCATCTCATAAATAATTGCCGATACATGTATCACTCTTTGGGTCCAGCTTTCTCGTTATTTTAGTTGAATTCTGTCCTCTTGACATTATATCCCGAAGGAATATATTTATAAGTTTTCAAAACAAAATTTTTATGTTTTCATTGAAATAAAAATGAAGATGCCATCCTAAAGTCATCATAATTCCTCTGAAGTATTATCTATGTATGGCAGAGTATGGTCGACAGTCCTGTACTTTAATATCAGGCCCACAGAGATTTAGTTGTTTTTTTTTTGCTTTGCTTTTGTTTTGTATTTTTAAGGAATGACAGATGGTACAAAGGTAGCTAAGGTAGAAACGGTGATTTTTTTTTTGGGGGGTTTAGCAATCTTTATAGCATGTAAAGGCAGTTTCAGAGTGTGATTAAACAGTTCCAACAGCATTGCATTAGCATCGAAACTTCCCCATTTTTTTTCAAGAAAACACAGTCCTGGTAACAGATGGACATGATTAATACTTATCCAGCAACAAAGGGGACTCAAAATGTCACTGTTGATGGTGAGGGAGATGGTTACTGAGGAACAAAACTAGAGCAGATAGCTACAAGCGCCTTTTCGGGCGAAGAAAAAATTCACATGCTTTTTGTTTAAATGATAACCAAGTTCAAATTTTGACATCACTATGTTGGACCGCTTACAAGGGGTTCTTTGAATGAGCTCTCCAAATCATTTCCAGCTGTATGTTTCCTAGGTTTGTTAAATAGAAACTACAAGAATCCTGGACATAGGAAACAAACAAACACTCCAAAACCCCTTACATTTAGAGGGCTCGAAGGCGTATGCATACGCATACTACCTAGAGGACTGGGAAGGCGGGATTTACCACCTCCAACAGCTCCACACTCCATTTGAATTTGAAGGCTCTTCACGAGGGTTTTGAGTTGGGAGAGTCTATTTGTCAGCTTTCGAGACAGTAGGAAATCAAGCATTTTTGGAAAACCATAAATTGGTTAATGTAGTGTTCAGGACAAGCTGTGAATTGGCCTCTCAAAGGAGGTTTGTAGTAATAACCCGCTGTAAAAATTACCCCTGCCTTTCCAGCAGTTCTTGCCATATGCTGCTGCTCTGAGAGCTGGCGTTTGCTGGCAGTCCTGTAGCTTAAGGACCTATTATGCTGCGCGGTGGACTTTGGCTCCATTTCCTATGTGTTTTCAGGTGGGCAATTTGCAGCCAGAGAGGGAAACAGGTGAGACGTTAAGGTAAAAATGGAAAGATCTTTTTTTGAAAATTGTTTTAACGCACAACAGCAAGAAGCACATGAATAAAGAGAGGTGTTTATATATCCCTAAATGATAGGCAGGAGACTTCAACTCCCACCTCACCAGGGAAGCTTTAAGTGACTCCAGCTCATGTAGCTCTCCTGTTTATAGCTGTGTGCTATACCTGTAATCTCTACTGCAATCTTTAACCATTAGTCATTCTCTACCATCACGTTCCTTTTTATTTTATATTTCCTTTTTTTTTTTTTTTCTTGCAGGAAATCTTAACCTAATGCGGTTCTATGTCCTGCCTTTTAAGAAGTCTCTTGTAGCTGGTGTAGAACTTAGTTTGATTATGACTACCAGAAAGGCTGAACACATAGTACCTGCCACAGTAAGAGTGGTAATAACCATCATAACAACTTCAAATGGATTGAATGTATGTTAGATTACAGATGCTATTTAAGCTTTCTAGGAACTAAGTCTTTCAGTCTTCAAACAACCAGAAGAGAGTCCCCATTATTTCCTTTGTTCGAGCAATTGCAGGCATGTTGAAGGCATGGAATGTTAAGGATTTGCTCTCAAATACAGAGCAAAGACTCCAGCCCACTTCATCTGAGCGCATAGCCCCACTCCTAACCACCAAAGGCTGCGCTGATGTGGACCAGCCACAGCTAACCTTTCCAGACATGTCACGCTGCCTTAGGGACTGTTCCAGGGACCTTTAGGGCACAGTCCCATTGAACCCGGGTACCCAGGAAGAGAAGCGCTATCCAGTGCTCATCTGTGTCTGAGAAAACAGGGGTTCAAAGAGGCTGTGAACATCTCAAGGTCACTCAGTAGCCAGCACGACATCTGAGGACCTGGCTCCTTTTATCACTGTGACGTTGCGTTTCAGGACATTCTTGATATTTATCCGGGTGACAAACAAATATTATTTACTTAAAGGTTTCTCTTTGGGAAGACTTGCTCATGTCTCAAGAGAAAAGGATTAGTTCTTGTTTCCTTTACTTATCCAGGCTAGCAGTTCTCCATCATTCTCCACCCTCTTCTCTTTATTGTTCTTCTTTGGAGCCTGTGCAGAAGTAAAACAAAACAAAACAGAATCATTCCCCATCATGAGATATTGATATTGCAAATGTACTATATATTTTTATGATGTGTGCTCTATACATAAAAGAAATGAAACATTTTAGCTAAAAAGGACCAGTTTCATCCCACTGAGGGCAACAACATTCCCCAGATGAGATTGTGAGGATGAATCTTTCTATACCCTGTGGTTACTGCCCTGCCATGAGCTCTTTAAAAGTAACATGCAGTAAAATTGTCATCAGAGTGCGAGCTCACTGTGCACGATTCTTCCCGTAACCTGGGAAGCCTTTGGAATCATTCATTTTTAATGCATTGGTTGGTTATATCAGACTGTTGGGGGGGGTAGAAATCAGTTAGGTGCGGTGGTACATGTCGTCTGTAATCCTAGAACTTGGGAAGCTGAGATAGTAGATGATAGCTGGGAGGATCAGCCTCTGCAACTTACTGAGACCTTCCATAGCTTAGTGAGACACTATTTCAAAATAAAAAATAAGCCGGGCGTGATGGTGCACGCTTGTAATCCCCACGCTTGGGAGGCGGAGACAGGAGGATCGCGCAGATTTGAAGCCAGCCGCGCTGGCGTAAGAGACCCTGTTTCAAAAATATAAAATACATCTTGGAGTATAGCCCGGAGGTAGAAGGGCTTCCAGGAACCCCAGTACCACCAAATATAAATAAATTAATTAATTTAAAAATTAAAAAATAAAAAAATAGGGCTAGGGCTATTTTAGTTTCTAGGTCTTTGTTTTATGTATTTATTTTTATTTTTTATTTATTTATTTATTTATTTTTTGGTAGTACTGGGGTTCCTGGAAACCCTTCTACCTCCAGGCTACACTCCCAGACCTATTTTTTATACTTTATTATTTGGAAACAGGGTCTCTTAAACCAGCGCGGCTGGCTTTGAACCTGCGAGACCCTCCTGTTTCCGCCTCCCAAGCGCGGGGATTACAAGTGTGCGCCACCACGCCCGGCTTATTTTTTTATTTTTTAATAAGAAATTATTTTATTATTTTTTGTGGCTTGGAAGTAGAATGCCTCTAGGTTCAATCGCAAATTCAAAATAAGAAAGAATAGAAGGAAGAAAGGAAGGAAAGAGGGAGGGAGGTAAAGAAGGAAGCAAGTAAGGGAAGGAGAAAGGAAGGGAGAGAAGGAGGGAGGAAGGAAGGAAGGAAAAAGGAGATGGTAAAAAGGAAGGAAGGAAATATGAATGGATGTATGGATGGATGGAAGGAAAAGGAAAGGAAGGAAAGAGAAGAAAGGAAGGGAGGGAGAAAGGAGAAGAAAGAAGAGAAGAGAAGAGAAGAGAAGAGAAGAGAAGAGAAGAGAAGAGAAGGAGGGAGGGAGGGGAAGGGAAGAAAGGAAGAAGAAGGGAGGAAATGAATGAATGAATGAATGAATGATCTGGCACTATCCTTTGAGACCCAGAACTTATGCAGATACATCCTATATATCTGTTGTAGTTTTGATTGAGATAAAATTTAATTCATATAAAAATAATCATTTTAAAATAAATGATTCAGCAGGGTATGGTGGCATTACTCCTGAAATCCCAGTACTTGGGAGGTTGAGCCAGGAGGGTCACAAGTTCATGGCCAGCTGAAGCAACTTAATGAGATGCTCCACAACTTAGTGAGGCCTTGTTTCAAAATAAAAAATAAAATAAGACTGGGGGTGGGCGAGTTAAGAGGTAGAATGCCCCTGGATTCAATCCCTAGTATAAATAAATTAATTAAATAAAATTTAGTGGCATTTATTATATTCAAAATGTCCAACTACCATCACTAATCCTAGAGAATTTTCCTCATCCTGGAAGGAAACCCCATTACCACCAAGCAGTCATTCTCCTTTCCTTTCCTCCAGCCACTGGCAGCCACCAAGCTCTATCTCTCTCTATGGATTCCCTGGCTTTTTCTGTGTCTGGTTTTGTTATCTTATCACATTTCATCCATCTGTACCAGTTCCCTTGTAAAGGTTGATTAATACTCCTTTGTATGATGGGTGATGCCACATCCTGTTTATCAGTTGATAGACATTATCAGTTGATAGACACATCCATGCTGTGCAAATATCTGTGTGGATGTATGTGTGGATGTAGGGTGGGCTTGCAGGGTCAGATGGTAACTCTAACTTATTGAGCAACTGGCAAGCATTTCCACCACAGTTATACTACTTTTGCATTCACACGAGCATGATAGAAGGGTTCCACTGTTCCACACCCTCCTTGCCTCCTCAGTGGCTACCTCATTTTGCCTTTGATTTACATTTCCGTGATGATTAAGGCTCTTGAGATTAAGTTCGTGTACTTAATGGCCATTTGATATATCTTGTTTCAATGTTTATTCAAACATTTTCTCTTTTAAAAAAATAAAGCAGTTTGCCTTGTCTTTTTTTTTAATTGTAAGAGTTGTTCACCTATTCTTGATATTAGACCCATATAAGATATTTGAGATTCAAATATCTGCCCCCTTCTATAAGCTGTCTTTGCCCTTTCTTAATGCACCATAGGTTTTAAATTTGGCAAATTATAATTCATTGAAATTTAGTTTTTTCCCCCTATATATGTGTTTGGTGTTACATCCAAGAATATGCTGGCCTTACAATGGAACTCTTAACTTTTAAACCCTTAGCTTAAAGGATCAGACAGTTAATGAGATTGTGTGGAATGTGGTTGGATGGAGACCATTTGGGTGGGAATAGCCTCAAAGCCATGTCTTCTAGACACTTCACCAGCTATTACCTACCCCAAGGACAGGTAGGACACACCTCTAATAGGCAATGTGCTGATCACAGGCACAGCCCTGAAGGCAGCAGACCTGAGCTTGAATCTAGCATCTACCTGCTAGCCATGCGTCTTTGAGCAAATCAATAAACATCTCTCTTATAGTTTTCTTATTCTGAAAGGGGAAGATGATGGTACTTTCTGTTGCGAGGACATCTGATAAATTAATTCAGCATGAGGTGCACCACGCGTGCTTGAGAAATGTTATCATTGCCATCTGTATGATGAGTAAATATTACTTTACTCTCTACTAATCAATACATATGATCCAGAACTAGAAATGAATGATCATTTCCACATTCGGTGCTTTTGCATTATTTATGCAACACTTCCCTGTGAGTGTGACTAATTGAAAGATGATTGTACAGATAAACCTCATGTATTTTTCAATCAAAATTGGTGATTACCATGCAGATCCATTGTGATTTTCTTCGTGGATTTTATAATGAAAGGCTTGTTGGTCACCTGCAGAAGAGTAGAGGGGAAGTTTGACTAGAGAAGTGCTGTGTGTGGAATTCAGCCGAGTGTATTTCCTGACTTCTGCTGTCTTCAGTTTAATATTAGGATGTCATCAGATGTGGGGGGTTAACTCCATGAGTGCTGAAGATGCATAACTTGCTCGTAGTCACCAGAGGAGAAGACAGATAATTTTGGATGGAAGAAATAATCATGAGTCTATGAACAGGTGCAAGAGCACTTTCCTACCTGAAATGAACTCTCATCTTAGCTGCTGTTTGAGAGTAGGAAACTTCTAAATCCATCAGTCCACGTTGGCCTCAAGTAATGGTGTAGTTCTATAGGTGGCGGCAACAGTTTAACAGGGTCCAGGAGGAGAAAACAATTGATTTATCTCAGAACGTGGCAGCAGGGCTATGTTTTTCTAGGCAGAGAAGTGATTGAGTGTAATTCTTTGGAGAAACTGCCCATTGTTTGTCTTTATTCTTTGAGCTCATGAAATAGATTGTGATCAGTTGAGTTTGCTGAATGGGTGTGAGGCAGTTAACAAGTAAGAAATCTAAAGATATTCCATATCAGGATAGATTTTTTTTCTGAAAAATAAATAAATAAATGTATGATAGTTTCACCTAAAAAAAAAAAAAGAAAAAAAAATATTCTCTGGTAAGAAAGAAAGCAAAAAGAAATATTGAAATGTTATCTTTAAGTCATCAAAAGTTTGGTACCAGACAAATGAAACTGTTATGTGAGATTATCAATGTTAATATTGTATAAATTGCTATAATACTAGATGTCAACCACTAAGCCAAGCGTGGGAAGGAGGGATGGGGAGGGAATGGGGTGGGGATCGGGTAGGGGCTAACTGGGCGATGTGTGCATGTATGTCTACAAAAGTATCTTATTTATACCACTATGATGTATGAATACATTGCACCAATAAAAAATAAATTTAAAAAAAAAAAAAAAAAAAAAAAAAAATAAAGATACTCCTTACCCTAGGAGCTCGGGCTAGAACAATAGAAAAACACATTGAAATGGAATTAGTTTGCCTGGAGTTGAAATATCAGCCCTCTTCTCATTCCCCTTCTTTGAACCATTTCCTTGTCCTCACATCTCTGGAAATCAGTCTTCTCAAATGTACAGTGAAAAGATAGAAGTGGAAAATAGCAGCAACAGAAAAACATTTTATAGTGCAGATTTCCAGTACTTGGGAGGCTAGGACAGGAGAATAACAGGATTGAGACCAATTTCAGCAACTTAGATTCTCAGCAATTTACCAAGACTCTGTTTCAAACTGAAAATTAAAAAGGGCTGGGAATATAACATGGAAATAAAATGTGCCTGGCCTTCGATGCTTAGTAACACACACATACACACACACACACACACACACACACAATCTTTTGGCAATGGCTCAGTTATTTCATTTTTAAAAGCAATGCATACACTATAACATTCAGAGGTGCACATCTATATTTTAGTCCACTGTATACATGCTCGCTCCTTTCTCTTTTTCTTTTAGATCTCCAAGTTTCCAAGTCATCTTTGAAACAATCTTTTATATTCTTACCTTAGAACACCCCTGCCCCTAGCTGTTCGTTGAAATAAAAGCCCTTTGCCTTCTAATAGAAATGCCTTGAACTTCAGCGTCTATGTTAATAAAGTTTGAGAACGTACCCTGTATTAAATACCAAGCAAGATCCTGGGGTAAATGATAGAGAATAAAACAGAAAAAAAAAAAAAAAAAACCCTGTCATCGTACTGCTTACACTCTAATGGAAGACACAGATAATAAAGAAGAGAACGAATGAAATTATCTTAAATTTTGGTTGATGTCTTTTGAAGGAAATAGCTGCGATGGAACAGAAAATGGACCAGATCTATTTTAGAAAGAAGACACATTTTAATGCATGGATCTTTTTGTATCTTCTTTTGAACTTGACCCTTGAAATATATAGGACATTCAAATTTTAGACTAGTATTTTAAAAGATAGTAAGAATCCCATGGTCCACTGGTAGGATATGCAGCTTATTTCTTGTTGGAGATAATTTTTCCATCACAAATTATCCACACAGCACTGTTTCCACCCCAGGAATCATTAGACGGAGACTCTATCACGATTGTCTGGGATTGTGAGTATTAGAAGTTGTATTGAGCTAATTAAAGAGTGCCCTCATGACCATCTATTGAAGTTTGGTTTGCAGGGTCATCTTTTATTGCACCCTGGGTCATAGCCAATTAGGTGAAAATAATACTCAAGTGAAATGTGAAGACTCTGGGATCAAGTAAGGGGCACTTAGGATCTGTTCCCATGTCTGACACTAATTTGCAGCTTGTCTTTGATAGAGTCACTGGACTCCTTTGGGAATCAGTCCCTGGGCTGCAAAACTAAGGGGTTTATTTGGCAGGAAATGGCTTCTGGATCCCTTTCCACATTGCCTTTGGGAGCAGAGAATACTACCCCAGTGAGGATGAGTGTGCAGCTGGGGTGAGAAAGGGACAGGGGGAAGTGTGACGGGCACATTTGTCTACATCTGCTGAATCCACATTAGATTATTTTTCTCATAGTGCTTCTTCAACCTTTATAGATAAGAATCAAAATTAATTGAGTTTTCTGCCTTGTAAATACTCAGCTCAGAAGAAAAAAAGATGCTTTCTAATTTTGGACTTGCTACCATGTTTTCAAAGGTTTTTGTTTCTCTGTATTTATGTGTGCATGCATATGTATGTATGTTGTGTATGTGTGGGCATGTTGTGTTTATGCATATGGGTGCACATTGTGTATGTGTGTTGTGGCAAGTGTATGTTTGCTTTTCCTTCCAACTGTCAACTCATCATCACTAGAGGAATGACTTTATGTAATTCCTCAAGAGCCTTGAGAACTCTTCACAGCAAACCATGTTTCTAAGCTCTGGGACAGATGGCTGTCTCTGCTGAAATGCTGAGTTTAGAAGCTGGTTAGGCTTCCAAATGTGTTCTGACTCATGAAGCAGCTTGCCCTTTCAAAGCTGGGCCTCCATCACTGCTGGTTGAAGGCCCACAGCTGGCTCCATGCTCTCCAAGGCTTGCTTCTTTTGGAGAAATGATTTTCTCAAAAAGCTTGACAGCCTTACACACAGGAATCTCTCTGTGCCTCTCCCCTCTGCATCCCGCCTCCAAAACAACCTTCTGCCCAAATACAGATGCAGCTACAGGAGGAGGGGAAAGAGTCTCCTCTCCAATGATCATAAATTCCTTTTCTTTTCTTCTGTAGAGATTGTGGTTAATTGTACTATAGGATATTATGGATGAAGGACATTCAGCACAAAAATGTATCTATCCACTGTAATTACATCAACATTTTTAAGCTTAAAAAAAGTGTTAGAGAAAGAGCTCATTTCCCATCCATAACCAAGAATGCTCCATGTGTTTTTATAAGAGGATAATAAAGACATAAATGGAATGGATGGGGCTAAGTAGTTTTACAGATGGTGGTTGCATATTAAAGATTAAATTGCTGTCTATAAATAAAACCACTTTTACAGTAACTAGGTTACTGCTTTATCTTAATTTAGGTGTAATTGAGAGCATTAGCGTTCTTCATAATAGCCCAATGAGTGTTCCTGCAGACTGTAAACAGGACCCCATGGAAGGCTAACTGATGAATGCTACCTCTGCTGCTGAGGAGCCCGAGCTTAAAGGTTATGGCAGAGATGACTGGCGTCCAGTCCTGATCTTTGACCTCTCTGACCAAGAAAATTTTATGGCTGTGTGGAGTCACACAAGGAGGGGACGTAGATATCAGTTTTTGCTCTTACATCTTGTGTGTATGTGTCTGTTGTATACACTGATGTCTTTGGATCGTCATCATTGGCCTTTACTCCTGTATTTTTTTTATCAACATTGTTGTACTAGACCAAAACTACAGATCATGACTTCTATCTTCTTGGCAAACTGTGAATCATAAAGTCAAAAATAGGACTCTGACTCTCTCTCTCTCTCTCTCTCTCTCTCTCTCTCTCTCTCTCTCTCTCTGCCAGGCTGGTGGCACATGATTGTAATCCCCACGCTTGGGAGGCAGAGACAGTAGAATCACACAATTCAAAGCCAGCCGCACTGGTTTAAGGGACCCTACTTCAAATTAAAATATAAAAATAGGTCTCAGAGTGTAAACCGGACATAGAAGGGTTTCCAGGAACCCCAGTATCACCCCCCAAAAAAGGACTTTCTTATAAAATGCATTTATTTGACTTGAGGATGAAAAAATATAAAATAGTGGCAGACACCTGTAATCCAATACTTGGAAGAATGAGATAGGGGAATCACAGGTTTGAGGTCAGCCTTGGCAATTTAACAAGACCCTCAGCCACTTACAGAGACCTTTTTTTTTTTTTCAAAATAAAACAACAAAAAACAGTTTTAAAATGTCTGAGGGTGTAACTTGGAGGTACCATATCCCATGGGTTCTATCTCAGTACTGAAAATAAAACAACAGCAATATAAATATAAAAATGTCACCTTCTGGATGGGAAGGGAGAAGAAATAATTTCTCACCATTATTGTCCTGCTACTTCCATCAGTTCAGTGTGCATGACAGAAAATGAGGCCCTACTTCATGATTCTGTGTCTAAGGAGCTAGCTGGTTTGGGTTTAAGCCCTTTCTACTCCTTGTAGCCCCCATAACCCTGGATAACTCATGCCA
This sequence comes from Muscardinus avellanarius, assembly GCF_963383645.1. NCBI lineage: Eukaryota > Metazoa > Chordata > Mammalia > Rodentia > Gliridae > Muscardinus > Muscardinus avellanarius. The sequence goes on from NC_137793.1 coordinate 9,285,240, forward strand.
TCTCTCTGGGCTTTAATTTCCTGCTTTGTAGACTGGCATCACTATTGTCCCTGTCACACAAGCTTGCTAAGTAGAATGAATGCTATGTAGCTCGAATTACCCATGGAAAACTGTAAATTTTCTGGCATGAAAGTAACTTGTTAATGTCCAATGTAAACAAATGCAGATTATCTTTTTATCTTCATGTGCTCTCGATCATTTTCTCCTTCACCAGATTTTTGGGTGTATGTAGTGTGTGGGTTAGTTACAAAAAGAAATAAAGATGTAGAAACACAGTACCCAACCTCTACGAGCTCCTATAAGAATGTAGTTTCCAAAGTGGATAGATGCTGTCCTTCTATTCCAATAACTTCAGTGGCTGCCTATGGTTAGTCCTGAGTAGGGACCTGCATGGATGAAATGGGCCAGCCCAGGTCTTGAGCTTCCAAGGGGACCCCAGGAGTTACAGGCATAGAAGATATTTTCCCCAAAACAAAAATGGTTGATCTTTTTTTTTTTTCAAAAGAAGAAGAGATGTAGGCAGCAAAAAAAAAAAAAAAAAAAAAAAGTGGTTCCCTACAAACATGAGCAAAGTGAAGTCAACTTGGAGGGTTTAAAAGATAAAATGAGAGCCAGGCGTGGTGGCGCACGCTTGTAATCCCAGTATTTGGGAGGCTGAGGCAGGAAGATTGTGGTTTGCAGACAGCCTTAGCTACTTAGTGAGGCCCTTTGTAACTCAGTGAGACCCTGTTTCAAAATAAAGAATTAAAAATAGGGCTGGAGGTGTAGGTCGGAGGTACGATGCCCCTGGTTTCCATCCCCAGTACCGCAAAGAAAAAGAAAAAAGATAAAATGAGAAAGGTTTCACGAGAAAGCCAGTCATAATGGTAGCTGCCCTGAGTAGGAGGATAAGAGAAACTGACTCTAAGAATGAAAATTATTGTGAGCCCTACGACATGGGGGGGTTTCCTATGACAAAAGAGGACGGGGACAGGGGCATTATTGTAAGGAAAAGCTCAGACATTTAGCCAGCTTCAGGATTGTGGAGAAAAACAAATCTTATGCAAAAGTCGCTTTTATTTTCCGGTTTTTGCAATGCATTTTGTGCTGTTCCCCAACAGGCTTACTTTGCTAATTAAATTTATCCTAGGCAACCATTCAAAAACAGATCCCATAGTATAAAGGGACAGATGGCCAGAGTTCTACCTCCCTTCCCTGGACTAGAGAGCTGGGTCCAGGAAGAGGCTGGCTGTGTCGGAATAATTGTTGTGCAAATTAGCCCTTGATACATTCCTGGGATGGAAAGATTGTATGAGGATGAGATAATATGGAAAAGAATATGAATCCCAGGCCCTGCCAGAGAATTGTGCAGTTTTAGAGTTGGAAGACATCTTGGAGCCTTCCAGCCCAATTCCTTTATTTTACACTTTGGGAAACTGAGGCCCAGATAACCTGCACAAATTCCCCAGGGTCATACCTCAGATAGTACCAGACCTAGAGCCTTAGCCCAGGTCTCCACCAGCCAACGGCAGAAACCGTATCTACTGTGTTTACAGGGTGCTGAGGACACAGGAGGGCATCACACAGAAATAGGACTCTAAAAATAAGGTAGAGTAGCATTTTTAAAGTCCACGGAGGAGTGAGTGGTGTTTTAGAGGGAGTTCTGTAGGGCACACACAGATAAATACTTCAGTGAAGCCTGCCCACAGTCAAACATTTTCTTAAATCCTTAACTAGAAAGGTATGATTTGGGCATATTGACCATGAATAGATAGATACATATAACATTGCCAATATCTAAATATTTGGGACATATAGAAATAAAAATTTCTATAACATATGATCTAATGCAATATAATACAGTATACAGATAAGTGATTGATATTCTAACGACACAACCGAATAATTCACACTTTCTTAATCCTCAGCCCAACTGTTTAGTCTTAATCAAAGTCTAGTTTTTTTCTATAAGCTTGGCATGCTTCACAGAATATACATAGTTGAATGGGAAATGCAAATGTTCAAAAATCTGATAATATTACTCTTTGTGGCTGAGTACAATTCCATTGTGTATATGTACCACATTTTCTGTATCTATTCATCTGTTGACAGATAGCTAGGTTGGTTCCATGATTTGGTTACTGTGAATTGTGCTGCTATGAACATGGATGTGCATGTATCGTTATACTCTTCTGACTTAAAATCTTCAGGAAAGATACTGAGGAAGGATATACCTGGGTTATATAGTGTTTCTGTTCCCTAATCTTTTAAGGAACCGCTAGACCGATCTTCATGGTGGTTGAAAGTGGATGGAACTAGAGAATATTATGTTAAATGGGATCAGCCAGTCACAGAAAGTCGAGGGCCGTATGTTCTCTTTCGTATGTGAAAGCTGGAGAGAAAATGGGAAATAAAGAGGACTTTTAGAAAAGTGGTAAAGGATTAGGGAAGGTAGGTGGAGAGAGGGAACAGGAAACTTGATGAAAAAATCAAACAGTTCAAATAATGCCTTGTCTTAGAGCTGCCAGTCTCAATCTGTGCAGGTGTGGTGGGAAGGAGCTGGGTGGGCGCTGCAGAGAGACACACCAAACGCTGTGTGCATGTGTGTTTGTGTCACATATAACCTCACTATGATGTCCAGTTACAATACACCAATAAAGGTATATTTCAAAAGCTGATAATATTTAAAAAGCATTTTTATTACTAGGGATTGAGCTCAGAGGCATTCTACGAGTTGGGGTATTTAGGGGCAAAGAAAACCCGGCATGACAGCAAGGAACAGGTTTTATTTAAGAATAGAAGCTGGAGGGAGGCAGCTGACTTGGGAGCGAGCCAGAAGAGTAAGAAGTCTGCCTCCTTGTGGGCTGGAGGCCTTTGATGGGGCAAGGAAGGAAGAGGGTTCAGGAGTCCTTGTGTAAGCCATGAGTTAGTTGGTGTTCTATTGGCCAGCTCACTTTGGGGCAGGGTAATGGGAAGGGGGCATTTTTTTCTTTGTTTCTGTGTTTTGGATCATCTTCTAGGATGACCTCATGGCCAAACATCACAGTGCCCACGGTACTTCCAAGTCACACTCCTAGCACTTTTTATGTCTTGTTTTGAAACGGGGCTTCTTGATAGGTTGCTGAGAATCTCACTGAGTTGCTGAGGCTGATCTTGAACTGCAATTCTCTTGTTTCAGCCTCCCAAGTACTGAGATTGCAGGTGTGTGCTACCACACCTGACTCCTTAGAAACGTTTTTGAAAAGTCATGATCACTACCCATTCCTGCGTATTTATCATGTATCAGGTACCTCGTTAACTGCTTTATTGCTGTGATTACTTCTGTTTATTGCCCAGTGAGATGCAAATACTATTATTAATTTCCATTTTGCAAGAGGAGAGATGAAAGTCAGTTAGCTTAAGCACTCTCCCACAAGGGCAAGCCCTTTTTAAACCTAGGTCTGTCTAAATGTGGGTCTGTGCTGAATCATCCACACTATTTTACCTCTGTGACATCCCACCATGACATGTCTTCAATTCAAGTCATCTTTTCTCTCTTTGAAGCCCCAGAGACTGAACTCAGCAACTGCTGAGGCATCACTGTTACTGGAGGGTCTCACACTGCTCAGAAGTTTACCCTAAACTGACACCCTAAATTTCCCCCAATTGACTTTCCAGCTCTGTGTATTGACTACGCCCTGGGCCGTATTTTGTTGCATGAAATCGTGGTTTCAGTTTGCCCACCTGCCTGAGTTTGCACAAGGCAATGTAAAATCATGTTAATTCAAACAGTCTGCTGGGGATGACTGAGATTGACTTCTCAATCAGAGCGTGAGGATGGAAGGTGGTTTTTAATTTCTTTATTAGCATGGTCTGTGATATGACACTGAACTCTTGCAAGCTCTCCATGGATACCTCTGGCAATCGAAGGATACAGTTGAAGAAACTACACATTGCCTGGAAATTAATTTTCCAGGTATCTCTGCATATACATAAACTTTGCCATTGCTTATACCTCGCATAGGCCATAGTCCCTGCTGGTATAAGCGGGGCAGGAAAACCTCAGCCACACAAATGCGTAAGACACTTGAGAAGATTCTGACTCTTTACTCTGCAATTCCGGGAGGGCATTGTCAAAATGCTCACAACATGGGTGCTATCTTTTCTTGAGGATTGAATCTTTAACTTCCAAACTGTGTTCTTTAAAAGATCAGTTCTTTATTTTCTTATTTAATTTTTAAATAGACTTTTATTTCTGCTTCGTAATTATGCATTACAATGAAGTCCAGTGTTCTAGAAGCATACGTGCACACAGCACTTGGTGTGTTTCCCTCTGGATAAACCCTACTCTCTCCCCTCCTTGTACATGTGACTGGGATTGCTATTGGCAATTTCGTGTTTGTGCGTAGCATTATATAAACTGTTTCCTTCATCAAGCATCCTTTACTCCCTCTCTATCTCCCTCCCATGATCCCTTTCCAGTATTTTACTGAAATCTCTCCTCCAGGACCTAAGGCCTCTTTTGTTTTCATTTTTTTTCTAGCTTCTGTGGGATTGAGCAAGTTTTACTGGAAAAAAAATGTGTTTTTAGTCATATAAGTATACTAAACACAATGTAACAAGTTTATTTTTATTTCCTCTCAATTTCAGATTTTTCCTTTCTCACGTTATTTGGCTTATATTTATTTCACTGTCGAACATGAGTTTTATATCAATAGTACTTACCCTAAATATCCTCACCAAGGAATCTCTAATAATAGGTGCCAAAGAGACACCATCTGTTATGAGTGAAGAAATAAGGTATTCAGGCAAGTAGTGATAACAATATGGTTTGAGAATTGACCAAGATGAGGGAAAATAGGACAATTAAGAGAATAAAATAAAACCTATGGAATTTTTCTAAATCTAGTTTTACTATAAACTGTGTAAAGGTTGTAGTTGTTTGGACTTATTAAGATCGATGGTTACATTTATTTTTAGGTCTGAAAGCCTTAAACTGCATTCCCCAGATGGTAGGGAAACTGAGCCCTGGAAACCCACATACCGTGAGCACCCTGCTATCTGTACCCTGCACACCCTGGCAGCTGGTCCTATAGCCTGTTCACAGGCACTACTCTATTTTAATATTGTTCTGTCTCATTTCTTCACAAAGTCTCAGTGGCTTGCAAGTTGCATTGCCCATTTTTCCTGAAGATTGAATTTGCCAACTTGCTGACAGCTGGGCTGAAGCGACTGCCCTAAACAATTCATTTTTCAAGTCACAGCATCCATGGGAACCCAGGTGCACAGCAATGTGTGGAAGAGGTTAAAGTCTACCTGATACACACCCTGCTCTGTTCGTACTGCAGGGGGAGACTGGATGTGAGCAGAGTTGCTGGAGAAGGGACTTTGGTTCAGAAAGTGAATCCTTAAAGCTGCATTGAAAAGCCATTCAAGACATGCTCTCTATTTTTTCTAGCAAATGTAAATAATCAGAGAAAGGAGTCCATTCAGCAAGCTGAGACAGGCAGTCACTTTAAAAAATCACTTGCTAGCCGGGCGTGGTGATGCACTCTTGCAATCCCTGTGCTTGGGAGGCGGAGACAGGTGGATCACGCAGGTTTGAAGCCAGCCTTGCTGGCTTAAGAGATCCTGTTTCCAAATAAAAAAGTATAAAATAGGTCTGGGAGTGTAGCCCGGAGGTAGAAGGGTTTCCAGGAACCCCAGAACCACCAAAAAAAAAAAAAATCACTTGGATTTACTGTAAAAACTCTTTAGAAAGAAATTTTATGTTTCATATTAAGAGTTTTGGAAAAAATAGTTTTCCCCTATTAATTACAGGAGGTGGGCTAACAAAGCACTGACATTTACTTTTAAATCATAAAAATATCATGTTAAATTCCAGTTACATTTTAAATGAAACTAATTAGAAGGAGAGTTTCGGGAACCTAAATTATGTTAGAAGTAAATTGATGGTGGTGATGATAAGTATGGGGGATGGGAGGGGGAGGGAAAGGGAGAGAATGTTACTATTAAAGTAATATGGACATATAGAAAATTCTGCATAACAGAAGATCAAAAATAAGTAAAATTGAGTCCTACCATTCCTGAAAAAGCCTTTTATTTTCTCTTTCCAGAGAAAGATTGACATAATCTAAGTGTTTTCCCTTTCTCCCTCCTTTCCTTTCTTCTTTTTCTATCCTATCTCTCTTTCTTGTCATCATACTGTTTTCCAACAACCCTTTTCAGCTAGAAGGTGATGGGTTTGATTAGTAGATCAGTTTAATGCCATAGACAGACGTGTAGGTCTGGGTTCAGTGAGGCATTTGACAAAGTCTCTTATTACATATTTGTGGACAAGATGAAGAAATATGGTCTGGATGGGCAGTTTTGTGAGTTGACAGCTGGCTGAACAGTTGTACCCAAAGGGCCTTGATTAATGCATGGATGTCAACCAGCAGGGAGGTCCCAGTGGTGTTTATAAGAGCACATTTAGCAGATATTATGTTCTGACAGTACCCAGGATATGCCTAGTTAAGGGATTTTTCAATAAGTGCTGATCTGTCTATTCCAGATATCCAAATCTTGACAGCAGTGTTCAATCAAAGTCCATTAGGCAGTGATAGAGCAGTCTTCTAAGAATGGAATCGGGAAAGTAGAGATGGCAGGCTTGGAATTGCTGTCGACACAGAGAAATCTGTCCTCTGGTGCTAATTTGCCAACAAATTTAGAAGATATTTTATAACTAAAAACTTTACCATCATGGAAAGAGTTCTGAAAGATGAAGTCCCTATTAGCTGACTACTGAGTTTTCCAAATAGTTAACCAGATGTGACGTAGAAGACTATCAAACTACAGCATGGCACATGACAATTATCCATACTCCATTCTATTCATGCTGAGGAACTGTTGACACACTTAGCAAGTGGCTAACAAGGTTGTCTCTACCGAATTTCTCCGCTGGTAACAAAATAGTTGACCATTATCGAGTTTTCCTTCTGGGCCCGTCACCGCTCAAAGATTTGCATAGTTTATCTCATTTAGTCTACCCACAAACCAAACTAACAAATTAAGCATGTGTATCTATGTTCATAGCCACACAGTTTACAATTGCCAAATTATGGAACCAGCCAAGATGTCCATCAACAGATGACTGGATTATAAAAATATGGAATATGTACACAATGGAATTTTACTCAGCCATAAATAAAAACACAATCATGTCATTTAGAGGAAAATGCACAGAACTGGAGGACATTATGCTAAGTGAGATTAGTCAGTCACAAAAGGATAAGAAATCAGATGCTCCAATTCCTCCTTTATGTAGAGAACATGATGGGATTTCTCCCTCATGTAGAGAAGATGTTGGGATCTATATTGCAGTGTCTTATTGTAGAACAAGGTTTATTATGAAGTAGGGATCACTTCATCACACTTGTTTAATTCAAGGCTGGAAAATAGTGTATCATGGCTGCTATATAAGGAAATGTTACTGTTCATAGTAGCTTCACTCATGGTAGTTCCAAACTAGAAACAACATAAAAACCCACCACTAGATGAGTAGATAATCCAATCCTGTTCAACCAAGATGATGTTGCTCTCCAGGGAAATATTTAGCAGTGTCCTCATATGTTTTTGTGTGACTGGGGAAGAGGCCAACTGTAGGTGCCCAATGGTAGGAGATTGCTGCTGCTAAATATTCTTTATTGGATGACAAAGAATTATTCAGCTTAAATGAAAGTAGTGCTAAAGTTGAAAAATTCTAAGATAAACATGCTATACAACATTCATATAAAGGAACTGACCAGCAAAAAAAAAAGGAAAAAAAAATGTGGATACATCCAGAAGCAGGGGCAAATGTCAAAATCATTATATTGTGTGAAAGAAATGGCACACCAGTGCATGTTACATGATTTCATTTTTTACAGTACACTACAATATTTTAAAAGACAGTTGCAATTTCATTGACCCTTGGTAGAACACACAGCTAAATTCTTATTGGAAATAGGTTTGCCAACTTGAATTAGCCACAGCCCTATGATCCTACAGAAATCATTAGACCGAGTCCCTATCACTATTGTCGGGGCTGTGAGTATTACAAGTTGAGATTTTGGTAGGAATTTGGACATTAAAGATCATTTCTGTAAAGGCTTACATAGGAGGAAGAACTATAGAGAAAGTTATTATCATCCTAGAAAATATATATGTGGCTGTGAAAAGATGTTTCTAGATGTATGGATGTTACACGTGATTAGGGCGAGGTCTCCAGCTGGACCAAGGAACATTTCTTTGGACACCAGAGTTAAGATGATCCTTGTTATAAAATGGCAGAGAACTTAGAATTATGTTCTGTCCTTTGCAAAATGTAAAATTTATAAACTAAGAACTTGGATATTTAGGAAAAGAAATTTTCCATACAAAGTTCAGAAGGTATAGGTTGGTGTCTCCTTGCTCCTTATAGTGAAATTTAAAAGGAAAAAGATAACGAGGAATAAGTTAGGTCAAAATAAAGCAAAATCTCCTGAGTTTAACAGAAGCTAGAAGAGACAGACAAAGGTTTCTCCCCAATAGGCATCACAGGTATTCTAGTGTTGCTGGCATCTTTCTTGCTGTCTTCTAGCCTCCACTAATCTGAGACTATCCATTTATACTGTTTGAGGCACATCTTTATAGGTACTTTTTTATGGCAGCCCTGAGAAACTGATCCATCCGGAAAATTTTCCTCATTGATTAACATTTTAAATTAAAACACATTTAGTGATTATCTTTGCTTTGTTGGTTAGGGCATAGACAAAATGTTAGTTTTTATATTTAATATAAATTACATTAATCCAAAAGTAATTTGGTCTCATCGAACATGTCATATTTGGAGCCTTTGCCTCAGGAAATGTTTTTTAGTTTCTAGGTTTTTCAGCACTGTTCATTTATTCACATTTTACTGGAACACAGACCCAGAACACATCTGTTATGCTGACTTCCTTATTTGTCTTCCCATGTGTGAAAATCTGTGTTCATTATACTCCATTCAGAAGCTGAATTTCTTCAAAATAGTAAAGGTTTCCACAGGGAGACCTTATGTTTCTTTAATAATGCAAATGCCTCTGAAAATATCCTCTTATAAGAGCTCCTTTGTTTCTTCACACTGGTCACTCTTGCTAGACTTTGATTTCCTAAAATAATTTATAACATGTGTAGAAGGCTGATGTGGCATTTACTGACAGAATATGCAGTTCTTAGTCATAGGAATTTTAATTTTTTCTGCAATGTTTACAGTCTCAGAAGTGAAATATAGAAACTGGAAATCATTTCAATGAAAAGCCCCAAACAGTAAATATTTGATACATCCATCAGAAATATACCAAGTATAGCATTCATAATTGGGGGCTTCAGATATTTGAGAGTGTTTATTAAGGCACTAAACTTCGCTTCAGTCTTGGCTCATACTAAGGAAAACGCAGGAGCAAAATAAAATTTTCTTTATTTCCATGACTTCCTTTTCACAGAGCTACCTGCCCAGTTGCCTCAGCCAACATTCTCACTTCCATATTCCAAAACAACTGACCACACAACATACAGAAAGGAAGATTTATTTGATCACAGTTCCTTTAGAGATTTTAGGGCTTCAGTCCATGACAGGCCGGGTCTACAGAGCTCAGGGCTTAGTGGTGGGAAACAGAGAAAGGGAGAAAGCAAGGGCTCTGCTCTCACATCATGGGAGCTGGAAGCAAGAGAGCAAGCAAGGGGATTCAAAGAGAAAAGCACAGCCACTAAGGCTACACCCCCAGGTACCCACTTTTTCCAGCTACACTCCATCTGCCTAGATTACAACCCAGTAAATCTATTACAATGGATTTCTTCACTGATGAGATTGTAGCATTTTTTATTTAATTATATCAACTCTGAACATTAATATCTGAGCCTTTCAAGGGACAATTTAGATCTAGGAGTAATCCTTTTTGAAACCTTGTAGTCCTTTTATGAAATCTTGGAAGCTGGAAGGCCGTTAACCACCTTTATCTTTGTTTTCTTATACAGAATGTATATGTATACCCATAATGGAGATAGATAAACCTAAGTCTAGTCCAGTATCTTCTATAATTGTCTCCATGATTTGTCACACCTCGATATTTTAAATTTTTGCTGTGGGGGATTGAACCCAAGGACATTTTGCCTCCAAGTGGCACCCCATATTTTTTTTATTTTTATTTAATTTTCAGTACTAGGGATGGAACCTAGGGGCATTCTACCTCTGAGATACACCTCCAATCCTATTTATTTTATTCTTTATTTTGAAACTGGGACTCACTGAGTTGCAGAAGCCCTCACCTTTAGCTTAGGCTGTTCACAAACCTCAGTCTTCACGACTTAGCCTCCCAAATGCTGGGATTACCAGCATGTGCCACCATGCCTGGCCTTTTTTTTTTTTTTTTAACAAATCAAGGTCTGGCAGAGTTGCTGAGGGTCTGAGTTGCTGAGTCTGGCCTCATACCTGTAATCTTCCTGTCTCAGCTTCCCAAGAACTGGGTACAATTACAGGTATATACCATTGTGCCCAGTGTGGCTTCTAGATTAATAACTCTAATCTTCAGATTTTAAATTTGTAAAAATACAAAAACTGTACTATTATTTTATGTAAATGTCATAAGAATTGAATATGATGATTTATTTTAAGAAAAAACAAAGTTTCCTTATAAGACCTCAGTGGTTATCACTACTGTATAGTATGGACAGTGGTCACATAACCTCAAGAGTATTGTGAGGACTACATGTGAGTACCTTTCACAAGTGTTTGGAAAAGTGACTAGCATGTGGAAGGTTTTCAACAGATCTTAATTACTTCCTTTCTCTTAAAACTTGAAACTCATTAGAAAGGTACCAATTTTAGCAGAAGGTTATTACAGGCTGTTACTGTTTTCAAATATATAAAAACAGTTTTGCTATTACTGTTTTTAAATATTTAACCTGAGTTATGGAGAATAAATAAGGCCTTTTCATGTTAAACAATTGACATTATGTTCTTTCTCACATTCGTTCTCATCCTCTCTCTCTCTCTCTCTCTCTCTCTCTATCTATCTATCTCTATCTCTCTCTCTCTCTCCTCCCCCTTTCTATCATACTGGGGTTTTGGTGCAATTAACCCAAGACATTCTTTTGGGGGGCATTTTATCTCTGAGCTACATCCCCAGCTATATTTTATCTTTGAAAAGGAGTAAGAGATACTTTCTCTGACAAATTTAGGGCAATTTGGCCTGCAACCTTTAATCCTCCCGTGCTTCCTAAGTACTGGGCTTATAGGCACGTGCGCCTACTATTTCCAGTGAGATTATCTTACTGTTTATTCAACAGTTAGTGTAGAAGAATTGGGGTAATTCTTAATTCTTTTTTTTTGGTTATTTTATTTTTTTAACAATTTTTTTATTGAACATAAATAGTATACATTTAAACTATATTTGGTTCCCTCTTCCCCCTGCCCCCGTTTTCCCTTCCCCCCTCCCACCAATGGTTGTCCAGGTTAAACATGTCTTATTCATAATTTTACATATGTTCAGGTGTAGACCCTCATTAATCAAGATCGGCCTTCCTCCTCTCCTATCTAGCACAGAAGGAGAAGATACATATGTTTCCTCTAATATGCCCAAACTAGGAAACACAAAGGATACCAGTGGGACTCCAGATATTGGAGGGGAAATACTAGCTAAGTTAATTCTTGATCAGATGAGAAAATCTGAAAAATAAAAAAATTAGCTGAGTCCAAGTATTCTTCATAAAATCTCTTTCACCCCTTTTCTCTTATTTTCTGTCTTCCTCCTTTCCCTTTCTTTTCCCCACACTGGATGTACAACCTCATGTACACACTGTATGGCTCACTCTATACTGAATGCCAGAACACTCAGACATAGGATGGGTAGACATAGGATTCTGCAGCTTAGCATGCAAGCTGTGTTCTAGCAGCGTCTAAGTGGAAAGTTTAGTCTATTTTATTATCCCAGTTTTTGGGCTTCTCAAATTTGGTATGCATGATGATTCCTTGGAGGATTTTCTTAAAGCACACAGTCTTGTAACTTAAGAATGCTAGGGTCAAGCTCCTCCTCCATTTCCCCTGTATGTCCTTGGATGAATTAATTATTTTGTATATCTGGGCCTCAGAATCTTGCTAGCTCAGTGACCACATTTGACACAGAAAGCAATGAAGAGCCTTTGCTATCTTTTCCTTGACCTCTCCTAGCAGTGTTTAGTTTCTAAAGAACCCTGTTCAAAGAGTTGTGTGCACATATTTTTCTGACACTCTGCACCTCAATACGATATAAAATAACAATGCACCCAATTAAAAAAGAAGAACTCTTGTTCGGTACTTATGAATTCTTTGATCATACTTATGATTTAAACAAGTGCATCTAGTATATTTAACATGCCATAACTACATCAAAATTGGGAAAAGCCAAAGTCCACATCTGGATTTAACTTTAATGGAGGAAATGTTGAACACTAATTAATATAATCTGGGAAGTCCCCAGTTCAAACTGAAAGCATGCATTGTCTTGCGTCTGTTTCCTCCTGAAGTTTAGCTAGGATATACTTTCTACATTCCCTAGAGCTTTGAATCAAAAAAAGAAAGGAGTGTTGGCTGAAAATTCCTTGCTAATTTTCAGGGAGAACCTTTTTTTAGAGACCACTCCCCACCCTACACACACCCAGCAACCTAAACTATTGAAATGTGTTTCTTTATTGCATATGGCCCCATAATAATGAAACCAGAAGCACCACTAATGGATTGATACCATCAATAAAGTCTCCTGTTTGGCTGAGGTCTTTCTTTTCAAACTTGAGCTGAAGGTCAATTAGAACAATGATGGAAGGCAGTTAATTTCCTGTTTATAAATACAGACTAGGAAATGCAGTATTGATTGCTTCACTTCAAGGAGGGAGGCAACTGCCCGCCACTGTGGGCAGTCTAGGATGATGTAATTTATAAGGCCAGAGAGTACAGTGTTGCTGCATATCTCAAGTAAACAGTGATTTATTGGGCCAGGACCACATTTGGTCTGTGAGTCAGAAATATATGAAATATCGTCCTTGGCTTTTAAGAGCTCAAAAACGTAGGCATCAAGTCAAGAACTAGAAATAGTAAAAGGTTTAGAATTCATTATCATAATTGTGTATATGCTAAATGCATTTGGAGTTCAGAGATGAGAAAGGGCCATTGGATAATAGGCATTGCAGTAGAATTCATAACAGAAATGAGGTTTGGCTAGGGACTTTGAAGAATGGGGAAGGTAAAGGGTATAGTCCTAATAATGCATGTGGCAGGTCAGAGGGTCTTTCACATTGGGGAGTCTTAACTGTATGTCCATTATAAGTATTGTTGGGTGAATGAATGAATGAATGAATGAGAGGCAAATAGATAATTTAGATATTATGGGTTTGTCATCTCTAAATTCATTCATTCCATGATAACCTAAAATGATAAGGCTCAAGGATGGCTCACTCTGGTTTAAATCCCAGTTTAGCAAACTAAACTATATATCAGAGCACCATTTCCTGGTGTGGCTCTACAGGATATCAAGGAGTGTTAAAGGAGTTCCTTAGCCAAAGAAGTTTTCAAAATACTTGTATAATGTGAAATAGATTACTCTTCACTGCAGGCTTCTTGGAACCTTGAATAGGCAGCTATACTTTGTCCTTCTCTAAGAAGTTAATGGAGTGTACAGAATATTCAAAACTGGTTTTTCCACAAAAAGAAATTATATGAGTTTGTATTTACAAGTTAGATAAAGAGGTGGACAGACATAGTATAGATAATTTTTAGAGCATTTTGTAAGAAAAGGATGTTGAGGGCATAGTTTTGGAAGTACTCACATGAAAACAGTTTTCCTCTGGGCTTTCCCTGAGTCTGTGAGTGCCTTTCAAAATTAGCTTCTTCGGTATCTACACTCTGTATTTCATATGACAACTCTTCCCCTCTATGTTAATTCTAAGAAGCCCATAAAATATTAAATTATATGGAGTAAGATGTGCATTGTATTCTCAAAAATACATTGTTTTTTAATGGTTAAAATGACATATGATGAAACCGTATGCTGTCTGGTCTTTTCTTCCTTTCTTTGTACCCAACTCCTACCACTTTTTGTTGTCCTAGAAATGGAACCCAGGGGCATTTTGCCTCTGAACAATATCTATCTATCTATCTATCTATCTATACCTATCTATCTATCTATATCTATATATAGATACACACACACACACACACACACACACACACACACACATACATACACACACAGGGGCTCATTAAGTTGCTGAGGCTCTTAGTTGCTGAGGTTAGTCTTGACCTATGATGCCCCTATCTCCACCTTCCGAGTACCAGGATTATAGCTGTGTGCCCCAGTATTCAGCTAATTTTTTTTCTGTCTAGTTAATCCAACAAAGTCAAAATAAGCAACTTATTCAAATAGGTATTTTTGTAACAGTATATCTTGCTAGAAATTTGAGAAGACAGGAAAAGAGTAAAACTTACTGTGAAATGAGACTAAATTTAATGTGACAATTGGCCAAAGTAAAAATGATCTCATATTACAATATCTATAATGAAATGCAATTTTCTTAAAGAAAAAATCATCCTACAAATATTTTCATATATAAAATATTGTTGGGAAATTCATTTTGGCTATGCAGTTTTATACATTTTTTTTCTTTTAACTTCTTGCTTATCAGAAAAGACAGACTCTATTCAGGGGTTAAATTCCATAATTAAATCTCATTTCAAATAATTAGAGCTCTGTATTATAATATTCTCATAGAGCAATGCATCGTTTATAGTGGATGGTGTTGATATTGATTGATTGATTGATTGATTGATGAAAAGTATCCTCTCACATGAATGACAACACAGTCAACATGGCTGTCTGTCCACTAGCATCTTGCTTATATTGAGGGTTATAACCAAAACATTATTAATCACAGGAAGTAGCAAAGCAATCGTGGAGTGAGTCGGGGAATAACATGAAGGTTAGAGAAGGAAAGGGTGAACAAGGAAATCGTCAGGGTCTTTCCTTATCAGTCAGAGTCCCTGGTTATCGGTCCCATTTGGTCCTTGGAAACTTGTCTGCCTGCAAACAATTTCCACATGAGTGCACAGTTTGTGCCTCTCCCAAGCTGGACCGGGGTGACCTCAAAGCAGATGACTGACAATGCTCCCAACACTTTTAGGGGCTCTTTTATTTTTTAGTTTTAAATACTTTCGCTGGTGCATTGTAATTATGCATCATAGTGAGGTTCCAAGTGATCCAAGCATGTATGCACACAGCCCTTACCGGGTCTCCCTTGAGCAGCCCACCTTGCTCCCCATCTTCCCCACCCATACATGTTGGTGAGATTGGTAGTGACACCTTCATATATGGACATAGATTTATTTGAACTGTTTCTTTAATCAGTTCTTTTTCCCCCTCCTCTTCTCATGTCCTCTTCCCTTTACACTATTTTACTGCTCTCTCTCTCTCTCCTGGATTATCTAGAAAGTCCTTTTGGTTTCCTATTTTCTCTTTAGTTTCCACCTTTGAGAGAAAACATCCCACCCTTGACTTTTGAGACTGGCTGTTATCATATGGCATAATATTCTCTAGTTGCATTCATTTTCCTGCAACTGACACAATTTTGTTCTTCTTTATGGCTGAGTAAAATACCATTGTGTGTATATATATTTATATATAATATATTATATTGTGTGTATAGATGTTTATAGCCTTCTTCTTCTCCCTACTCACTCCCTGCTTCCAGCCTCAGTGATGTGAGAGCAGAGCCGAGCACCCTCCTTCTCTCTCTGCGCTCTTTCTCTGTGCCTTGAGTTTTGTAGACTCTGGCCTCATGTGAACTGAACCCTAAAATATATTTAAAAAAAACCTGAGAAAATAAATCTTCCTCTAAGTTGTATGTTTAGGTTTATTAGGATACAGCAATGCAGATGTTGACCAAGAGAGTGCATAAAATTTTGGTGTCCTTAATTCTAGAAATCAGACAACCAAAGCTTGTTAGAAATATGTTTAAATAAAGATTAAGTAAACTTTGCGTGGCTGGTAGTAGAGATGATAATGAGAAATTACTCTCTTACGAATAAAACACAAGTGTTCAGAATATAGACATCTATCTTTCTGAGTAACTTCCCCAAAGGAAAGAAGGCAATAATGTAATTTTATGGCCTATGAGTTATGTAGAATTGTGAAAATAGATAATTATGATTAATATGAATTCTGATTATATTCTTATTCATCAAGAGTTTGTTACTCTTGAGGAAAAAGTTGATTTGTGGAATAAGCTTTTCTACCACTTCTTTCAAACCACTTCTACACTTGGAAAAATCCTAATGACTTTTTGGAAGACGCCGAAACCTTGGAAGCATCATAGAAAGTGTGTATTAAGAGCTGCAAAGAAAATGTGCTCACTGTTTTCAAAGAAGCCCTCTTTAGGGAGCAGATGTATAGCTCTTGGCTTTCAAACCAAGGATGAATTTGTAATAATGTCCTTTGGCAATTAGACTTTAAAGCACACTTTTTTTAACCTCAACTGTACATTTCCTTGGATGAATTAACATGGAGACACAGTGGTGTGTGTTAAGGTCAGTGTGGCAGTTACTGATGGATGGACACCTAGAGGGAGGAGTGGGTGAGAAATAAGTACATTTTTGTTCCCTTGACCTCTGAAGCCCATGACCTCATTCGGATCCCTGGATCTCTGTCTCATAACACTCACAACAGGGACAACAAAGCTTGCCTAGCTGTTGCTCATGATGAAAGGTAAATTGTAGCTGAATTGACTCTGTGCTTTGCCAAACACTTTGCATGCTCTGTCTTATTTAGAAAGCAAAGGATCCTCTGGAATAGCTACTCCTGCCATATCCATTTTATAAACAAGAAAACAGACTAAGGGAGAAATGTAGCTTGCCCCCAAAAATCACACCACTATTAAGTGGAAAAATCTAGATTGGGGACTATATTGCTATTTTATAAATGGAAGTGTTTTGAGAGTATACATACATAAATACAGAGAAATGGTTCTTCATAGTAATCTTAAAGACTCTTAATTAAATCAAAAGGATGGAGGGAAAGAGTGCTCTCAATTCGCCACGTTCCTTTGTTAATAAGAAAACTCAGAACAGTGCTGTAACTTTCTCCTCCAGTTCTTTTCTCCTCGAGCAAATGGCTTGTACAACAAGCCACAGTTCATGAATGTTCTGTGTTATGTTTGTCAAATAATGTAATGACATTTACGAGTGGGCAGAGTGGAGCAGAGGGTAGTTCAGCCCCTAAATAATTGAAAGGCTTTTGTATTGCTATTGATTTTTTTAAAGTCAAAACTCCAACAAGTCCCTGGCTCAAACATTAATTACAGCATATTTTTTTTCTTTCCTGTACTTGAACTGAAATGCCGCATGGGATAAGGTCGTTCTGCACACTTCAGATCTGTTGAGCTCTGTTTGAAGCTAAGTCTCCAGTGTCTCAGCCGCAGCTTGAGAATAAATTGGATGTTATTGGGCATTCACCCATGGTGCTGTGCTGGAGCAGGGTATTTATGAGAGGTGTTTGGGGTTGCTTCTCCTAAAATCTCCTCTAGGGAATCACCTACCTACTTCTGAGCAGGTCAGTGTTTCACATGCATCCTTAGATAGTACTCCCCAAACTAGATCAACTATGAATCCAAACTATGGATCAACCACTAGGGAAACGGTGAAATTGCACATTTGGATTTGATAGGTCTGTGGTTGAGCCTCTTGATGCAGGTGATGCTGGTCTACCTGGATGTTTGAAAACTAATAAGTAAGGAAGGATGCTTCTGTATCCTAGTAAAAAGAACTGCCGTACCATGTCAGCTTAGGGAAAACAAAATTCTTGAGGGACCTCTCCACAGTTGGTTGTAGTAACAATCCATGGGGACACTGTGGAATTGGCAATACTTATTTTTAGGCATCGTCATAACTACAGCTACATCGTGTTTGATCTCCTTTTGTGACTCTTACGGCCCCCAAATCATTAAATGCTCAAATGTTTCTACCCCCAACAGCTTCCAAGCACTTCTCTTTACCTTTCCCATGCATTTTCATGTCTCCAAGGCTTTCTTTCTTTTCTGTCTTTCTAAACCACATCAAAAGATGCCTGTGTCCTATTTGTATAATCTCAGAATTTTACTCTCATCTTGGCACTTTATGCCAGTTGAATAATTCCCAAGCAATTACCCCAATTCAATCAAACCAGTAAAATGGATAGAGATTTTAGAATAGTGGAAATCTGGGGGACCCCTGAAATGATAGCATGCAGATGTTGGGTACTATTTGTAGACACATGTTTGAGGGAACAGCTGTTCATTCTGTGTAGACAGACCCTTATTTTTATTACTATAGACTATCCGGTTTCTATGCTAAGAGATATTTTGATTTTTTCTTTTTGTTTCATAAGTTTTTGGTTGGTATGTGTGTGTTAAGGAAAGAAAGTAATATAATTATTCCTTTCCCTTTGGGACAATATCTTTCAAATCTCTCATTTCTTTGCAGCCTCTCGAGCTTTCTCTGCAGCCAGCAATGTCATATACAAGTTGTAGATAACACCGGAAGGCAGCTTAAATTATTTTTCAATATATTCTGAGAATGAAAACGCCAAGTCATATATTTTTGTGAACAGATGCAACTATAAAAATTCAGTGTTTCCTTTAACAGGGGAACTATAGGGGAGAACTAGGTGACAAGGTTTGTCATTTCATCTCTCCTCTTGGTAAAGGCTTCTACAAAGGCTCTAGGGAGTGAGAACATTCCAGGAAATAAACATATTTAACCCTTGTCCACAGCTATTTTCAAAACACACTGCAAACACTAATTAAACTGCCTGCTATATTTAAGAATAATGAGGACCAAAAGGTACTCAATTAGCCCTAGTACCTTAATGGAATAGCTTTGCTTCTATTTCTGGTGGTCCTTGATTCATTTAACCACCTCTCCCCTAGTCACTGTGGGACAATAGAAGGTGAAACATGTGTTGGGAAAGTGGTTAAGAGTTTGCACTCTCTCCAGAGGCAGACAAGAACTAGGTTTGAGGACATATACAATCAAGAAAGGCCCTCTGATATTTGGTTTTCTTGTCTGTCTTTATTCTGATGATGCCTAACCTTGATTGAATTGAAAGATGTCTAGGAAATTAGTAATACCTGTTCTGGTTAGTATTCTTATGGCTTTAATTAAAGGAAATGTGCACTAATTATAAAATTTTGCTGATGGATACTAAAGGAGAACCAAATAAGTAAAGATCCATACTATCTTTCTGGATGGAAATATTTAATTTTATAAAGATATAAATCATTTACAAATTAAATAAATAATAATTTTTTAAAAAGAAAAGATTGGCCACATGATTTGGATGAATGAAGATTTATTTTCTTATGGTTTGGGGTTCAGCACATGCGAGATTGGGGACCACAGATCTCAAGGCATGGCAGCCAAAGGGAAAGAGAGAGAGAGAGAGGGAGAGAGAGTAAGAGAGAGAGAGAGCGAGAGCAAGCATGAGCTGTGCTCTCACATAATGGAGGCCATTTACAAGAGAGATAGAGACAGACAGACAGACAGACAGACAGACAGACAGAGAGACATACCGACTGACCAACCAACCAAACAACCAACGAAGGTGAGGAGGAACTATATATAATCCTCATGGCCAGTCCAAGGAATCCATCTTCTTTAGCCACATCTACCAGCCCAGGCCACCGCCCACTCCTGAGATTACAACAGTCCCTTGACTCAATCACATACACTCCAAACACTAATTTATGAGCTCTTCAAGGAGCCATTCTATTTCATAACTATAACAAGCACACTCCTAGGTATGTCTCTGAAGTCATTTTCAGAGATGAATAGCTTGTTGGTCTTAAACCAAGTGGGAACAATCTGCCTTCAATGTGAGTGGTGCCATCTATTAAATTAGGGACCCAGATGGAGCAAGAAGCAGGAGGAGGAGAAAGCCTTGTGCTCATGAGCTTGATTCTGCCTGAGAGGGCCCATTGTGGGCCGCTGCCATTGCCCATGGGCATCTGACTCCAGCTTTTTCAGCTTTTGGCTGGACATAGACCAACAGCTCTCCAAGGGCATTCTGGTTCTTCAGGCTCAGATGAAGGCACAAAATCATTTTAATTTCTTTTAAAATCAGAAGCAACACATGCATTTTAAGTCAAATATGTCTTCACTATAATATCTTTGAATGGATATCAATGTAGTTACAATTTTTAATGTTTAATATAATTTTTGTTGAAAGGATCCCAAGGCAGAAGCATCCGGAGAGCCACAAACATCACAGTGGGCTCAGGGCATCGGCAGATCACTTAGAACATGGGCCACAGGACGCATACTGGAGATGGACAGATATATTGGGCCACATGGCAAATGTTTTAGACTTTGCAGGCTAGAGGGTTTCTGTTGCACTTATTCAGATCTACTCTTGCAGAGTGGAAGGAGCAATAGACAATATGTATGCAAATGAGGAAACTTATTTTCTAATAAAGCTTTATTTACAAAAGCAAGCCCCAGACTGGATTTGATTGCTAGGCTTTATTAGCTAACTCCTAACTTTAACACTAGTAGTCTTATTCTTGACACTATTGAAAAGAATTTTATTTTTATTCTTTTAATCAATCAAATGTCTCCCAAAGAATAATCAAGAGGAAAAGATATAAATGATACTTGGGGGTATTTAAAATTGCCAAAATAAAGAACCTTTTGAAACCTGGCTATCTTTTGGGGGACTTTTAGCTAGAATAGCTATCACATTTCCCTCACTTTGCAAATCAAACATAAGATAACAAAATGTTATAGTGATAGCTCAGTGCTCCCAGAGACTACCTTTTGGGAAAATAGAGCACTTATAAATACTTTTAAATGCAAATAATAATATCTATTTAAAATATGTATACATACACATATATGCACATACATACATACTTACAAACACAAATTCAAAGCATGTTGACATATGTTCTAAAAATTTCCATTTTCGTTTGAACCTATAGAATTCTTCCTGTGATTTTTTTCAATGGTCCAAGCAATTTCTTAAATAGAAAGGACAGTTCACACTAAGGTCTTCTCACAGATGAGGCCTCAATTCAGGAAAAAGGTCAACGAGGCTCTGAAGAGGTGGATATGAGCCCAGGTGGTAAAGATATGTATACCTATGGAGTAGGGGTCCATTTTCACGGTCTATAGAAGTGAGTACTCCAGTTCTTACCATCTTTGGCTTACAGAAAAAATGACTGTCTTCTATGGCAGTGTATATACAATAGTGGTGCCTCTTAGCAGTGGGAGAGAGAGAAAAGACCAAAGACTGTAGAAATAAACGTGGACTCAAAACTAAGATCTGTTACTTGATCATTGTATAGGCAGATTTCTACCATCTAAACTTTGAGCTGGGATGCAACTTCGTGATGGAGAGTTTTCTGGGTGTGTTCAAGGGGCTGGGTTCAATCCCCAGCACCATAAAAAGATTTAAATCTCAATTTTTTGTAACTATAAGGTTCAGAATATCTTTTTATACATTGTATATGGAAAGTGAATGGAATGCATAAGGTTTTATAAGTAAAGTCCCTCTACTAGCCAGGCATAGTGGTACACACCTATAATCCCAGTACTTGAAAGGCTAAGAAAGGAGGATCTTATGTTCAAGCCCAGGCTCAGCAACTTGGCAAGATTATGTTTCAAAATAAAAAGTAAATAAGGCTGAGGATGTAGCTCAGAGGTTGAATCCCAAATTTAATCCCCAGTACTACACCTATGTGAAAAAAATCCCTATATCACTCAACTATGTGCTCAGCAAATGATTGCCTTTTAGTTACTATGAAGGCAAGACTAATTACTGCCAGCAAAAGTATAACGGAGAAGAGATCACCTAGTAGACACGTGTGAAAACTTCTTCTGTTCACTTGTTAAATATACGATACCACATGTCCCCTGACTTTGAGCTACAGGTTTCTCATTTAAAAATGAGCAGAGATAGCCTGTAGCTTTTAAGACAGTTGGAGATACTGGACATGGTAGCACAGAGTGAGTCTGGCACAGTGTCTGCTGTACTGCAAAGTTCTTGGCAGATTGCAAACATTACCACTTTCTCCCCCGCACTGTTGCTTGTTTAAAGTATAGTTTCCTGAAGTCCCCCTAGAGACACCTTGTGGACTTAAAGGGCAGCAGAATCCTCTTAGAACTATGGTAACCAGAGCTTGTCATAGCTCTGCTATTTAGTTGTTTTGTGCAGATGGGGGAAGGCCATATATTTTTTGGTCCATATGCACATTTTTTTAGAATTAAAAATCTAGTTTTCATTCACTTCGTGGTGAACGCCATGGCCCCAAAGGTTTTACAAATTAGTTATTATTACAAAGAATTCATATGTTATATGTACTTATGATGACCACGTTATCAATAAAGTATATTACACATTAAAAAGCTGCCCAACAAGATACTAAAGAACTGGTTCTTATGTAAAAACATGAGACTCATCTAAGGCTGTCAAATCCAGTATTTTGAAAAATTAGTGAAACAATTTATTCCTTAATGATTCTGGGATACATTTGGTAGGCAGGTGTAATGGCACACACTTGTAATCCAAATACTAGTGAGGCCAAGACAGGAGAATCAGAGTTTCCAGGCCAGTTTCAGTAACCTAGAAAGACCTTTAGCAACATGAGACTCAGTCTCAAAAAAGAAGAAGGAGGAGGTGGAGGAAGAGGAGGGAGAGGGGGAGGGGGAGGAGGAGGAGGATATAGCGCAGATATAAAATGCCCATAGGCTTAGTCTCAAGAACCAAGAAAGAAAAGTACCCTGGCTAATATGTACTTAAGGTCCTTTAGTCACCTTTCTATGAGCACCTTATATGTATGGTACCATTTTCCTTTCTCTGCAGCCCCAGAGCCCAGGATAATTTAGTCATTCCTATTTCTTCATTAAGATCTGTCCTTTCATGGGTTGGTGTCAAGTGATATCTGATAGTCTTTGATGAGGGCTGGAAGCAGCTGTATGATCTCATGTGGTACTGACAACATAGCTTGAGCTGCTGTAACTGGAGGTACTGAGGGCCAGAACTGCTAATGAACATCTTCAGAGAGGGGTAGACGTAAGAAGGTCAAGCCAGGATCTCCAGTACCACATGATCTTAAGTCTCCCAAGTTCATATTGGTTGAATAATCTCAGAAACTATGCTAGTCGTAGTGCGGGGGTACAGATTCTGAATAATCAGCTTACTGGGAAGTCACTTATAAATTATATTCAATACTTCCAAGCCAGGCTTGGTTCTCAGGGTCTTGGGGGGGGGGGGGAGTTGGCTTCTATGGTAAAATAGCCTGTCTCTAGATGTAAAAAAGCTTTCTTCTAGTTAAAATTCATTTATTTCTTGAGTTCCTTGAGGAAAGGAGAAATCTATATACAAAAACACTTGAATATTCACCACTAGCTTCGCAGCTCACTTCTGGGACATTACACGGGTAGAATATTAAAGCATAAGAATTATTCTATAGGCTGTGTGTCTGTGAATGATTGCTACATAATTCATGAAGTTCCTGGTGTTCTGAGTTTTTTTTTATCTTTTTATTTTTGCACTAACTTTTCTCATAGATTTTTTCTTACCGTTTCAAATTTGTACTACATAAAAACATTTGAACGTGAGCCAATACAGAGTACCTTGAAAGAAACCATAATTAAGATTAATTTGAGCCAGAAGCAGTGGTGCATGCCTGTTATTCCTCTACTTGGGAGGCTGAGGCAAGACAATCACAAGTTCAAGGGTAAGTTAACAAGACCCTGTGTCAAAAGAGAAAATAAAAAGGGCTGAGGTTTAGCTCATGGTAGGATATCCCTGGGTTCAATCCCCGGTTGACTCCCACAAAACACACACACAGATTAATTTGATTAAAATTATATTCATCTGTAATAACAATAAATGTATTAGTCCATTGGGTACAAACAACAGGTTACTTAAGGAAATATTCGGAAGGATATTGATAACTCACTAAATTAAGAAAAAAGTATAGGTGCTGCTGTCTATAAAAATAAAGGAGCTAGGTCATCTATGGGGAGCTCATTCAAAAGTACAAAACCATTTTTAAGTACTGAATATGAAGAATTTTTCTATTCATATTTATATTTCTAAAGATAGAATTAATTAGATGGTATTAGCAGAGCGACTTCTCATTATAGTAGACAAATACAGCAGAACTTGAATAAAATGGAAAGAGACTGTTCTGTACAAGAGAAATTTTAAAAGACATAGAGAACTACACCATATTCATAGACTGAAAACCTCAGTATTAACACACTGTTTTTTCTCAAATTAACCTATATATTTAATATTATCACAAGCAAGGCCAAATAGGACTTTTTTTTTAGTAATTGCTACATTATTCCTGAAATTTATATGAAAATGCAAAGGACTAATAACAAAGCATTTTTATAAAGAAAATTGTTGAAGAACGTACACTACCAGATATAATATAAATCTAGTCAATCAAAAGCATGGCGTTCACTAAAGAATTAGCAAAGTGAATGACAGAACAAAAACTAAAAAGCCCAGAATTAACCCATACATGTATAGTTAGCACATAAACAGTCAATAAACTTTTAACCTGATACTAAGGCCAGCTAATTTGGAGAAATAAGAAGTCTTTTCTACAAATAGTGGGGAGGGAGAAATACTTATTTTCAAAGAGCTCCAACTACTACTTTTTACTGAAAACAAAATTAATTTGATATGGGTCATTGACTAAAACATAAAAGTTAAAACTATTAAACTCATGGGATAAAACAGAAGAGTTTGGATAAAACTTCATGAGTTTGGGCTAGGAAAAGATTTTTTAGAATTTAATAACAGAAAATGATTAATTAGGTTTCAGTAAAGTAAAAACTTCTACTCATCAAAAGACATCATTAAGGAAATAAAAGACAAGCAAGAGACTTAAAGATAATATTATGCTATATATAGTATATATATGTAAGTATGTATATATGATATATATATAAACATATCATCATATATAAAAGATGTGTGAACGGCCAATAAGCACATGAAAGGTACTCAACATCAGTCATCATTTATACACCAGCAGAATATTATTCCACCCACTCGAATAGCTAAAATTAAAATATAATCTACATCAAATATTAAGAATATGAGTACCTAAAACTCTCTTCATCACTGCTGAGAAATGTAAAATTACACAGCCATACTGGAGAATTGTTTGGAGTCTTCCCAGAAAGTTAAACATATGCCACCCTATGACACGTTCATTTCATTTCTTTTTTAAATTAAAATGCATTTATTGAATTATAACACATTAAAAGTTACTTTCTTAAAACAAAGTTGAGCAATGTATGTATGTATATATATATATATATATATATATATATATATATATATATATTTATTTATTTATTTTATTTGTACTGGGGATTAAAACCAGCAACACTTTACCTCTGAGCTATACCTCCAGCACTAAGTTTTTTTGAAATAGCATCTCACTCTTCTAGAAGATGAGCCAGTTTGACTCTAATGTTTCTCAGTATAGTCAGGATGGTCTAGAGCACCAACATAGACCTGTGCCTTCAGACACACTGCCTTTTTCATTGGGAAATCCACAGATCCTGTGTAGTCTTACAAGCCATATTTCTTAAAATTAATGTTTTTTTTCCTCCTTCAATGTCTTCCAACTCTACTATTTCATCAAGATTCTAAATGAGTCCCAATGATAAGGTATTTGACCTTAATAGAAAGATAATTTTACTTCTAAGTAGCTAAGAGAAATGAAAATACATGTTTACCAGAGGACTGTTTTGTACTATTGGGGATTGAACCCAGAGACATTCTACCCTTAAGCTATACTCCTAGCTCTGTTTTTTTTTAATTTTGAGACAGGATCTTACTAGGTTGATGAGAGTATCATTATTTACTGAGGCTGTCCTCAAAACTGTGATCTTCCTGTCTCAGTCTCCCTTGTCCTGGGGTTACAGGAATATAGTACCATCACAGCTTCACAAAATGACTTAAAAAAAATATTTGTAGCTAGTTGTGGTGGCGCATGCTTGTAATCCCCGCACTTGGGAGGCAGAGACAGGAGGATTGTGCAGGTTCTAAGCCAGCCACACTGGCTTGAGAGACCCTGTTTGCAAATAAAAAATATAAAGTAGGTCTGGGAGTGTAACCCACAGGTATAAGGGTTTCCAGGAACCCCAGTACCACCAAAAAGAAAAAAAAATTTGTAGTAGTTTTTGCATAAGAGCTAAAAAATGAAAATAAATATCCACACATGGAAGAATAAATTTTGGCATAATATATACATTCATCATTTTGTATCCCATTAAGATGTATGACCACAATGCACCAATAAAATTTTTAAAAAAATAAAATAAAAACATAGCCTTTAGGAGAGGATCATTTAAACCACCTCAAATAAATGTACTTCACAAGAAAAACTATCTTTTTTATAGCTGAACAACCATACTAACTCATACATGTCCACTATAAGAGAAGCCAAGAACTGGATATGCTCTAAAATGTTTTTCTTCCCACTAGAAAGTATTTCAATAGTTTCCATGAGTTACTCATCTACGTTTCATTGGTAGGAAAACTGCTTCTGGAAGTACTTTGAACTAACATTTCCTTTTGTCATATTTCTTGACTTGCATGCATGCTACGGATTGTTAAGGAAATTATTGTTTACCTATGATTGTCATTGTGCTTTGTGGTAATTTTAATATTCTTTGCAAGATGTTCCACCTTTTTAACAGGTATAATACATGATAAAAAATAAAAAATGAAGAACTACTGATATGCATAATGACACAGATAATTTAAAAACTACTATGTTGAGTGAAAGAAACCAACACAAAAACCTACATACTGTGGGATCCCATTTGTATGAATTTCAAGCTCAGGCACCCTGTATGACAGGAATCAAGCACAGTGTTTGTCTTGGAGATGTAGGCGTTGACGGAAAAAAATTGGAAGACACTTAGGGGGAGTGATGGCTTTACTTGAGATGGTGGTTTTATGAGCGTGTTTGTTTGTCAAAATATATACCTTAGAATCTCTGCATTTCATTGTATGTAATTTTTCCTGGAATAAGAAAGGAAAAAAAAAAAAAGATACCTAGTAGAATCCACATAGGCCTCTAACATAATGTATTCTATTTACCCAACGTCTTCATTGCATAATTCCAGATAAAGACTTGAGTGACTCTTAGCCATTCTCTCTCTACTTTTGCAACCTTACAATACTCATCATCTTTACTTAATGATGTGAAGCATATTAGTTTTTTAAAGATTGTTTCTATCTATTCAAAGAGATTATAAAGCCCTTGGATTCATCATCTACATCAGTGGTTCTCAAACTATAATTTGCACAGAAATTACCTAGGGAGTTTATTAAAATGCATACTTAGGGGGCCCCACCTGGAAGTATGCCAATTTCTAGACTTGGCATCGATACACAGAATCTGTGCTTGTAAGTACCGTTTCAGGTAATTATCCACTGACCAGCTTTCGAGAAAAAGTGATCTGTATCATACTTTAGTCATTTCTATCCTACCCACAAGGTTTCAGTGCTATTGGCCAATAAATTAGCTGTTCAGCAAATAAAGTCAGTGTGTTTTAATCTGACACTGGTTCTCAATTGTGGATGGTTCCTTTTTTGGGTGATATCACTAGAAGCTTCAAATAACATTCTATTTGAAGGGCCCTCAATTGAAAGATAAGATTTCCCAAACTCCTTATTTTACATATATAGAAACTGAAGCCCAGAGACTAACAGGAACTTTCCGAAGGCCCAATAGTTATAGTTATCAAAAATTGAACGGAGCCTGGAGCTCAGGTCTCCCAACCAAACCTAACATCAGAGAGAATCAAAGTAGGAAAGTTCAGTTTTCCTTACATGGGGTGTATTTTGTCTCCAAAGAAACACTGACCAATTTCTGAACAGACTTTTGGTTGTCCTGTCTCAGCAGGTGAAGCTTCACTACCACTTACTGAATAGAGGGTAGAAATGATGGTAAACACCGTTTAGTGCACGGACAGTCCCCCAACAATGATCTGTCAACTCCAAAAGGTCAACCTTGCAAGGTGCAAACCATCCTGTGGGATGTCATGGTCTCAGATACTCCTCAAGATCATTTGCTGTTTGTCCGAGTCAACAGCCTCACTGTTCTATTTCCAAACACTCTTGATCACACAACTTAGAGGAAGGTAGATGTATCTGCTCACAGTTTTTTTTTCTTTTTTGAGATTCCAGAGTTCAGTCCATGTCAGGCCAGCTTTGCAGAGAACCAAGGCATGATGGTGGGAAGCAGAGAGAGGGAGAGAAAAAAGACTCTGCTCTCACATCAAGGAGACCAGAAGCAAGAAAGAGTTGTAAGCAGAGGAATTCAAAGACAAAGCAACCACACCTCACCTGCCTAGGTTACCACTCACTAAGTAAATCTATCATATGGATTCATTTACTGAGGAGATTGCAACACTCTTAGTTTTATCCACTGTGAACATTAATACTTGAGCTCTTCTGGGAGTATTTGACATCTAACCACAATCCTCTTGTGCAAGGACTCTGCGTGTCTTCTCTAAGCACTCTGGAGACTGTGTCCTGCACATCTGCATATTCTTTCTAACTCCAAAGTTGAGATCTGACTGCAGACACTGCACCAGCAGCCTGAGCTACCTCCTCAGCACCTCTCTGGCAGCTCATCTCATTTCTTTGACAAAGCATCTGCTGTCAGCAGGGCCGCTAGCCCTGAACATGGGCCACTCCAGCCCTGCTGACATCTCTCTTCGGTGAGGTGGGAGATGCTCCAGCTGGTTGCAGAAAGAGGCAGCCAGCCGGGTGTGAAAAGAGACACATTTAATTTCGGCCCTGGTGGAGGAAAATAGCATACCAGAGATATTCCTTTCCTAATCTGGGATTTTCAAAAGGATATTTGGGGAAATAGGTAGAAAGGGAATCTTATAGCTCAGGACATAAGAAAGGATGCTCACTGTGTGCCCCGAGTCCACTCGGTTTGTTTTCTCTGGAGTACTAGGGAAGAATTAAGTTGATATGTGTGTCTTGCTTCTCATTAGCTCAGTACTTCCTACACACATGACTTTGGAGATTTAATAAACTATGGTGAGCCTCAGTTTCTTTGTACTACAGATGGGCTATAATAATAACGTCAATACTCTATCACTGTTTTAAAGATCAAAGGAGCCTACTATTAGTGTAGTAAATGGTATCCAATAGCACTAAATAAATGATAGTTATTAACCATTATTTCCCTGCACCATTAACTTGCAAAATATGCCAAGCTCCACCAGCCTCTGATAATACAGTAAGCTTCTCTCTTCCTTTTCTATCAATAGTATGCTGGCACACACTCTTATTACCTTAATTTCCACAGGTTAGTCCCAGTTCATGATACCTATACATAAATATTAACTTTTTTATATTGGGGATTAAACCCAGGGGCACCTTTAAGATATACCCGATTCCTTTTTGTCTCTTTATTCAGAGTCTCACTAAACTGCTGAGGCTGGAGTCAAACCTGCGATCCTCCTGTCCCAGCCTCTCAAGGGTTGGGGGTACAGGCATGTGTCACAACACCTGGCTTTAACTATTGTTAAAAGGATCCTTTTTATGTGCTACAAATGAGTCCTTTAGCTGCAGTTATCACCTTTCGGCTATCCTCGCTCACTTAACCTAGAGTCCCCTGCCCACTAAGCCTGTAGATAGTAATTATCTCTCCTTTGTCATGGCATGCCTGCAGGTTCCCCAAGGCTGTAAGGAGTGGAGATGTCAGAGTACATCAGGGTCCATGCAGAAGACAAAGAAACACAGCTCACAACCCCACATCCCTTGCCCCTTGTGTCCACAGCATAGTGAGCTTCTTAGAAACCTTTGCCATTTACTTCCATGAACTTATTTCTGTAGTTTCTCTTTCCCAAGGAATTTTAATACATCCAAAAAATAAGAGGTGACAGGATGCTCTATACCTCCTGTTTTGCTTCTAGTACCTCCTACTTGCCAGCATTTGAAACTAACATTCCCAGAAAGTTTCCCTGTAAGAAAACAAACAAGCCCAGACATCAACACAGCTACAAACAGTTGCTGGAGAGCTGTGTGGCAGTGTGGACCTCTTTGGTAGTTTTAGATGCCAACTCAATACATTATGATCACGAGAAGGTCTGCTCAAATTCTTAAGGTTGGGGGTAAGAGGTTTAGAAGGAGGAGCCCTGAAACACTTGTAAAGAAGGAAGTCAAGCCTGGGGAAGGCATAAAGAGGAGAAAATTAAGGCGTTTCAGAGAGGTGGCACATCCTTTAGAGTATGGTGCCACTAGGCTTGAAGGGTAAGTTCCTTAGGGCTACAGAGTCAGTGTTCAGAAAGGCAGTCCTCGGCATTGTTTGCACTGGTCCCAGCTGAAGACCCTGTCAGCTGTGATCTCTTTTTGTGACTAATGCTGGGCTAGCCTCGATCTCCTTTCACTGTGCCATCAGACCATGCCAGGAACTGGAGCATACAAATGGTCCCCTGGGTGGCTATTTCTTGATCGTAGGGAATAGAGGATGGCATAGGGAGAGTGCAGGCATTTTCAGGCAGTCTTCAAGTTTCATTAACCCAAGAAAACAGTGAATTTGGGGCTAATTTTTGGAAAATTGGCACAATCTATGAAGATGTGAGAAAAGAGAGCCTTCAAGATAGGAACTGGGAATGTGTACATGGGAGTAGCCAAAGGGGAAGCAGAATTCATTTGATAAAGGACCTGGGGAATAGGGTGAATTTGAAGAAAAGAAGGCTAGAAGAATCATCACATTTTACCTCTAGCATGGAGAAAGACCAAACCCTGGTCTAGTCACTGTTCTTAAACATGACTATAGCAAATGTAAAGTTTAAAGCTTTCCAAGATCGGCATTTGAAATGTGTTTTGGAGTCAGAATGTAGAAGAGCCATATCTGAAACCGGAGAAAAGTGCCTTCAAGAAAATAGGGCAGAGTGTAATGCTTCCGTAGCTAAATGCTGCACACAGGGGAAATGGGAGGCAGTGAGTGATAAATCCCAAACTTTTTCAGCTAGATCATCGTACAGGAAAATTGTCACCCGAGGGAGAGACCCGAGCAGCTTCAGGTGTAACAGGGACTCAGAATAGGCAAGTTGAACCCTTTCACTTTAAAAATACACATCTGGACCAGCTGATATCACCCCTCTCACAGCCCAGCTTGTCTCTGAAGAGACCTCTACACCGCCAGCCCAGAAGGGATTTCTTTGTTTGAGGAAAGTATCTTAATGGGCCCAGAAGCAGCTTTTTCTTGAGAGCTCACAATATCCTTGAACTGCAAGCAATAGCAATTTTAGACAGAGTGTTAATTCAGTGCATTTAAGGAGCAAAAGGAAAAAAGAGGGGAAAAAAACATCCCATACAATTCTCAGTGCTAAATGAACTGAAAAGTAGTTGGAAATAGCATTTCAGACTGTGTTCTCTCTATATTCTCTTTGTATGTTTAAGAATTCCTTTGGTACTGTTGAGCCCCATTGAGTAGAATGCTACCGACAAAATATGGTATTTGTTTAGAAATGTATGTTTTTTATATAATGCTGTGGTAGAACCAGAACACAGAGCAAGAGAGGCTTATAAGATTCAATGAGATAGCAATCTTATTCTCCACTAAACAGTATACCCCTTTGAACCACTTATACATACCCAGTGTTTTTTCTGTCCTTGGATAAATGTAGGGCAGGGCCCATGACTTCTCTGACCACTCTCAGATAATGAGAAGTCATCTGGACAGTTCAAGTCACTAAAACAATCTCATCTCAGCAATTCTAGAGAAAAGAAAAGAAAGGACAGAGGAAAAAGGACAGAGAAGGCCTTCTTAACTAACACAATTTAACTGGGGCCACCGTTCCCTGCATTTGACCTCTACTAGTGGGGTTTTGTCCCATAAGGGCCTTTGGGGAACAGTAGGCTATAACCAACAGTTGCTTTTAAACTAATAAGCACATCTTTCTGGCTTCTTATTGCGAAAATAGTTTTAAGGTGTTTGAATAAAACAAAAACAACAACAAAAGATGTTAAAACTATAGATACTTTATCTAAATTTTATCTTAATAATATGAATGAGTAGTAACTGAGGTTAAGATGAGAAGCCGTTATTTTCCTTTAAACCAGTCATTTTCTATGTGGTTAGTTGCAAACTATAGCACTTCTTGAGATATTTTTTGTGGGATGCTCTCATACTGCATATGATTAATAGCATATAAAACATGTTTTGGACAATTTTTCTTGGAGTCTCTAGATCAAAATGTCATCACCTTCTAGGTTATGTCAGAAATAACAAAGAATGGGTAGAAGGGGAATCTGAGAACACTTGGAACAGCAGCAAGAACTGGTGGGGACTAGGTACTAGAACATTAGGAGAACATTAGGGGCCAAATGGATCCTATCTCCTTTGGTGAAATGGAAGACAGTGTTGTGGGACTGTAAATTAGTATAACCACGGTAGAAATCAGTATGGAGGTTTCTCAGACGACTAGAAATGGAACCACCATATGACCCAGTCATACCACTCCTAGGTATCTTTCCAAAAGAATTAAAGTCAGAATACTCTAATGGTACATACATACCTGTATTGCAGCAGCACAGTTCACAGTAGCCAAACTATAAAACCAAGCTGGGTGTCCATCAACAGATAAATGGATAAAAAAAAAATGTGGTGGACACATACAATGAAATTTTACTTAGCCATTAAGAAGAACAAAACTGTGTCATTCACAGGAAAGTGGAATATCAGTTTCCACTATGATTATGGCACATGTCAATTTTTTTTAAATTTACCTTTCTTTAACATCTAAGATCGTCAAGAAGCATATATCAAGAATTTAAGGGGACTCCCTTACCCTACCTAAGAGAAGGCCTGAGTCTCAGATGTAGGTGGTGTGAAACCCTGACCCTGAGGTCCTTTTGCAGTCTGGTAGCCAGTTCAGTTCTCTCTGCTCCCTTTGGGCTTCTCTGAGCCCTGGGAATCTCTATAGAAGTAGGGAAGCTCCGTGAATTGCTGGGTTTGACTCATTTCTGGTGGCCCTCCCTGAAGCTCTCCCCATTGGAAACCCTGTACCTTTAGGTCTTTGTGTCCAAGCCACTCGGGGGACTACAAACCTCCACTCTCCCCATCACAAGAGTCAGTCGCCATTCACAGTCCATGGAGCCAAAAATCCTTTATCTCTTTTCTGATAATCTCAATGATCTTTAGCCTGAGAGTGGATCCTTTCTCTCTCAGGGTTGAGAGAGAAGAATAAATACAATTACCTCTTGGTATCCAAAGATTAGTTCTGGAATTCCCCAAAAATGCTAAAATCTTTAGCTGCTCAAGTCTCTTTTATAAAATGGTGTAGTATTTACATGTAACCTACGTACTATTTCCAAAATTCTTTAAGTCATCTCTAGATTCTTTATAATACCTAATAGAATGTAAGCACTATGTAAACAGTTGTTATGGTGTTTGTTTAGAGAATAACGAGAAAAAATGTGTGTACATGTTTAATTTACATGAACATTAAAATATATTTTTTATTTATAGTTGGTTGAATCTACAGATACAAAACCCACAGAGTAAGGGCTGAATATATATCTTTTTGTACATTTATGAAAACATAGGATTAAAGAAATTTTATATTAAAAAATCAACAGGATTATTATTAAGATTTTTGACTGATGCTGAGCAGCCATGTACTCTCAGGGCTGTAGTCTTCCAGCCTCTGCCTGGTGTCTGCTTCATAAGCTAAGTCCATGTACCTGGCCTCTGTGCACATTTGAGCTTGAGATCCCTGCATCAGCCCTTAAGGCGCTAAAACTCAAGGAAGATTCACTCCTTTTGCTCTTTACCATGAGTTATCTGACTTATGCTCATATCTCTAAGAAACCCTAGAACTACCATCTTGCCCCAAGCAATGACCTACCAGTAGAAGAGATTCAAAAGGTACCAAAGAACAAGACATCTCTGGGATTATGGAATTATAACATTCTTCCTCTCTCTTTGTGTAACTGTGTTCTTCTGGAGAAGATAGAAGGCAGAACTAACAGGAACCACCCACTCATAGGTCACTGGCCGATATTATGGAAAAAAATCTGGTTCTTCCAGAACTTTCCATAAAGAGGTGACCTACTTTGACATAAACATGGAGTGTTTTCAAGTCAAAGTGGACTCACCAGCTGCTGTCTTGCTTTGGTGGGAGGAGGCCTATGGGTAGAAGCATCAGCCCCCACCTGTCTTCTTTGATGTTTCTTTTCTGCCTGAATGGAGTAGTCGAAGCAGCCACAAGACACACTGCACTCACAAACACTCTTAGCAGTTAGGATGGAAACAGCTGTGAGCTTGTTCCCTGGGCCCTGAGGGCTGTCTTACAGTCACTACTCTAGACTTACCTATAAGAGTATAGGTACAGTCAGTTCAAATACACCTAACAGCTCTTCCTGGATTAGAGAGAATGTACTTTGCGGTAGGGGATGGGAAAGGTTGAGAAAGTGAGGGTTTGATTAGAGTTTTCATTTCATCCCTGTCAAATTCCTTTAGTTTTGTTCTTCTCTTTAATTAGATTCTGCTCAAACATTTTCACTCATTGTTGCAAAATGGCAGCAGCTGCTCCAGCTGTCATATTTGTACGTCACACATCCACAGCCTGAAAGAGCTTCTCCTCACTCTGATTGGACCAACTATTTCACTTGACCTACTTAATCCAATCACTTTGTAAGGGGCATCAGATAACCCCAAAAGATTTGGGTGTATCGGCAACCTTGGGACAGGGAGAAAGATGAGTCACAGTGCATAGCTGCTATACAGTACATGAGCAACTACCCCAGCTGTTCCAATGGCTTTTTATCCAGTTAGCCAGATTGTGAGGAAAAGGAATTAATATTTCTGAAGCTCTACTCTTCCAGGTATAATGCAGTATATTTTATTGAATTTGAAATCACCACTACTGCAAATGAGGTGTGTGTGTATGTGTGTGTGTGTGTGTGTGTGTGTGTGTGTGTGTGTGTGTGTGTGTACACATGCATATCTTTTATATATAAGGTCATTTCAAAAGCCTAAACATTAGAAGTTTAAGGAACTGGCTGTAAAGTCTCCAGAGATCCATTAAGTAAGAACACTCAGATTTCACTGATTTCAAAAGAATGCTATGTGCATGTATGTTTTTGGTACTTTAAACTTTGCTATGATGTATAACTACAATGCACCAAAAATAAATAAGTAAATGAATGAATGAATGAATGAATGAATAAATAAATAAATAAATAAATAAATAAGTAAAGGGGAAAAGGTCCTTATCTATAAAACTCTCTGTAAAAGGCCATTCCCTGAGAATCGGGTGAGATTCTCAATTAATAGAAAGATAATTTTAGAAGCTAATTTCAGTTCATCCACTGTCCTATGTGATCACAGTTTTGAACACATCTCTAAGTCTCTCTGGACATTGATTTAGTCATCTGAAAAATGAAAAGCACAATAGGAGGCTGGATTTATCATGTTAAGGAAGAGGATGTTATCAAACACATGAAATCAAAGCATAGAAAGGGCCCATCACAAAAAAATAAGTAATTTTTTCTTACTTGGAATATTGGTATTTGAAATTCCACCATGAAAACTTAAGTCCTATTGCTTAAAGTCTCCTTCAAATAAATTATTAACTTTGCAGTCTAATGTATTAAGCTCGAACCCCAAGTTCAAAAGTCCTTCAAGGACTGGTCAGTAACAAATGGATGAAAGGGGACAGGACAGACGTTTTGGAGGCAGAAGAAGTCGATGCTCTGTATCACAGGGACAGGAGAATGGCCACTCAACCAGTAGTCATCATGTGGCAATTTCTGCCTTTTATATAAACCTTTCATTTTTTCTAGATAGGACCACGATCCTAAGTTGTTTCCCTGGATTATCTATTTAAAACATTTAGTGAACTCAAACAACTACATCTGCTAGTTGAAAATAACCCACAGGTGCCAAGTTTGAAGCTTCTGTTGTTACCTGTCTCTTTATCCACTTAAGTTTGGCGTTTTCTTATCTGTGTCTGATAGTGAGGGAGATCACCACAGTGCCTGCCCTCCTAGGATTTGGAGGAAGAAGAAGAATGGCTACATGTCTACGTGAATTCCAGGTCCCTTCCTATGGGGTATTATGAGAGCCGGCTGGTTAAGATGGGTGTTTCAGGGCAACACTTGTGGTACAGGAGCACGTGTAGGCCCTGGACTTGGGTCAGGCACAGAAGCCAGGATCAGCTTCTTCAGCCCCACAGCCTCTTCTAACATTTCTGTGAAGAGACCCCAGCTTTTTTTTTTTTTTGCCCCATTAATCCTCACTGGTCAGGGTGCCACCTGCTTAGGGCCACCTTCTAGGGCCATGGCAGATAGGATCCTTAGAGACGCCTGGTCTCTACACATCCCTGTTCCTATATTTGATAGGAAATGACTGACAAACTATGCATAGTGATGTACCCCTTTAATCCCAGTACTTTGTAGGGCGAAACAGATTCCAGATTTGGGACCAGCCTCAGCAACTTAGGCCCTGGTTCAAAAAAATAATTGACAAAAGATCATCTAACCCTTTGCTCAAGAAAAAAGTAATAATGAGATTTAGTTACTTTGTTCCCTGATTGGTACGTTAGTTGAGTTTTTAAGATTACTTTAGAATAAATACTATCTATAAAGTCAAAGTGCCATGATTGTGCTGTAAATAAGTAAGATCAAGACAGATTATAAACCTTTTTTCATGATCTGAAAAACCATTGAAAGCTAGGGGGGGAAAAAAGAAACAGTTATATAACACTTTTCAAATGCAAATTATCAATTTTCATCCTCCATCCAATATAGTGAATTAACATAGGCAGTATTATGTCTTTGGTCAAATAAAATTTGAGACCTGACCCAGGCATGGTGCTGTATGCTTGGAATCCCAGTATGTGGGAGGCTGAGACAGAAGGATCACAGGTTTGATGCCAGCCTCAGCCACTTAGTGAAGCCCTGAGCAACTTAATGGGACCCTGTTTTAACATAAAGACATAAAATAAGAATGCAATCATAGCTCAGTAGTAGAAAATTTCTAGCTGGTTCAATCTCTCATACAAGAAAATAAAAACTGTGACTTGGCAATATTTGAATAGCATAGAACAGGGATCCCCCATGTCAGTACTTTGGATATATCTCTCTTGTCTGGGGCAGTAATGCTGGTGAGCACAGTGGCCCCTGGATACCATTAGCTATCCCTCTCCCTAGTTGTGACAGCTACCAGTATTTCCCAATATTGCCACATGTCCCCTTAGGGTGTTGAAATCACCCCTGTTTGAAAAATGCTAGTCGAGGGCCACGTAGCTAGTGAGTGGAAGAGTTTCTCATAGAAGCCTGAGCTCCTGACCTCCTAAAATACCTATGAGAATAAGACATAGTGGGAAGAAGAAGGCAGGGTGAGTACTATTATTTAGATATAAAGATCTACCAGGAGGAATGTGATATCAAGAAATGGTGAATTTCCCAGGAAGGCAGATAGGTTGGGATAACCTTACCAAATGAAGATACTGCCAACCAGAAGGGAGAAATGTATGTCTTTAAAAAACTTGGGCTATCTAGATGCAGCGTTCAATCCTGTAATTGTAGCCACTTGGGAGACAGAGGCAAGAAGATGATAAATTTGAGGTGAGCCTGAGCAATTTAGTAAAACATCATCTTGAAATAACAGATTAAAAAAGGTCTGGGTCATAGGGTGATTCTAGTCCTAGTTTTTTGTTTTTATTTGTTCATTTTGTGGTACTGGGGATTGAACACAAGAGTATTCTACCTTTGAGTTACATCCACAGCTCTGTTTTATTTTTTTATTTTGAAACAGGGTCTCACTAAGTTGCTGAGGCAGATCTTTAACCTGGCATCCTCTTGTTGCAGCTTTCTAAGTACTGGGATTACAAATGAGTGCTACCATGCCTGCCTCTTTCCCACTCTTTTGAGTAACCTCATACTGATCCTCTCAGTATCCTTGCAAAAGAATTAAAGTTAGAATACTATAATAGTATGTGCATAGCCATATTTAAAGCAGCACAGTTCACAATAGCCAAATTATGGGACCAACCTAGGTGTCTGTCAATAGATGAATGGCTAAGGAAAACGTGGTATCCCATACAATGAAATTTTATTTTGCCATAAAGAACAAAATTATGCCATTTGCAGAAAAAAATGGGTAGAACTAGAGAATATTATGTTAAATGACATCAGTCAGACTCAGTGAAGTGTCATGTGTTTTCTCTCATACATGGAAGCTAGAGAAAAAAAATAGGAAAATTAAGGGACTTGAGATAAATGAGGAGAGAAACCAGTAAATAGTAGAAGAGACTTGAGGTCGGGATTGGGAGGTGATAAAGGAGGTTTGATGGTAGAAAGAATTCAAATAATGTTATGTTCATATATGAAGGTATCACTATAAATCTCACTAATGTATGGGGAAGAAGGAAAGGGGAGTGGGGCAGAATGTGGAAGGAAATAAGCCAAATACTTTGCATATGTATGTTTGTATCTCTTTGAATTTCACTATGGTGTATAATTTCAACACACTAATAAAATTAGTTTTTTTAAAGGCTATCAATGTAGCTCAATGGTAGAGTATCCTTGAGTTCAAGCTACAACACTGAAGCAAAAATAGACTGGACTGGAAATATTTGTATCTCAAGTAATGCTTTCCTAGCCTATAATGGCACACATATGGGGATGAGAGATAAGAGGCAGAATTTCCTAGGATTCCTATTAGTATTTGTACCTTCATTGATATGCGGGCCCCTAGAAGCTGAGAGGTTCCCAACACTGCTTGAGTTGGGTCAGCCAGTCCAAAAATATCTATTCTTCTCATTACAATTTAGTGGGCCTACTCTGACCTTCTTGAAAATCCACAGTAACTGACTTTAGCCACTGTTATTATATCTTAGTTTTTTGGTTACCAGTTACACTCATATTTTCAGATATTAGCACTTCTGGGACCAGAACCACTTACGTGCCTCAAACTCTTTACCTAAAGTCCATTGATAACATATTTTCAAAATCTCCAGCTTGTGTGTCCCCAACTCTAATCCCTTCACACCTGCCATATTCACTTTTGTGGAACTAGAGACCTTAGATCTTTATTTGTTGCAGTGATTCATTTTGGAACCCTGTTTTGAGAACAATCTTCAATGTGTCTGCTTTGAGGTATTGGGCTATAGTCTGTTACTACATGTTTCAATCAACATTCTCACTGAAATAATTGAAAAATATTAATGATACAATTTAGAAAAAGATTTATTTGCCCACAGTTTTTGTTTTGTTTTGTTTTGTTTTAGATCTGGAGTTTCAGTTTGTGTCAGACTGTGTTATATCTGCAGAGCTCAGGGCATGGTGATAGGAAACAGAAAGGGAGAGAGTAAGAGTAGAGTTCTCACAGCAAGAGGGCAAGCAAGGAGATTCAAAGGCACAGGGATCATCTCTAAGGCAACACCCAACTTCCTCAGCCACACTCCACCTGCCCAGGTCATCGCCAAGTAACCATCACAATGGCTTTACACACTGATGAGATTACAGCCCTCAAGACTCAATTACATCAGCTCCAATCATTAATAAATGATAGCTTTAGGGGCCATTTATATCTATAACATTCTTTCCCCAGTCTCTAAAGAGCTCATGCCCTGCTAAGAATGCAAAATGTATTTAGATTTCTCCAAGAGTTCCCATAGTCTTAATAGTCCCAGCATTGCTGAAAAGTCTCAGAGTCCAAACTCTCCTGTGAGACTCAAAGCGAATTCTTGTGGCTCCTGCAAAAGATGATGAAGGTCAAAATTAAAAGCAAGTTGTATGCATCTAGTACAAAACAAAGAGTTACATTTGCATTCTCAAAGAAAGGAATAGGGACATAGAAAGAAGACGTGGGACCGAAATAGTCATGAAATCTGCAGGGCAAGGATGTAACCTTGCAGCTCCCCTTCTGGAATCCAGGGCACATGGTGGTGAGATAGGATCTCCAAGTAGCCGTGGCAGCCCTGAGGCTTGGCTGATTGCAATGAACAGTTTACCATTTCTTCCGGCCTGGCCCCATGGCTCACAGCCTTTATTCTCAATTTTTTTTATGTTTCTGGCTTTTCTAAATCTGGGTGGCCCCTGGCTCCAACTCCATCTGCTGCCTCCATTGTGGCCACTGCTGGACCCGCCTCCATCATGGCCACCTCTTCCTTCTTCCATGACATCATCTGTCTGAGTCCCAGATTTACAAATGTTTTTCTGGCCAAACTGCAAATCTAAAAAGTCTCTCTGGTTTGCTTTCCACTCCCAAAATTTGGTGTACAGTTCACTGAACACAGGCATCAACATCCATAATGCAATTAGAATATTGTACTGCTTTGATATTTCCTCTGCTAGATTTTTTAGCCAATCATCTTTCAATTCAGTCTGATGCAAAGTTTCAGGACATGGAAAAAAATGTGGATGAGTTCTTTGCCAAAGGGTAACACATTTCTCTATGGGGTCCTTGTTGCCCCAAATCTCCTGAGCACAGTCTTTATCATCTACTTTTCTAGCCACAGTCTGGCCTTTCCAATTTTCTCTCTAAAACCTGTTTCAAAGAGTCACAATCCACATGGTCAGACTTACATATAGCAGAAATCCCACTTGCCCTTTTCCGTTCTGGTCAGCATTCTCTCAGCCATAATCTGAAGACTGTACCATATAACTTAAAGAAGATTACATTTATTTTTTTTACAGTTTCCTCTTTAAGTCTTCATGAGGCTGAGAGCCATGAATCTCAGGGCACAGTGGCGGGAGGCGAAGAGAGGGAGAGCATGTGGGCTGTGCTCCTCATGTCACGGGTCCCAAAAGCATAAGAACGAGAGAGCATTGAGAGGAAGAACCATATAAAATCTCCAAGGCTACACTTCACGGACCCACCTACAGCCACACCCTACTGGCCCAGGCCACCATCCAGATAAATACATTACCATAGGTTTATAACCCTCATGAGTTACTTCAGCTTCAAATATTAATAAATTATCTCTTTAGAGGGGATTTTAGATCTAACTATAACATCTTTTAAATACAAGGTCGGGTGACATGACCTCCAAGGGTTCTTGTCACCCTTAACATTTTTTTTGTGTGTGTTACGTGTATATGTGTTCAGTTAATTTTTAATCTGTCTTCAAGGAACATAATTATAAAATTGTTTTCATGAGTGGCTCTCCTATATTTACTATGGATTATGAAATGAGAGACATAAGTGTGGTTAGAGAGCTCGCCATTTTGTTGGTTGAGTAGCAGTGCCAAAACTTAGGGCTAAGCCTACTGCCATTTCTGAGCAGACCTTGGTACCCCATTTGTATATTTTTGCTTTTTACCTTTTTATACCTCAGACTATGATCTGTCAATAAATACCTTTAGGTACAGGAATTGCTTTCTCACCCTAGGGCTCCAAAAATAAGAAATGAGAGAGTAGGTTCATGACTAAAATTTGATATTTTGTTTCTGGAATTTGATTATTCATAGCAACTTCCCTGACTTGTGACCAGTGATACAGTTTGGACATCAGCACTGTTGTCCAGTTCACTTGGCTTTGGGGTATCTGGTTTTGCATGTCCAGGTGCTGCTTTTGTTACTTTATCCAGCCTGCTTTAGTTAGCCTTTTGTTATCACCAAGATACCTGACACTAACAACTTAGAGGAGAAAATTCTTATTTAGCTCACAGTTTCGGAGGTCCATTTCATGGCAGGCTGGCTCCAAGGTAGATGTCATGGCAGCGTGGTGTGTGGTGGAGGACAGTGGCTCATCTCAAGGGAGCTGGAAAGCAGAGAGAGAAGAGGTCAGGAGGAAGAGGCACAGAGACACCAGAGACAGATTTAGTCCTCCAGGCTACACCTTCCCAGGGCCCCCCTGCCTACAGTTACTACCCAGTGAATCAATTTAAATCATCAATGCATCAGTAGACTTTGATGAGATTAGAGCCCTGATTCAATTGTTTCACCACTGAATATTGTTGCATTGCTAACACATGAGCCTTTAGGGGACACCCTATATTCAAAGCATAATGCTGCTTGATGAGTCAGAACTATATACATTGTGCAATCTCTTTTCCTTTTACATCTCTGCTCTAGGCATCTTATGCACTCCATCTATTCATTCAATTAGCCGTCCATCCAACAAGAGTTTATTGGGTTTTCTTTGACTCAAGCCTAATGAAAAACAAAGAAAATATGACTTCTACTTTCAAAGAACTCAACCATTCTTAGAAAAAATTTTAAATCAAGGTAAAACTTCAAATCCAGTGCTACCCACTCCTCTAATGGACAAGAGCCAATTATTAATACAGATGACAATAGCAGTTACTGAGATTTCAGTGAATTTTATTGTTTATTAAGGAGTTTTTCAAAGTATCTTAATCCCTTTGCAAAGTACGATTATAGCAGATATAATTATCAGTCAATTTATAGATGAGAAAAAAACTGTTTTTAGTGATCTGACATAGACAACACATTTATTTTTTAAAAACATTGATCTTTGTATATATCATGTATTGTTTCTGTAGTAAATAAGTTTACTAAACAATTTAGTAAATACAGTTATTACATGAAACCACATTTTAGTGTGGGAAAACCACCATCTGCAAGTAAGTAAAAACAGGATATTAAGTATTAATCAGTTTAACAGGATGGATAGAGCGAGGAGTGCTAGCTCAGAGTTGTCAGAGGTAGGAACAATGTTTGATCAGGGTGTTATGCAGAGAGCCTAGGGGAAATTACTCAAGGCAGAGAGAATCAACTGCAAGTGCAAAGATCCTGAGGTTGGACCTGTTTGGGTCCAAAGGATCCACAAGCAGGTTGGTGTTTCGGGAGTGCAATGCTTTCTTTCTGTCCTGACTTCTAGCCCTCAAGACCATGAACTTAACTTAGATAAAATTCTTCCTTCTCCTGTCTACATGCTTGATATTTCACAGGAGTCAGATCGTGACATTTTTAGAAGACAACAGATCTAAGATGTCTAAGGGTGAGGGACAAGGGAGCCAGACACCCAGAGGTTGAGGAGAAAGAATTCATTGTAATTGCTGTTGTCAGAGTACACTCCTCTTAAATGTTTGCAGGTTCCCAGTTTAAAAGGTACTCACATCTCACCTCTCCTGTCTTGGTGCAAGGGCAACCAAGAGGAAATTTCAGGTAATTAGCATCTTCATTTATATGTAGAATTAGCCATGGGGGAAATTCAGAGTCCTTCTGTTTTTTGTGTGTACATGCTTCTGGGAATTGATACAGGGGTCCTCTGCCTCCAAGCTGTCACCTTGATTGCTGAGGGTTTCACTGAATTTCTGAGGTTGGCCTCAAAGCGGTGATCCTCCTTTCTCAACCTCTGCAGTACTAGGATGACATCAGTGTGCCACCTCTCCACACCAGATTCCTTTTATTCTTTCGTGTTATTTTTTAATTTCTCTCTTGAGAACTCCAGACCCAGCAACTAGCCTGGTGTCTTTCACATGCAGCATAAGGAGTAAATTGTGTTGCTGTGATGCTAAAAATCAGAGTGGAATGCTACTTAATCCATTTAAACTGAGGTTCACCTGCTAGTCCCACCAGTAATATAGGCTTTGGGGGACACTCTCACTAACATTCTTACCAGCTTTGAAACAAAGCTCTGAGCAGGTCTAAATGCCCTGAGCTAAGTCCAGGTGAGAGAGCCAGTTAGAAGGACTATCTTGGCCTGGATGGTACCGGTTTCAGAAAACGAAGGATTTTTATCTACAGCAGCAGAAAGAATTTTTTTCGAATGTTTTT
Source organism: Muscardinus avellanarius (assembly GCF_963383645.1). Classification (NCBI taxonomy): domain Eukaryota; kingdom Metazoa; phylum Chordata; class Mammalia; order Rodentia; family Gliridae; genus Muscardinus; species Muscardinus avellanarius. The sequence continues at coordinate 9,329,000 of NC_137793.1, forward strand.
GGTCATCTGAAATTGACATCTCAGAAACCAGGTCTTTGTAATAAACAGAAAAACTGACACAGGTGAATCACACTTGTCATGCCTGGACCTGAGGGAAATAAGTCTATGGGCTTCAGTCTTAATCAACTGAAGAACTCATATTCTAGTATAGGATATTGTCTTTGGAAAGGGAAAACCTGAAATAATCCTAGCCTCAAGGAATCTCTATCCTTGACAGAAAAGATTGAGGAGCAGGACCCTTAGAATAGTGGGAGGGGATAGGAGACCCGGAGTATTATGGGAGGAACTGATGAAAGAAATACTTCAAATTATTCTGTGCCCATGTATGAAGGTCTCAGTGCCAATGTCACCATCATATACAGGGAGGGTGGGGAGCTGGTGGGACCAGAAGGTAAACACACCAAGACCTGTGTACATGATTGGTTGTATGATTTTGAACCTCACTTTGGTGTATAATTATAAAGCACCAACAAAAGCTTACAATTATACAAATGAAAAAAGAAAACACGACACTATGTGAAGGCCATGCTCCATTTTTATTATTTTATTTTACGTATTGGTTACTGGTGCATTGTGTTCTCACATCACGATTTTGTTTAGAGTGAGGATAAACATGCACATACCCCTTGGTGAGATTCCCCCGACTCCCTCCTCACTTCTTCCTGTTCTCCATACAAGATACTGAGATTGGCACTGGTCATTTCGCATAAATATCTAATGTCGATGGAAGTGTTTCCGTCATGAATTTGGTCCGCCACCCTGCCTTAGACCCCCTTCATCTGCTCTCCTGGGTTTCCTCCTCTATTACTAAAGTCTCTCTTGCATCCTGTTTTTCAATTGAAGAAAGGGAAAAATTATAGAGTAATCATGACATGCTGTGTACTATTCTCAGTGACTTAAACCTATTAAGTGCTCACACCCGTCCATATAAGCAGCATGTTCATGTTCATATTTTACAGAAAAGGAAATTGCAGCTAAAAATATTAAGTTACTTCCCAAATGGGTCACCTGAGTAAAAAAAAAAAAAAAAAAAAAGACAGCAGGCGGGCATTGGAGAAGGGGACGTTTTGAGGCTGAATCTTCTCTTACAATTCCCACAAGTGAAGATATTTTAGAAACTGAATCTAAGAACGTAAGCACTGAGTGATTATATTCCCTCCAAAAGGGTCTCCACCATGTAATCGCCCATTAAACTGTGCATCTTCTCAAGATACTCATGCTCTGCTCTTACCCAGCTGTCCTGAAATGGCTTTTCCGTGTTTCCCAGACCAGTTCTCATTCTCACCTACGTGTCAGCCACTGCTTTTTCTGTAGGGCTTGCCTGTTATTAAGCATCGTAAGAGGAAATAGGGGGCTTAAATTATTAAAAAATGGAGAAAACCTAAAAATAACTGGAGAGGTTTCCCAGCACCTTCTAGATGGGATGAATAGCACATGGCCATTTATGTAGAAGAAATTCCTTTTCTCTCAGCTTGGTAATTTCCAGGGGTCATCTGGGTCGAATTAGATTTTAATTCTGAAATATTGTGTCTGGAAATGTTCCCAGTGGCCAATTCAAATCTCTTGAATAATAGGATTCCGGCCAAAATGGAAAGTGCTGGTAAAGCAAATGAGGAATGTCTGCTATGTAACCTTTGGGAAAACATCGAGACAGAGAGAAAGAGAAACATGAAGAGTTTTACAAGTGTAAGAAATCGTTATGATAGCAGCGTATGGTGATATATGCCTCTAATCTCAGGACATGGGAGCTAAGATGGGAGGATCCCAGGTTCAAGGCCAGCTCCAGAAACTTAGCGAGGGCCTCTGAAGCTTGGTGAGACCCTGTTTCAAAAATAAAACTAAAATAAGGGTAGAGGTGCAGCCCAGAGGTAGATTGCCCCTGGGCTCAATCCCCAGTACAAAAATAAAGTGATCGCTATCATCCATACTCATTGCATTCTGACATTCCTGGGACACAGAAATGCTTCTTGGAAAAAATGTTTCCCTGCTAAATTCCAGTCTCCCCACCACATCTTTTAATCAGGAGCCGAGCGGTATGCTGTTCTGTCTACTCATTTTATGCATCTCTCTTCCTGCCATGTCTTCAAGTACAAGAGAGAGGGAGCATCTTGCTTGACCATCTTTCTGGCATATTCATGCTGTAGAGAATGTAGGAAAAAGTAAGTCTTACTGTGTCCTCTTTACACAGACAGCCATCAGTCACCTAAACCCTTCTTTAAGTACAGTACAATATAAGAGTCACAAGAGTCACTTTCCAAATTCTAGTTGGCTATAGTTACCATAAACTCTTATCATAGTATGCCCAATGCTGGCCGTGGTGGCGCACGCTTGTAATCCCCGCGCTTGGGAGGCAGAGACAGGAGGATCGAGCAGGTTTGAAGCCAGCCACTCTGGCTTAAGAGACCCTGTTTCCAAAAAATATATAAAATAGGTCTGGGAGTGTAGCCCGGAGATAGAAGGGCTTCCAGGAACCCCAGTACCACCAAAAAAAAAAAAAAAGAAAAAAAGAAAGTATGCCCAACAAGTTTATGTTGAATTAAGCAGTTGACACCTCATTGCCTGTGCTAACCTCTGTTCCCATCAAGTTAGGATTTTCCTAAACTCTTAGGTGTACCCTAGCTCATGTGTACTTAGCCACATTATAATCTGGAACCTGGTATCCTATTCTAAACAGGATACCAGAAAAGGCTCTATCTTGATGTTCTAGAACTGGTAGTGTTCCATAGGGAACAGCCAGTTGTTGTAGTTACAGTTTGAGTTCACAAGTCTGAGACCCAGGAAAAGCCAATGTTTCAAATTGAGTTCTTCTCCCCTCAAGAAAGTACTTCCACTGATCAGATCAGGACCATCACATTAGGAAGGTCAATTTACCCTCACAATCTATTGATGTACATGTTAATCTTATGCAGAAACACCTCAGACACCTCCAACATAATTTTCAACATTTATTTTAAATGAAAATAAGAATTGTATTCATGGCATATTACCTAATGTGTTGGAGTTGATTCATGTCTACACTGTGGAATGGCTAAATATAGCTCATTAACATATGTCTTACCTCACATTCTTATTTTCTTGTGAGAAGAACACTTAAAATCTATCTTTTTAGCAAAAATAGAGAGACACATTGCATTGTTATTTGCTAGTTCTTGTTCTGTACAATAGATCTTCTGTACTGATTCTAACCCTGTCAACCCAGAATAATGCTGTACCAAATATCTGGGTACCAATTTGCTCAGTTAAGTTGATATATAAAATTAACTATCACAACTGCTCTTCTAAATAATGTATAAAATAGTTATGTTTGGATTCATTATGGATTTTTAATGTTGATTATTGTCTGCTGGGCTGCCTTTCTGGTCCAAGGAATTACCCCAACCCCAACTCTGAAATTGCTCACACTAGTAAAGGTTACCTTTCCCCTTTTCAAAGTATGGGCTGAGGATGTGAAAGGCAGATTAAGTTCCTTTAATCAGTTTTAGTCCCATATTATTTGATAATTTATGTATTTCCAATTAATATCATTAAAGTATCATCTCATCCAGAGAGAAAAGAGAGGAAGGCCTCAATTTTTGCAAACCCTTACATACCTCTCCTGCTTTCCTTCCCTCCTAGATTGCAAGCTTTGAGATACCGGTTGAGTTCTAATCTCTTCCCTTCCTCCAATTACTTGTGACAGATTCTTTTATACATATAATTTTATGACTCACGCTCAGCCTGTATCTCCCTCATTCTCCATCCTCTGGAGACTAACAGCCCCATCATTGGCCCTCTTTTATCTCTTACACAAGCCTCTCAGAGCATAGTCAATCCAATAAGTGCTAACTTGTGTGTGGCAGAGTACTATGTTCCATAAGAGATCAGAGAAGGAATTCAGAAAGTGCCAGAGCCAGCCGGCAAAAGTATGGGTTCTGAAGAGAGGCGTGAGGATGAAGAATTCAACTCTAAGAATTTGATTCTTAGAATATTTAATTTATTCTAACATGGGGGAGGGGGCCGCCAGCCCACTACCTTTACTGGCCGACTCCTGCTCCTGGGTCAATATCTCTACTGGTCGATGACTACTCCTGGGTCAGTATTCTCTATTGTGCCAATGCTGGGTTTGTTTTTCCAGAGGTATTTATACAGCTGCAGGTCAATCAACATCCTCATGCTATCACCACCAGAATACAATAAAGACCAATCCAAAGCACATCCATTACAGTTAGGTTAATCAGTACCCTCGTGCCATCACCATCTGATCTTCTCCCAGACGTTTTACTTTGAACTTTCCATGACCCCAAACCTTGTTGACTCTGGGCCAAGGACAGTCAGCTGAGTCAGAAATATTCTTTTAGGAGAAAACCTTAATGGCTCCCCACAGAAAAGGAAGCAAGAAGGGGATGGATATGAGAGCTGGGGACTGTATGATTCTTGAGAGATCAGCCATTGAGCATGTACAGCCTTTCAGACACCATATAAGCAGATCATTGCCCATGCGCACACACAGTGCTGAAGGAGCGGTGTCTTCAGCCCCTTCTCAGAAATGAAAGAAGGTTCGGGTAAGGTCCCATAGGAACTGGGCTCCAAACAAGCCTCCTAAGTCCAAGGTCGAGGGTCTGGTCCTTGTGCCTACGGATTTGGCTGGGCAACAGAAATTGGGAAAGTGTTCCAATTCTTTAAGTTGAACAACATCACAGAATCAATGATGTTTTTAAAAGGTTATTTTTAGTATTAAGTCTGAGGTAGAGGATTCATTCAAGTATGGTTTAGTGCTTTTGTGGAAGTCTTGCTGGTTTACTGAAAATGTGCATCAGGTTCCATCAGTCTCTGAATTAACATATTTGATTGCCATTTGGCTACTCTATGAATACAATCCAAACTTCTTGGTAGCATCTTCTCCAAGATACTATATTAGCTGGTCTATCCCCATCCTTTTTGTAATCAGGGGCTTTCTACCTCTGAGCCACACCCCCAGCCCTATTTTACTTTTTTTTTGGGGGGGGGTTTGCTGGGGATTTTCTACCTCTGGGCTACACTCCCAGACCTATTTTCTATTTTATTTGGAAACAGGTCTCACTAAGTTGCTGAGAGCCTCACTAAGTAGCTAAGACTGGCTTCAAACCTGTGTCATCCTCCTGTCTCAGCCTCCCAAGCGTGGGGATTACAATAGTGCGCCACCATGCCCAGCCTATTTTACATTTTTAAAAATTTGAATCAAGGTCTCACTGAGTTGCAGAGAGCCTCAGTAAGTTGCTGAGGCTGGCTGCGAACCTCTTGTCTCAGCCTCCCAAGTACTGGGATTACAGGGTGTGCAGCAACACGCCCAGGTCCCTTCGCACCCCTCTCTGTCTGCTTTCTATTGCTCCTTACCACAGGCGGAAGCTGTATGATTCCACTCTAGTCACATGGGCAATTGACATTTGATACATAGGAATCTCAAATAGACCAAACTCATTTTCCCTTTAGCCAGGTCTTCCAGTGGCTGTTTATCTCACTTTAATTGAGTTTTTTCTTAGAGACCACTTCATGGACCTCGTGTTTCAAGTGCACTCATCTTCTCTGCTTACCCTCTACCCTTTTCCTTTGTCTCCTTCTTCTGTGCAGTGCTTCATAGCTCTGACTGTGTGATACCTTCGGGTGGGAATTACAGGTTTTATTCACTGAGAATACAGGATTCTTCCAGGACTCAGTGGTTCCCCATCCAGTACCAGCTGTTCCACTATTTCGAGAACACATGCTTGAAATATGGGAAGATTGTTAGGATGTAGGAGTGCAAGCAAAGGAAGCTGCCATAGACATCTCCCCTGGACAATTGCTTCTTCTCTTTAATTTAAGGCTAAACATAATTGGGAAAGTCTGTGCCACATCTGAAAGCCTGGGAGTACACCTGACTATGTCTCTTGGAAAGCCAATTTGGGCATTTAAGCTTGAAGAGAGGGCCACATTAATAGGTAAGACAGCTCCAGTGCCACGAGTACGCATACTAGCTTTCATATTTCTGAACCCGTCCCTAGAAACCTTTCTCACAAGTATCACAAAGACTGTGGGCCCTTTGAAGCTTTAACTTGAAGTCTCATAAAAGACACTGTCGTGTACAACTGACAACTTTTCCTAATGAAAATAGAGAGAAGACAGGACAAGGAGCTCCCTTGGGGTGTATTCCCTGGCGAAAAATTCTATTTTGGAAGGGATTTTCACAGCGTGTGTTTTTAGTATCACTCAGGCCAGCATCTTAATCGGGCTTTACTGGTGGGAAGTACTCACCTAGCAGCGGGGATGGCCATGGCACAGATTTAATCTGAACACTTGGCACGGGCGTAATCATATTTCACTTACTTTCTTTTCTGTGTCTCTCTGAGATAAATGAGTCCCCTCTTTATCAACAATAGCTCAGGATTCATAAGCTCACATTTTTCACCTAAGACAGGGGATATAGCAACTTGCACTTTATTATACATCTCTCATTTTCTTCCCTTCAAATAGTCGATAAATTCACCACCAATGTCTCTTTTTAAAGGTTGCTTACACGTTTCTGCTTCAGAACAATGTGCCTGCCTTGGCTTTTATGCCTAAATCCTCCCTCAATCTAGTGTGCATTTTGAATGGTTTGCAGGAAGATTTTGTAAGAATTTCTTTAGCAAGACTACAAGTCACACAAGATACCCTAATTGTAGCCTTTTTTGAGTTGTAGGTATCAAATCCCAGTCTAAGTTAAGATTTGGTTTCCAGGTAGCCTCTTATTTTTGTGTACCATGGAATTGGGCTGTGCTTACGTGGGATCTGAATATTTATATTGCTCAGCTATCTCTTTGGGGTTGGGAAAATAGAATCAGAGAGGCCGAGCTTATCCAAATTTGTGCCAAAAACCCATGCAAGAACTGAGGCCAAACCCAAGGGCTGTGCTTTTCCTATGATTGTGTGAGGTTCAGGATTATACAACAACACAAATGTTGCTCTGGCTCTTTTCTCCAATGGGTAGCAAACAGGGTACTGGTTTGCATAACTCGAACCTGGCACTTGTTGACTTTAAAGCTGGATTCCACTTCATATGGAAGAAGGAATCAGGTTCTCTGTGGATAACAGAAGACTTTTGGAGAATTTACTGTCCCTTTTCTCTGGATCAGGGATTATAATAGGCAATTAGGATAAAAGGAGCTACAAGACTGGGCCTGCCTGATCAAAGCTTGCAATCTTGAGAGAAAAATAATGGAAGAATGTGGTCAAGCATTCATTGTCTTTTAAAGCAGCCCCTCGCAGTTGACTCTGAATTGCCCACATTTCAGTCATCAAACCAATCAAAGTAGGCAGAGAAATACAATCACACATGTGCCCAGAGAAATAGGAAACAGCAGAATATTTAAAATGGTGGCTCTTCTATCACCCTGTACCCCTAAGTGACCACCTTGCTAACCCTCATGCACATATAGTTTAGTTGAGAAGTAAATCTTTATTGTTTGAAGCCACTGACATTTTGCCTGTTACCACAGTATAACCTAGCTTCTTTTGACTAATACATATGGTTTGTCTGATCTAATCCTGAATTTACAAGTTATAATTATCTTGATTACCTAAGTGTTCATCTATGTAACAAGAGATGTAGAAAGAGTACCGAAAAATAAGTGGTTGAGCTAGCATTCTAACCAGGGCTGTCTGACTAGAGGACTTATACTCTTAGTCAGTATATCAGAATGCCGTGCGTGTGTTTGCGCACACACGTTTTCAAGTCACTACAGAAGGATGGTTCCCGAAGGATTGAAGAAAATCAAGAAAGGCTTTCCAAAGAAGTAGAGAGCTAAGCCATCCAGGAAAAGCAGGACTTAGACAATTTGATAATAAAGAGGTTTAGATGTAATCCCTGTGTGTGTTGTGGAGGCCGGAACCTCTCTTTCCCTCTCACTCCCAGCCTCTTTGTTTTACTTACCACCCGGAAAAGAAAAGAGCAAAGAATGTTTGTCTATACATTACTGTTGTCAACCTGGAACAGGAAATATGAAATGCTTCAAATATAGTGGGCTTAGGTCCATAAATCATTTAAAACAAATTTATTAGATGTTATAAAATCTAGTGTGATTGAGAAATCACAATTTTGACCTATTTAGTCACGAAAGCAATGACAGTTACATGTGTCTTTTATTTTTTTCTCTCTCTCTTCTCTCTCTCTCTCTCTCTCTCTCTCTCTCTCTCTCTCTTCTCACCAGTATATAAATTTTATGGTAACTGAGAAGTAAACAGGGAAAGGAGAAAAAAGAAAATATATGTCAATGTCAATAGCAAAACAGAAAAAAAAATATTAGTGGAGTTGAGATAAGATGGCAAATGACAAAATGAATGAGGAGCTGTGACCAACACAAAGGGGTCACCTGCCTCTGTCTCTGGCTGTTGAGTTAATCACTCAGTATGAGTGATGTTACCTTTGTTACCTTTGTTAATATTCCCCAGAAAAGAAAGGCCAGGAGCTACCTCTGTGGCCTGTCCCACAAGTTAATTACTGACAAAATATCTCCTGTCTCACCTCTGTCTTGCTTCCTGGAGATTCTTCATCAGGCTTGGTCTTTGATAGAAATAGAATGTGGCCAACATACTAGTTCCTCACAGTGTGTAGAAAAAAACACAGTCATCTCTAATTTGTCTCCTCCCTATCTGACCTCCTTTCCACCTCCCGCCTAACCTCAACATGCATCCCTGAGCCAGTTCTCTTGACCAATTCAGGGAATCCCAAAGCATATATACCATCTCTCTGGAAATGAATTCCTCTTTATTGTGAATATCATTTCATGTGTGTGTGTGTGGTATTAGGAATGGATTGAACTCAGGTGCATTCTACCTCTAACCTACACACCCCCCTGCCCTTTTTATTTTTTTTTATTTTTGCAACAGAGTTTCCCTAGGTTGTTGAAAGTATTGCTTTGTTGCTGAGGTTTTCCTTGAACCTATGATTTTCTTATCTCAGTCTCCCAAGTACTAGGATTAGAGGTGTGCATCAAATACCAGATTCTTACTTTTAAAAAATCCTTTAAAAGTTATATTTGCATAGTAGGAAGATTAGCCCACTTTAAGTCTACAATTCAGTAAATTTTCTGTTATGCAGCTGTCCCCACAGTTCATCTTGAGAGCGTCTTCATCACCTCAGTACAATCCCCCGAGTCTATTTGTAGTCAGTCCCCATGTCTACTGTCGACCTCCGGCAACCACTAATCTACTTTCTGTCTGTAGAGATTTGCCTCTCGGGACATTATATATAAATGGAATCATACAATATGTGGTCTTTTCTGTCTGTCTTCTTTCACTTAGCATAATGCTTTTGAGGTTTATCCATATTGTAACATGGATCATTATTTCCTCTCTATCGCTAGATAGTATTTCATTACGTGGATATAGAATATTATACTTTATTCATCACTTGATGGGAATTTAGGTCATTTCTCCTCTTTGGCTGTTAAGAACTATGCTGCCCTGATCATGTGTGTTTAAATAGAGATTGTTTTATTACTCTTGGGCAGACAAGTATGGAGATGCTGAGTCTTAAAGTTGCTCTGTGATTAGTTGTAAGAGTCGAACGTCAGAGTAGCCTCACCGTTTTACGTCCCCTCTAGTGGTGTCTGAAAGTCCTTGTATTTTCACATCCTGGTCCACATGTGCATTGCTTATGTGTTTTTCTCTAGCTTATAGCTTTGTACCTTGTCAAGACTCCTCCATGAGCATTTAGCACAGGGGTAGGTACACAGTTGGAGCTGAGCAGTGCAGTATGGAATGTGTTAGTTACGAGTTTTGCAGTTAGATTGACAGAGCTACTAAGCATAAGTGTTTTCAACTGGAAAGTGGGGCTAACAGTGCCTAGTCCCTAGAATTACAATGAGGATTAATGACTTTAAGGTACTCTGTGCACTGCATATATAAATGGTAGTTTTCATTATTCATGTTTTAAAATTTGCACCAGTGAGCACTTTCTGAACAATCTCTAGCTCAGCCAGTTTCTTTTCTTTCTTTCTGTTGCAGTCACATATTTGGGGAGGTATAAACAATTTTGTAGGCCTCAAAGGTTAATAACAAGTGATAGATAATCCTTTCTCTCAAGAGATTTGAAGTGTAGTGAAGAAGAACATAGATGTACATGGATGATTACAATGGCAAGTGACATGAGATATAACCGGAGAAGAGAGAGGAGAAGAGATAGAAGAAATGGAGCCAGGAGACAAGAGCTATGGAATTTGATAGAAATTCACACACACACACACACACACACACACACACACACACACACACACAGAAGGGGTGATGCCAGGCTCCGAAAAGATTTCCAACACAAACAAAAGGACTGAAGAAGGAAGCAAGAGAGTTGGGAATAGAGTATTTCTGGCCAAAGGAGGAGCCTTTACAAACACTGTGAAGGGGAAAAGGCTTAGAAAAATCAGTAGCATCCTAGGTGGCATGGTGCAGGGATACTGGTGAGAGGTGGGGCTGGGGAAGTGGGCAAGTTCAGTGCAGGAAGCCCGTTACCTGTTACACTGAGGAATTCCTTCTCTACCTTTGCTGCTGTGCCCTGTGATATTTTAATGTTTGAGCAGCTACAAAGAAGATGGTTCAAGATGCACATGGCAGGAGTGACCATTTATAGATTAAGGAGAAGAAAGAAAGTTTCAAAGCTTAGACTACTCTAATACAGTAGTGTAAGCTTAGACTACTCTAATACAGTGGTGTTTCCCAACCTCTTCATTATTGACTTTTTCTCTTCCAGGAGCATGTGTACTCTATACTTCAGCATTTTTATACCGTCTACATAGAGAGAATAAAAGTTTATTTTCATCCCTTCAGTTTTCCAATAACTAGTTTTTGCCCAGTGGGGGATGCATCACCCTGGTCAGGGATACGTACTGTAATGGACTGAAAGCTCACATAGGAACAGATGTTACATTTTAATGTTTTTATAATCTCCAAGTGTGAGGATGTAAAAAGCACAGCCACCACAGCAACACCCCCAGTGGACCCACCTTCTCTAGCCACACTCCACCATCCTAGGCTACCACCCAGTAAATTTATTACAATGGGTTTACCCACTGATGAGATTAGAACCCTCATGACTTAATTACATAAACTCTGAGCATTACTATTACATGAGATTTTCAGGGGGCATTTTATATCTTACTACAACGAATGTATTTTTTACTTAGGACACTTTCAATTTACAGTGGGTTTATAGTCAACCCGTGGGACATAACCCCATTGTCAATCAAGAAGCATCTATATTTGGAATAAATAAATTCCATCACTTAGTAAAGTACTTGTACTTAGGAACTGACACTGTAGCAGTGACCAAAACAATCAGATTTCTCACCCTGGTGAAGCTTACATTTTAATGCAATCTACACCTAGGTTAAAATGTTCTCCTGCTTGGATCAGAGCTGAGCCCTGGCTGCCACTGCAACTGCTCCAGGCAGAGATCATCTTGAGACTGCTTACTAAAACAGGACTTGGCATCGCTTCAAGCCTGGAAATGTGCTGACAAAATTAAAACCCAGTCTGTTGCTGACACAGCAGGAAAATCAGAGGAGCAAGAAACAGCACTTACTTAAAATCAACCTAATATCAATTCCCACTGCTCATGCCGCAAGCCCAACAGCAAAGTTTACCTTTCATCTTGAGGGTTTTGTAGATGTCCCAGAGTCTTGTCCACAACCAATAGGGTTACTGGTCACTGTCCCCTGGTGGCTGTGGTTGAGAAATTGAGAGCACTGGGGCCCTAAGCATGTGATCCCTTGAGGCTCAGCCATTCAGCTGCCTCTCTGCTAATTCTGCATACAGGACTCTTTTGTGATACCAGAGCCCTGCAGCTATTTCCTTCTGAAGCCTTAATCCCCCCTGGGGGTGTTAGCATAACACTGGTTTCCCTCAGCTTTGGGAAGCATAGATCTCTTATCCATCCCTCTCCTCTTTTCTTTGCCTCTCTTCCCAACATACCCAGCACAGTCCATTCAGTGAGATTTACTTTTTACAAAAGATGGGGAATCTTGCTGCTCTCAGGCTCCCCCTGCTTCTTCAAGCTCACAGTCTCTAAACCAAGTAATCAAAAAACCTGGGAGCCTGTTCAAAACAGGGACATGAGGGACCAAGCGCAAGCATGAGAGAGAAGAGGAAAGAAACGAATGAATATTTCAGTATCTTATCCTGCCACTCTGAAACCTCTTTGTTTGTTCAAGACTTGTCTTGTAGAAAACTGTGTGCAAAACAGCCCACCAATCTGGAGCAAATAAAGAAGAATAAATACCAGAGTCCTTGCATCTGTCCAGAGGGACATGGTATAGATTCCACACCCCTCCTCTCCTTACCCCATCCCAGCCCCTATCTGCCTGAAAGATCTTGCAGTGGGACCTCCTTAAATTAGATTGGGGAAATAATGGGATTTGTGCATGCACTTTAAAAAATTCCTGATCTGGTTGAATACCATGGGCCAGGCCAGCATGAGGTACTATGACACTGTAGTGAGCAACACAGTTGGGGTTCTCTGCCTTCACTGGGATGACAGCTGGAGCCCTATCTCCCACTTATCTCAGATGGGCTTTACAGACAAGAGGACCATCTCATGAACAGCACTGTCAGTCAAGACCAGCTATTTGATCATTTAGCTACCAGAATTTTCATACTAGTCTTAAAAAATAACAAACTTCAATTTACTATTTGAAAAAGGAAAAGCTAAGTGGTTCTGAATCTCAGGTGTGTCTTTTACATCTTATCTGAAGAGACATTGTTTTTCAGAACTGACCCAAAAGTCTTATCTTAATATTACCTATAGCTGCTTCTGCAATCAAAGGTGTCACCCTTTGAAGGAAAGCTGACCTCAAGGTATAGTGATATGTCTTAAATGCAGGATCTCTGTTAGAAAGTCATAAAAGAGATTTAAAATGTGAGGATGTATTTAGTAGGCAACTCTAGTCTGCTTTGTTTTGCAAATGGAGGCTGAAAGAAAATTTCACTAGTTGCTAGGTCCAACTAAGTACCGGTAGACAGATCTAGAGGAAAGGAAAGAGGCCAAGGAATTGAAGTTTGCGCTGTATAAGATTAGGAAGAACTATGCTTAATAACAAAATTATCTGGTTACATGTCTTGAGATGATGTTGCAGGAATTGGGGATAATATTGAATTCTCTGGTTTTTGAAGATTTAAAGAAGTTTATTAGAAAGATAGAAATTCAGAAAATAGAAATACAGCTCTATACCAGACTGGCATGGAGGGGTGACTCAAAATGAATACACCCTGTTTTAAGAATTTTTAAAAATATGAACCAGCTGGGTGTGGTGGCACACCCTTGTAATCCCAGCATTTGAGAAGTAGAGACAGGAGGATTGCAGTTCGAGGACAGCCTCAGCTACTTAGCGAGGTCCTTCTCAACTCAGTGAGACCCTGTTTCAAAAATAAAAAGACTGCAATATAGGGCTGAGGGCTGGGGGTGTAGCTTGAAGGTACAATGCCCTTGGGTTCCATCCCCAGTACTGAAAATTATAAAAAACTAAAAAAAAAAAAATTAACACATGAACCTGGATATAGTGGTGTGTAAGTATGTGACCTTTATACTCTTTATGTGCTAAAATGCAAAAAAAAAAAAAAAAAAAAAAGACTAGGAAGAACCTAGAAGTTGAAGAAATGAGAGGGGCATGACAAGTTTGTGGTTGAGCTTCCAGACATGAGGGGTATGTAAAAAAGGACTAAATTAGCACTGCAAAGCATGAAAGGGACAGAGTACATTGATCAGTGCCTAGTAAGTCATCAATAAATGTTAAAGGTAGGAGATAGATGTAAGTATGGTAAGAGGCGAGGCTTGCTAATTACCACAAATGTAATCTTGTATGTAGCAATAGTAATGAATTCTTATTTGTGTTGTAATTGTTGTAAACATATCATGCAAAGAAACAGAACACTTGAGTAAGTGTGTAGAAATCAGATCTAGTATATATTTCTCTGCAAAGGTCTCTATCTCTCTAGCTAAGGAGATAATAGAGGATAAGCCCCCAATAAAAGCTGATCTTCATTTCTATTTCAGAAGGGTTAAAGGTGTCTGCAGATATTTCCCTTTTTCCCCCTTGCCTGTAGGTTCCCCCTGCTGTGGGGAGACACGAACATGTCCTCCAGTCTCTTGCCTCCCCTGCTGGATTTGTGTGCCCAGTCTATGGCCCTCTTGGCAGAGCTGTGCCCACTAGGGCCCAAACCAGAAATAAGCACATGGCACGTTGTCCATGAAGGAGGAATGCTGGTATAGAAGGTCTGTATAACCCCTGACTCTCCCCTTCCTCACCAAAGCACACAGCTTTGGTGAGGAAGGGGAGAGTGCCCATCTCTCCAGTGGTCATTCAGCCCTACACCATGTATTGTTGGCATTTGATGTATTGGCAGTACACACACAGTGGCAGTGTTGGGGAGAAGACCTTGCAGGAGGCTCAGACCATGCAATCGGGGTGATAGGTTAGGTGGAGTCTAATGAATCGTGGAGCTTAGGATAATATTGAGCTGACTTAATATCATCTCCAATTCTTGCCATGTCATCTTAGCCCAGGCAGGAGAATGCTTTTTTTGGTGATGGCCATGTGAGAAAGAAGGCCCCAAGTCAACAGCAGGTTCCAGTCTTCAAAATAAACTGGAAACTTGGATTATTCATTCAGATATTTCAGTTTTTAAATGCTGCTAAGAAGTAGCAGAATAAATCAAAACAACACATCTGCATAATGTGAACACAAACGGGACTCACACACACACACTTGGTAGAAAGAAAATATGGTTCTGAACATTTTTTTTTTTTTTGTCTTGGTTGATTTGACACTGGTGCCAGCTACTTGGAAAGCAGAAACTAAAGGATACTTTGAGCCCAGGAGTTCAAGATCAGCCTGGACAACATCTCAAAAACAAACAAATAATCAAAGTTGGGCTTAATAAAAAATAGTCATAAAAAATTGAGAGGAAAAAGAAATGAGACAAGGCTGGTAGTATAGCTCAGTGGTAAAATGCTTACCTAATATGCACAAGGCACTGGGTTTTATCCAGTGCACCACAAAAATAAATCAGAAGAAACGAGAATTGAACATGACTGTGTATCATGTTGCTAGTGTGATACAACGAGAAAGAACAGACATCAAGTGACTTTGAAATCCAATAAAGCATACCTTCCTAGTAGACTATCCATAAAAGACTTTTTAAGCTGACAAGTTTTCAATTTCTTTTATTAGTTTGCTGTCAATTTTGTAGTGGTATTGGGGTTCTGAGATTCTTGTGGGTTAAAACAAATGAATTATCACATGGATGTTACTGAGAATGGACAAAGTCTTTTTTGGTATGGTAGAAAGGTATTAACATTATAATATCCATGAGGTTAGATAGAAACCTTCAAGTCCCAAATTTAATTTAACCCTTCGTATGAAATCAAGTTTGGTATATTTTATCAAACAAATAAGCTTTTTATACATACCAAACTTGATTTTTATATGTATACCAAACTTGCTTTTCACTGCCCTAAACTTTGATTTTTAGTTCTTTTCTGGAAAAGCAGACCATGAGTATGCAAATCTCTGAGCTTCTGATGCCTGAATAATACCAGCTCCTGCCAAAATGAACAAGGGCTTCTTACTAGAAATGACTGCTTCCAGACTTGGAGCAGAACAAATGTAAGACACCCTCGCACATCCTGCTAGCACAGAAGCAAGAGTTCCATGAAAGATTACCAGGTCATGATAAAAAGAACTCAGGAATCATCTTAAGAAGACTCCTTGGGCCAAAGGCAGAAATGTTAAGAATTAAAAAAAAAATAACACCTGTGTTGGAATAAAACCAATTAAAATGCGTAGTGGCATTTTAAATATAAAAAGGCATATTGGTCTGGAGAATGCTAGGTAACCAATTCATTATTTTGAATATCAGCCAATAAAGGAGAAGAAAAAATCAGGTTCTATCAACTGTCTTTATAAAATGTGATTTAGGCTGAATAAATAATGAATGAGATGAACATTTTCTCCATATAATATCCCAGCTAATAAATTAAAAGGAATTAATAGGTTTGAAACCTTTAGTGAAATGAAAGACCCTCCAGGCAAAGATCACCCATGGCCCCTGACATCACAGCAAAGATGGTTTATTCTTCCTGATGGAAGAATGTCCAGCATGGCAAGCAGAAAATGTCCCCTACCCCAAGGATGTCCACCTCCCAGTCTCAGAACCTGTGGCCATGTTACACAACATGCAAAGGGGCTAGTGTTGCAGGTTCGGCTACAATCACCCATCAGGTGATCCTACAATGAGAAGATTATCCTCATGTATTCAAATATGTTTAATGAAATCAGAGTGAAAGAGGGATCCCTCAGAGTGAAAGAGGGACAGAGAGTTTAGCATCAGAGTACTGGATATGAGAAAAACTCAGTCTGCAAAAAAAAAAAAGAATTCTTCTTTAGATTCTTCACAACGAGTCAAGCCCTTCTGACAACTGGATTTAGCCTGTTGAGTCCTGGCTCAGCCTTCTAACCTAGGATAAGAAATTTGTGTTGTTATAAACCCTGGAGTTCATGGTGATTTGTTATAGCAGTGGAAAATAAGTATACCCCATTTCCTAGGATATATTCTTTCTAGAAAACTAGACCTGAGTCTGATAAAACTTGTTGATTTAACTGACAGTTTTTAGAAAATAAAGTGACCAGAGAAAAACATGTGAACTTATGGGTGTGTTCAACAAAATGTAAACTTTGGGAAACTTACCTAGAAAAATGGCATTTGTGTGTGTGTGTGTGTGTGTGTGCATTATGTGAGCGTATTTCTGACTGCCACTGGAGATTTTAGGGAACAACCTAGTATTTTGTATATCAACCAATTGCAGTAGAGAACTCCACTTAGATAAGTAAATTACATAAGGAAAAATATACATTAGTGAAATGTGAACATTGGCCTTGATTAAGTTTGATAGTCACAAGGAATAATTGCTATCATTAACTGACACAGGGTGTTCAATATTTATTAAGAAATAATTGTTGTTTGGAGGAGGGGAATTATATTTTCATCTTTACACTAAGGAGAGAATGCAGGTAGGTCTAGTCATAAAACCCATGAAGGGGAATGAGTACAGAGATGTTTCCCATCTAGTCTTTCTCATTTTGAATATGTTTTAATGGAACTTAATAAAATGGGAATCAAAGTGTTGACAACTAATTTGACTTCTTAAATGTTTTGCGAGCAATGAGAGTCATGTCCAAAAGGAACTTAGGACCCACAACCCACAAAGATACGAGATCTCTGCGTGGAAGTTTATAAACCAGATCTTTCACTTTATTTGAAGAACCTTCCTTTTCTCTCTTTCTATGCCCCTTCTTGTCTCCATATCTTCTTCCATTCCTTCTTAATTTTTCCATTTCTGCCTAGCAGGGAGGGCCTCCCTCTTCTTGCAAGCTAGTGGCTTGGGGCATTACATATTGGTTAAAATAACATCCCAGCATAAATGAGTAGAAAGGATAATCTGCATAATATGTATTGAACAGTGCCTCCTAGTATTGTCTGTGTTTCTTTGGACTTCCCCTCCGGTTTACGCCTTCGAATATTAACAAAAAAACAAGGCAATCGCTTTGTTTCCATTTTTGACAGCCTGAGGTATTCTGAACATTTGGCTAATCACATTTTTTCTTCTTATCTCTGTGTCTCCGTTTCAGGATGGAATGGGAAACTTGAGAATCACAGAAAAAGGTCTCAAGCTCGAAGGAGATTCAGAATTTTTACAACCTCTCTACGCCAAAGAAATCCAGTCCCGACCAGTAAGTTAATGCCAAGAGAATTAAAAAAAATATATATTGATCTTTTTTAATCTAAATATGAGTAAATTTATCTTGTCATCAGCTGAGATGGAAGATAGGAAAGGGGATAATACAAATAATAACATGAATTCGTGGCCAAATCACAAGTGTTGGGCTGTAAGCATAGCTGCCATGCTATGAGCAAGTAAGGTGACCTCTCTGAGCCTCTTTCCCTTTCTGATAAACAACAGTAAATATCCTGCTAACCTGACTTAGAGATGATGCTGCGTGTTGAGAAAGACTTTAAGTGTGGAGAAGCCTTTGGTACTGTAACATTGAAACTGAGTCTGGGTCGCAAAAATCTAGCAAAGCCCTTTGAGACCAGGGACTTTATTTGCAATCCTGGGCGAGGGCTGTCAACAGAGACACATATAGGTCAGAAGAGTCGCACCTGAGAGAAGAAGGGAGGGCATTTAGGTCGCAGGGTCTGGGGCTGGGGGCTAGCAAGGCGGGAATGTGCCAATCTCCTTGTGGCATCTGAGGTCTGCCCCTTCTCTACTTCTGGCTTCTGGGACTCTGGTGTTTCCTGTCCTAGCTGTAGGGTCCAGTGAAGGAAAAGGGAGGAGACATGACCTATCACGTACTAGACAAGGCAGGGTAATAGTTCTGTTTGTTTAAACTGATGTGGTGGCCCACAGCTATGATCCCAGTTACTCAGGAGGCTGAGGCAGAAGGATCATAAGTTGTAGGCCACCCTGGGCAACTTAGTAAGACCTTGTATCAAAATTAAAAAGGGCTGGGGATGTTGCTAAATAAATAGAATGCCTGGGTTTTGATTCTCAGTAGTGGCAGAAGATAGATAAATAGAAAATTAAATAAATATTATTTTTAAATGGCAGGTGTATCAGAGTCATCTTTGCAAACACAGAGATAAAGAACTGCAATTTTTCTCATTAACAGTTTTGACTATGTAGCCAAAGGTGGTTCAGGTCAGTTCATTACCATCAAGTATACTCTGAAATTATATTTAATCACTGTAGAGTATACATCTTGCTCCAAGCACATTACTGCTTTGCATGCATTATCAGTATCAAATTTGAATTCACAAATTGGGCCACCGGAGTGGAGATTATTGTGCCACTTCACAGATTAAAGAATTGAGGCTTGGGGAAGTCATATGCCCTAGCCACATACATGTAAAGTAGCATTGCAGAAGAATTCATTATTGGATATTCAATTCTAAAACCTCTGTACTCTTTGGGCATGGTGGCACACCATGTAACTCCAGCTGGGAGGCTGAGACAGTAGGATCAGAGTTCAAGGACAGCCTCAGCTACTTAGGCCCTTTGCAACTCAGTTAGACCCTGTTTCATAACAAAGAATAAAAAGTCAGGCTGAGGGTGCAGCTCAGAGGTAGAATGCCACTGGGTTCCATCCCCAGTACTACAAAAATAAAAAATTACTACAAAATAAATAAACAAAACCTCTGTGCTAACCACAGTGTCTTATATAAGCTTTTACTTTCATTTTTGCTTTGTTATCACGATAGAAGTGATTCCTGCATACTTTGCTTTTACTAACCAATATTACCAAAATTTATTGAGTATTTGTATTTTTTCTTCCTTAGTTTGTGTGGGGGGTTATAGAATTTTCTGGTTGAAAGGATTGTTAGTATATCCGCTCTGTCTGGGATAGCTCTGTATCCACCTGCTAAGCAAGGAATAGCATGGAAGTTCCCCAAAGCATCGTTTGCATAGTGTGCATTGATTAGCATAACTAACAAAATGCAGCAACCTGGTGCAGTGGCTAATTTTACCTGTCTTTCATCTAAAATCCTGAGTTGAATTAAACTGAGTGAAACTATTGGATTGCCAATAAGTTTACTTTTTCATCTACCCCCTAGGAAAGAGGGAGCCAGAATGTTAAAATCATAAAAAAAAAAAAAACATAGTAAATCAATCCAGCTAACCAATGATTCCTTGTCAAAGATAGCTAGCACCTCAAGTACATTGACTTGGACACTTGGTATATTGAGAGTATTGTAATATATTCCCTGTCACACTCTAGAAGGAGTAAGAAAGTAACCCTGTGCTGAGGGTGATCAGATCATAGTTCTGATTAGACTAAAAACACAAGTTTGAGCATTAAAAAAAAAAATGCCCGTTACATGCATTATTTAATTGGTACTTAGTTCTTCCAACCTGACAAGCTGGTTAATGAAGTCATCCATTTTAATTACTAGTTGTTCTGTAGATTAATAATCTTATCTGTATTAAATTTAAGTCACTAATTCAGAGTGGTCTCCTCTCTAAAAGTGCTGGCAAACTTTTGTCATAAAGGGCCACGAAGTAAATATTTTAGGCTCTTTTTCCCATTCTTACAACTTAATGTAAAAGCCACTCCTAGTTCAGTGACTGTACAAAACTAGGTCACAGGCTATAGTTTGCCAAGCACTCTAATCTATAGTAATGATATTTCCATAAATATATAAATGGTCTGCTTCAGCTGGAGGTGGTACAGGGAGTAGATTTTAAGGTTATGGCTGAAATCATTGATATATGTCAAGCAAAGGGTCTTGAAATAGGTTTCTCTGGTACAGAATTGGAGTCATGAAAAGGAATTGGGAAATGTGTTTTGGAGAACTTAAAAGAAGGTGCCTGGTACTATGTAGAAACTGAATTTAGCAAGTATATCAACCATCCTGTTTGTAAGTTGACAGAGATGCACTTGATTGGAAGCTTAAAATGTCATAATTTCTCTGTTTCCCATGTGCATCCCTCTGTCCCTCCCAAATCATTCCACTTCCCCACCCACCCCTAAGCAAACACAGATCCATTTTCTGTCCAATAAATCATGTTACATTCCTTAGAAATGAAGTCATCCATGATGTGTACATCAATACGTTTTTTGTACTGAAGATTGAACCCAGGGGCATTCTACCTCTGAGCTACATTTCCAGCTCATTTTACTTTTTATTTGAAACAGGACTGGATAAGATGCCGAGTCTGGCATCAGACTTGCAATTGTCTTGTTTTAGCTTTTAGCCTTCTAAGTACTTGGATTACAGACACACATTATCTCATCTAACTCTAAGTGCTTTTAAGAGTAAATTGTTTATATCAAATTATCAAGTTCTATTTTGAAAAACCATCTATTTAGTATTCAACTTGAAAATTCTTTATTTTTTGTTTTACCTGCAATTAAGCTTTGCCTCAATTTACTGGAGAGCAATATCAGAAGTAATTTAGGGCATAAACCATCAATATTTCATTTTTGGAAGATGTCAGAACACAGTAAAGGAAATAGAGTACAGTTTACTGGGCATGCCATTGTCTCTCTTTGAGATCTATCAAATTATGAAAGAACAAAATTAGAATATCTCTGGGTTTAGTCTGTTGGGCACCCCTCTTTCAAATCAGGGGACTCTTTCCAGCTGAACAGAATTGGGGTTCTGTATCCAGGAAGGAAGGAGAAATGTGTGTTGTCTGAGTAACCAGTAGAATACACCATACTTAATCACAGACTCCCATGATGCTCTCTCCTGAACCTTGCCTGTGCTGTGTACCAGCCCTCCATTCTCCACTCTCACATTTCCTGCTTATTACTTTTCGGTTTGCTTTTGTTCTATTTTGTCATACTGACCGTTCCCACACTACCTCTACAAGATGCTCCTCTGTAGGACTATCTGCAAAATCGTTTCTCTGTAGTTCGCCACTGTGGTTTCCATTTCACGGGGCATCTCCTCCTGCTTTTCCAGTTGAGAAGAGACCAGTGTCCAGTCGAACAAGATTAGTCAGCTGCTTTAAGGGAGGATGACTAACGAAGCAACCCTGACCTCATTTTGGCTCTGTGTTTCACTGATCTGAAAGGAATCGAGATTAGTGAGGCAATCCATACAATGTTCAATGCCATTTCTGATGTTAGTATTGCAGTTTGTCTTCTGGGTCGAGTCACTACAAATTGATTAGTGTGATAGCAATCGCTCAGGAAGGTAAATTAATGAGAAAATGTTCATGCTTATAAAAGTTTGCATCTAGGAATTCAGCAAAGATTCCAGGACCTTCTAGATTTAACACCACGAATGCACAAGTGGACAAAGTATCCTGCTCAGAAAATAGCTTGAAGAGGATCTACACTAAATTAAGTATTCTGCATTGACATCTGAAGACAATTTGTCTTAGAAATACCACTCGAACACATTAGCACACAATCCGTGACTTTAGGGATTAACTCTTTAAAACTTTGAATCCTGATTTCAATGTGATTGGGTATATTTTCCATTTCTGCATGCAACTACAAATTTTAAGCACTACCTCTTAGGAGACAGAGCAAATGAATGAGAACAGAGGAGCCTTTGACTTACAAAGGATCATTTTGGACAAAAGATGTCTAATTTTCCTCTTACCTTGTTTCTCATGATCTTAAAATTAGACGATGTTTTGCATAAGCTAATGTGAAATTGAAAGGGCTTTCAATTTCACATTAAAATTGAAATTTTTTAAATTTCTTTTTGTATTTTCTTGTGACGTCAATGGAGTTTAATTCCACTAGCCTGAATCACCAAGACGTATGTAAGCGGAAAATTCAATGTCCCTAAGAATTTAATGACATCAGCCACTTCATTGAAAGGTGAGACAATAAGTCCTAGAAAGAAGGGAGAACTTAGCAAGTTATTCCCAGATAAAGTCAGAACTGAGAGCCAGGGTTGCAGTATTCTTCCACAAGCTCACACTGTTCAAGAGGTCATCAATTTCTTAAGGATGCCATGTCCACTATGGTATGTTAAGTTATACATGGTGATTTCTCTCTCCTGAGAAAGTGGGGTGGGAAGGTCTATTGAGCTCCTGAGAGAATTCAAATACTAACTTGGAAACAAAAGTAGGTACTGTACAAAGCTGGCCCTAATTATAGCTAATCTACTCACTAAGGTGATAGTCTCTACCTAATAAATTTATTGTAAGGATTAGGTGAATTTATTTAAGTAACCCACCTTATAAACTTAGAAACCCACCTTATAATGAGCTGTTCATGGAGACCCGTGACCACAGTTATGAGCTCTATCCTAGAGACTGAATTTTCTAGCTCACATTCTATTTTCTTTTTGATATGATTTATCTAATATTGAAAAAGCTGAAGATTTCTCTTTAAAAAAACATCTACATTTGACAAGCGTGGTGGTGCACACTTGTAATCCTCACACTTGGGAGGTGGAGACAGGAGGATCGCGCAGGTTTGAAGCCAGCTGCGCTGGCTTAAGAGACCCTGTTTCCAAATAAAAATATAAAAAATAGGTCTGAGAGTGTATCCCGGAGGTAGAAGGGCTTCCAGGAACCCCAGTACCACAAAAAAAAATAAAAAATAAAAAACATCTACATTTTCAGTCTAGCGTGGTGGCACATGCTTGTAATCCCAGTACTTGGGAGGCTGAGACAGGAGAATAAGTTTTGAGGACAGCCTCAGCAACTTGCTGAGGCCCTCTGCAAATTAGTAGGACTCTGATTCAAAATAAAAAAATAAATAAATAAACTTACGTTGGGGGTGTAGCTCAGAGTTAGAATGCCCGGGGTTCCATTCCCAAAAATTTCTCCACACAAAGTAATAATAATACAAAATAAAAATAAATAATAAAATAAATCTACCTTTTCTAATCCTCATGAAAGAACAGAGGATCTAACAATGTAGCTTGATATTCCAAAGGGATGGAGCTGAGTGGCTGCTTCCTTTAGATGATACATTTGGTCTCCTATTTGCGATAGTCTCCACCAATCACTATTGTCTGAAACCCACCTGCTTAACTCATTAATATTAAGAACACTGGAAGTCTCTTGCTGCCGAAACCTCTGGATTTGGGAATTTGTCAAAGTACATATCTCATCAGCCCAGAAGTCAAAAAGTTAGATTGATTGTTTAGGATTCATTTTCACTCCTAACGCATTGTTCTGCACTTCTGATTTCTCTTCCTTGTCCCCCAGACTTTCCTAGTGGTGTGGTTCCTGCGGGTGTTCCCTTTCAGCTTCATTGAGATATAATTGACAACTAAGTCTTTTACATATTTAAGGGGTGTAACATCAATAATAGTGTGCTGTTTATGGTGAAATACTACCGAACCCAAGCTAATTAACTTGTTCTTCTCTTTACATAGTTCCCTTTTTGTGCTGGTGACCAGAAAATCTAGGTTTTGTTCTTTTAGCTTATTCAAGTATGCAAAACATGCTTAACCTTAGTCTCTAAACCACATATTAACACTCTTGAACTTACTCACATTATAACCTAGGGTTGGTATCTTTTCTGTGCATCTCCGCATATCAAACACCCACCCTTCCATGCACCGTTTCTAAGCTCAGCTTCTTTATAGTCTACATTCAAGTAAAATCATGGGATGCTTGTTTCACTGTGTTTTTTGGGATGGTTTCATTCACTTATATATCCTCCAGCTTCTTCCACTGTGTTAAAAATGACAGGATTCACTTCTTCCTAAAGCCTAAATACTATTTCATTTGTCCATATATCTTTATTCAATCATCCATTTATAAAACACTTAGATTCTATATCTTGACTATTGTGGATAATCCTCAAAAATCCATTGAAGTACATTGAAGTATAGTCATATCTTTCACAGCATTATTTAATTTCCATTGGGTATATATCCAGAAGGGGAACTGTTGTATTATATGATATATTATATAATATATCTATATATAATATATATGTGTGTATATATATGTATATCTATGTATAACATAGATATACACACATACATATATAGTGATGGGGATTAAACCCAGGGGCATTCTACCACTGAGCTATACCCTCAGCCTTTTTTATTTTTTATTTCTTATTAGGTTGCTGTCTTTGAGCTTATGATTCATGTGACTCAGCCTCCCAAATACTGGGATTACACGTGTGGATCACTACATCCAGCTAATAATTCTATATTTAAATTTTTTTGGAGGACCCTCCATGTAGATTTGCATAAAAGCTACCCCAATATTTATTTCTATCAGTGATACCTAAGAGTTCCCTTTTCTCTGCATCCTTGCCAACACTTGTTAACCTTCATCTCTTCTATAATAACCATCCTGACAGGTGTGCAATCACATCTTCACATCTCAGAGTTTTTTAAATTGCTTTTGCATTTCCCTGATAATTAATGATGTTAATCACTTCTCATATACTTCTTGGCCATTTATATATCTTCTTTGGAAAAATATTGAGCCGGGCGTGGTGGCTCACGCTTGTAATCCCTGCACTTGGGAGGCTGAGACAGGAGGATCACACAGGTTCAAAGCCAGCCTCAGTTACTTAGTGAGGCTCTCGGCAACTTAGTGAGACCCTGTTTCCAAATAAAATATTAAATAGGTCTGGGAGTATAGCCCGGAGGTAGAAAAGCCACTGGGTTCTACCCCCAGTACCACCAAAAAAAAAAAAAAAAAAGAAAGAAAGAAAAATGTCTACTGAAGTCCTGTGCCCATTTTTTAATCAGATTTAAAAAGAATTTTACTATTGAATTGTATGAGTTCCTTATATTTTTAATATTAACTCCTTATCAAATACTAAATACTCATAGGCTGCCTTATTGCTCTGTTGGTGGTTTGCTTTCCTATGTAGAAACTTTTTTGTTAGATGTAGTTTTACTTGTTCATTTTTATTTTTTTTTAATTATTTTGCCTTTGTTTCTAGTATCATATACGAGAAATATCATTGCCAAAATCATTGTCCTGGAGCTTTTTCCTCTAGATTTCTTTTGTGTGTGGGGGGGGGATCTGGGATGGAACCCAGGGGCATTAGACTTCTGAGCTACACCCTCTGCCTTATTTTGTACTCTTTATTTTGAAACAGGCTCTCGCTGAGTTG
Organism: Muscardinus avellanarius; assembly: GCF_963383645.1. Classification (NCBI taxonomy): domain Eukaryota; kingdom Metazoa; phylum Chordata; class Mammalia; order Rodentia; family Gliridae; genus Muscardinus; species Muscardinus avellanarius. The sequence continues at coordinate 9,354,583 of NC_137793.1, forward strand.
CAGAGGGCCTCACTAAGTACCCGAAGCTGTCCAAGAACTGCGATCCTCCTGTCTCAGCCTCCTGAATGCTGAGATTACAAGCATGTACCACCACGCCTGGCCTGATTTTCTTCTTTCTTCTAGTAGTTTTTTCTTATGTAGTATAAGGTAAGGATCCAGTTCATTTTGTTTGCTTGCTTTCTATTTTCGCACACACACGAGTAGTTTTCTCAACACCATATATGAGCGGGCTTATTTCTGGGCTTTCTATTCTGTTTCATGGGCCTCTCTCTTTTTATGTTGACACCATACTATTTTGGTGACCATAACTTTGCAATATATTTTTAAATCAGAAAGTTTAATGATTTCCCTTTTATTCTTTTGGTTTTGAAATTTTATACACGTTTAAGAGCAGGTGGTAGCAGTCGTAGAACTTCAGAAGGCTGAGACTCTGACCCAACATAACCATTATCACCCTGATTGCTTTATCCTTCTTATCCCTAAAACCACCAAAGAGCATGATCTGAAAAAGGAAGCAGAAAGTAACAGGAAGGTATGAAAATATGGATTCTGCATGCTAGGAAGAAGGCAGAAACACAGAATTCAGGTGAGATGCAGAAAAGGACATGTTTGTGTGAAGAGGCTCCGATTTAGTTGCACGGAGCAGAGGTTGTGTTCAGTTGGAAACCCAGTGAGCGCTGTGGCAGTTTCTTCTCCATCAGCAAAACAGCTTCAGTCCCAGCGGAACATACTGCACACCAAACAGTATTTTCCATGCCACTTGTGTAGAATGTGAGAATCTTGCTGTCTTTAATTAAGAAGTTAACTGGCCCATGAAGTACTGCCTGAGTAAATAAAAGTGATTTGTACTAAGTCAGAAAGGTGTGTTAAGAATCTTTGCGAGCCGGGCGTGGTGGCGCATGCTTGTAATCCCAGCATTCAGGAGGCTGAGACAGGAGGATAGAGGTTTGTGGACAGCCTCAGCTACTTAGTGAGGCCCTCCGCAACTTAGTGAGACCTTGTATCAAAATAAAGAATAAAAAATAGGGCAGGTAGTGTAGCTCAGAGGTTCTATCCCCAGATCCACACACACACACAAAAATCTTTGCATTCCTTTGCTCAGAAATAAATTACAGATGTTATTAAAATTAGAAGAGTCATCTCAGTGCCCATCTGCACTGTGAGACTAATCGCCATCCTCCAATGTATCTATCTGTTTACATGTTGTGATTTATTATGGGCAATTGTTTGAGCCAGCTGCTTACTTTTTCAAAAAACTCAGACACAAACTGAATGGATCAACATTTAACACTGCAATCAGTTTGTTTTTTCCTAGAAAACAGAAAGAGTTATTCAAAGGATTCTGTTTGCTACAGATTTAAGTGGACTGGTAGGGTTTCTTTCCTGCCTTTAATTTAGGAGAAATTGACTGTGCACGCTTTTTGTAAATAAAAAAATATGCTTTAAACAGGAGAGTTATTGAGGGCTTTGTTCTGAACTCTGTTATTATTATGTCAGTCAGAGTTGAGGGAGAGTGCAGGTCCGAACTTCAGGTATGTGTGAGAATTGAGGGCCATTGGGTTACCTCGAATTTCCTGTCAAGGTACATAAAGGTCCATCATCAGAATTATATTTATGTGGAAACTCTCAGAAATAATTATCTATGCCACAATGGAGTGCCAATACATATCAGAAATATGTGCAGTAGAACAGTAACAAAAATATAATTGGTTAAGATCAAGAAAATTATAAGCTCGAATAGGAGGCAGAGATGTAGGAAAGTTAATGGGATATAGGAGAAAGGACAAACTACCCCAGGTGGTTGGTTCTTACCAAGCCTAGGGTTTCTTTATTTTTTTTTTCATTCCTTTCCTCTTCTTTATTTTTTGGTGTGTGTGATACTAGATATTGAACCCAGAAACATTCTACCTCTGAGCTACACCACTGCAGTCCAATTATTTTTTTTATGTTGAAACGGGGTCTCACTAAGTTGTCTCAAGCCTGTGATTCTCCTGTCTCTTCCTCCAAGTACTGGAATTACAAGCGTGTGCCTCCATGCCTGGCGTGCTTGAGAATTTTCTAAAAGGAGAGACACAGTGAATTGGATGAAGCCTTCAGAGAGATTCAGACTATTCAGAATATTCTGGATGGGGAGGAAATTTTGTGTTCAAGAAAGGACATAAATTTAAAATTATAGAATCTAGGTTCCCCTCGTATTCCCCTCCTGATCAGCAGTGAGCCCTTAAGCAAGTTGTTTATTTCTTAGTTTATTTATCTGCTGGATATGATCAATGTCTTTCTACACTTTATTAAAGTTATAGAATCTCCCTTAAGCAAGCTTTCCTTGGAAACTGTCAAATTCCAAACCAGATTGAGCAGTGACTGTGACCCTAGAGCCTAGGCAGTTTCCTGTCACCAGCCATAGGATACTGAGGTCCTAGGTAGGGCACCTCAGAGCACCTTTTGAAAACTACCAAACTGGCTTCCCTTCATCCAGGTCTTTATTTCCATGATATTTTCTTATGGAGACCTTCCCTGACTTCCATGTCTAATATAGATCCTTTTCCTTACCTAGTCTCTTTATTTTGGGGTACAACATATTATATCATGTTATTTATCTATATTTATATATGATAAGTATTGTGTTAGCCTTATGTTTCTATGATAAGAAACTAAGAAAGTCAATAAAGAAAATATTTATTTTGCCTCATGGTTTCTGAGGATCCAGTCCATGATCAGCTGGTTCCAAGAAAGGACCATCATGGTAGAAGGTTGTGGCAGAAAAGTCCTGCCCACAGCTGAGAGTTGGAGAGAGAAAGGTAGAAAAAGAAAAAGGGAAAGAAGGAGTGGTGATGTAGGGAGGAAGGAGAGAGAGAGAGAGAGAGAGAGTGAGTCAGTCATGAAACAAGATATAGTCACCAAGGTCATGTCCCCAATGGCCCACTCCCTCCAAGTAGATTGTATCGTCTGAAGTTACCATCATCCAACAATCCCTTAGTGGATTAATTCAATGATGAGCTCAGAGCCTTTATGACCTAATCACCCCCCAGATACCCTACCTCTGAATATTGGTGCATGGGGCGGGGGGCCATGCCTTCAACACAGGAGCATCTGGGGAACATTCTTGATCTAAGAGATGATAGCATGCATAGATTATACCATTATCTGCTTATGTACTCACCTGTTTATTTCTCTAATATAAATTCTGTAGCAGCAGAGACAGGGAAAGATGATACTGAATGGTATTTATATGTTTCACTATAGTAACCATTTTGCCATATATGTGTATCTTACTACCTCATGCTGTATACCTGAAATATGCACACAAATATTAAAAGAAGTATTAAGGAAAATAAAAAAAATTGTTTAAAAATTATAAAAGTAAAGTTAGGGCACTAACTTTACTTAATCTGGAACACTGCTCTCCCAGATTCAAATCTTGGCTCTGACATTTATTAGCTGTGTGACCTTGTATAAATTATTTAATATTTTCCATCAGGTGGGCCTAATTATAACACTTCATCATAGGCTTATGACAGAATCGTAAGTGTTAATTTATGTAAAATTTATAGAAGAGTGCCTTGAATATAAATCCCTACACATCATCTGAATAGAGTTGTTATATATCATTACTAACATTTATTATTATTGGTTGGCATAACACTATTTCCTTAGTTCCTGGACCAGTTCCTGTTTTAAGGTAAGAAAACAGATTTTGTTTGAATGAATGAATATTCACTTAAGATCCTTCTGACTCAAAGATTCTATCAGAACCTCTTAGGTAGAGAGACAAAGAGTAACCTCTCATTAATAGAAACATTATAGGAGCATTTACATTAATTATTATCACCTCTATGCTAAGTATTCAATCATGTATAGTATGGTTTGAGCAACTCTATGGCCTGAGGCCATATGGAATGAGTTGACTAGGTGGGAGAGACAGAAGTGCACTAAAGGTCATGCAGCTCATCTCTTTCTACTATGCAGTTTTGCTTTGATGAGGACCAACTTTAGGTTAATGAAAGGTCCCAAGATGTGGGAAGCAATCCCTGTTTCATACAGGACAGTGGAACACAACAAAATTCACACTGCTGTGCTTCGAACCTTAGAGCTTCTTGTCATCAGCTCTGTGGCTTGTCAGCATCAATCCACCCCTCTAGGCTTCAGAAACATCCTAGCCACCTATAACAGCTGCTTGGTGCAGAGGCTGCTCTTTGCCAATTCCACAAATAACAGTGGAGAGAACAGTGAGTACCAGAGTCCACTGTGCTTTGGTTTAGACACCTTTAGAGGCAGGGAGGGTCCTGTTACAGTAAAAAAGTGTCCCACAATCGGTGACACTTGCTGTGCCCATAGAACAAAGGAGAAAAAGAGAGGCTAGCTTTAAGGAAGGTGCACATTTTCATATATTCTTAAAAGCTTTGTTGTTCTTCATTCCTAAATGATTGGCAAAAAAAAAAAAATGTTGCTTTAAGAAATTTGTATTTTTTGGTAAAGCTTTTTCATCAAAACAGACTCATTTCCTGTCAACATTAGTTGTACCCTGCACTTTACAATTGCTGCATGCGTGCTGCAGTTAGTCTTAATTTTAAAAATCATGTTCATTGTCAAAAACGCTGATAATTTTCCAGAAGATGTAATTTCAGAGGTTGAAAAAAAAAATCACTCCGTTGGCATATGAGATTATAAGCAAATACTCTTACTTTGATTTTGTGATTTCCATCAGCAGCTGAGTGTAACCTTTTGATGCAGCATTCTGTAAATTATTGCTAGGGATGTTGTAAATGGCGGTTGCCTAAATTATGAGTGTGGGACTTTCCATTTTTGTGAATGATTCTGTTCTTATCAGCAATGATTCTGCCTCTAGGAAAATACCAAATGGCCTGCAAAGTAAATGAGGCTTTTAAGACTAATAAATATTTCGCAGATGCACTTGTTGTATGTTGCAGGGGAGGAAAGGGTTGGAGAGAGAGAGAGATTATAACAAAAATCACCGTGTTGAAAGAATGCCACAAGCAGAGCACCTTGTTTACTTGGGCAATAATAGGGATATCTCCACCTTCTAAGCCACAGCTTTCATTTTGCCATCTCAGAGTCATGGAAATGAAAAGGAGCATCTCTGAATAACAAAAGGCAAGCTGAGATGGTAGTATAATTGAAGTGGTCAGTAACAGGATATGTAGACTGGTTTTATCTCTCTGCAAATGATCAGACAGGTCAAAAATAGAAGAATAATGTTTATGTCATGATACATCATTCATTCTCAGGTGGTTTCTCATTAAGAGATGAGTTATGTTTATAAATTATTAGTGGATGTTGTTCCTAACTTATATTGTTAAGGCGCCAAAGCCTTTTATGTATTTCTTAGCATTCTCGATCTATTTTGACCATGTGAGTTTTTTGAGATGTGTGATTCACGTCCATTCTTTCTGTTATTGCCACAAAGAGTTTTATGCATCGAGGAGGGTCCCTTTCTTCCTTATTGTCACTTAGCAAAACTCAGGTTGGGGAATGCTATGGTTTGACTGTGTCCTCTTCAAAACTCAAGTTTTGAAACTTGATTTCAAATATAATAGTATTAAGCAGGACATCCATTAAGAAATTGTTCTGGTCAGCATTCTTGCAAATATAATCTAAAAGACTGACCACATAACTTATAGGAAAGATTTGTTTCCTTACAGTTTCCAGTTCAGTCTATATGAGGCAGGGGGCCACAGATCTCAGGGCATTGTGGTAGGAAGTGGAGAGGGGAAGAGCAAGTGAGCTGTGCTCACATGATGGAGGCAGGAAGATAGAGTGTAGGGGGGAGGAGGAACCATATATAATCTCTATGGTTGCACCCCATCCAGGGTAAAATCTCCTTTGGCCAAACCCTACTTGGCCTAAGCTAATACCCAGATAAATATATTATAATGAATCTATCCACTACTGGTATTACAACCCTCATGACTCAACTACATCAACTCTAAACATTAATAAGTGAGCTCCTTAAGGGACATTGTATATCTAATTATGACAAAGATGGCTGGTCATGAAGTTTGTTCCCTTGGGAATGGATTAAGACTTTGTAAAAGAGGCTTCACCAAGTGAAGATATAGTGTTCCTCTCTCAGGATGGTGTGGCCAAGAAGCACCAACTTGGAAATAGAGAACAATCATCACTAGGAAACTGCCCCTTCTGGCACCTCCATGTAGATTTCCCAGCCTCCAGGACTGTGAGAAATTGGTTTCTGTTTTATCCATTACATATTCTGGGGAATTTTGTTATAGCAGCTCAAGCAGCCTAAGCAAAACATAAAGATGTTTAATTAAAAGAAGATAGAGTTTGACAACACTGTAACAGATGTTTGAAAATATAAAAAGATGGCCAGCACCCACAAATAGCAGCCAGCAGGGGACAGTTGACCTCTCTCAGTGATGTAGGTACTGAGAACAAAGACTGACTCACTCTCTCTCTCTCTCTCTCTCTCTCTCTCTCTCTCTCTCTCTCTCTCTCAATTGTTCCAGTCAACATTCTTGCAAATATAATCTAAAGGAATGACCACATAACTTAGAGGAAAGAAGATATGTTTCCTTACAGTTTCCAGTTCAGTCTATATGAGGCAGGGGACCACAGATCTCAGGGCATTGAGGCAGGAAGTGGAGAGGGGAAGAGTAAATGAGCTGGGAGCACACTGTGGCAGGAAGTGGAGAGGGGAAGAGTAAATGAGCTGGGAGCACACTGTGGCAGGAAGTGGAGAGGGGAAGAGCAAGTGAGCCTCTTTCACAGGGCTCATGTCCTGTAGGATCCAGCACTATTGACTTTATGGCAAAGCTGCATCTTTTGATTTTTTTAAACTTGACCCAGCTAGCAATAGGTCTATCTATTTTGAAAAATTTCCTGGGGAAAGTAAACTTTCATCACCCATAAAGCATAATATCCAGGGATTTATGCGCAGCTTTGTTCATTAAATCCAAGATTCAGAAAAACCATGAAGGCTAGCCTTGATAAAGAGAAGGGCTCTATATGGATATCTAGATGCTTGAACTGTTCTATTCTTATAACCAAGTGCTACCAGGAAATGGAGTATGGTGACAAAACTTTCAGTGTTTCTAAGTTCCTGCAGGGTTTTACAGTTCTATTTCAGTATTGAATATCTATAATCTTAATATACATCAAAATATTTGCTGTTGGGAAGAGTAAATAAATAAGTGCATGTGCAAGCACCTTGCAAAGGTGCAAAACACTAATATATATTAATTGCTTATAAATATTTGAATTTGAATCCAAATAAAGTGTGATAGAACCCTCATGTTGTAATAGCTGATAGAGTGCTAATGTGAAATTATTTCATTTATTAGTGGAGTGACTCTGTAAAGGACTTATCATTTTGCTCTTCCACTTAAAAATGAGCAAAGGCTTAAGAAAAACTTGAAACACACATCTAAAAATCCACCCCAGCTGGGATCTATTACACTGTTCTTAACCAGAATGTTCCCCTATCTTAGAATGTAGATGGTGGTTACAGTTTGCCTGTACTAATTTCCTTACTTGGTTTCTCTGTAAACCCAAGAGTCATGCAGGACCCTTGCCAATTTATGAAGAAGAGATGACCTTATTTCCTTTATATGCCATTTGCTACTTTGCGAAGCAATTCACAACATGCCTCTGGCAGTTTCTATTTTATAGCTTTTCTCTCAATTCCATTCATTCATATGTCTCCTCAGTTGTACAATCTTACTCTGCACGATTGTTTCTAACTATTGATGACTTTTGTGGTTGTTGGAACTCTATTGTATTTTGTTATTGCTGATTGTTTGGAAATAATCAAGAACCCAATTGCAAATTACATTCCTGACTGAGAAAAAAATATGCTATATTGCAGAGCTCATAGGTTCTATAGACATATTTCCATTCAGAACTCCAACCTACTTAATTTTTAAATTTCTAAGTACTCAACTGGCTTCTCATTCTGAGTCCATCAAAACAAAACCAATATGGAGTTATCAAACATTACAGAAGTTTCGAACTTCCAAAGCCCTCGGCTTTCTTCACTCAGATTTCTTATCTCAACCACAAAAGTCAGAGAATGTGACTAGCTGTTTTCTCATTTCTTCCAACTTTTCAAATTCCTAGCACCACACCCCATGCATAGGAGAGATGATAATCCAGTATGTCTAATGAATGTCTTAAATGGGCTTAATTATCACTGGGAGAAAGAATTGGCTTCTGCACTCTAAATTCAACTTGCCTTGTCAATTCTTCTTGTAGTAATATTACAAAACTTACATGGATACTTATTTCTTAAACAACTGTTCTAGCACATTCACCACACACTAAAATTTCTTGAGTAGTTTTCTTCCCCTTTTAGAAAAAAATTTTTTCCATCTCATATTTTTTTAGGTTTTGTGATGAGTAGGCATATCAGCTAATGTAACACCATTACTTTGTATGTTTTATATGTTTTTCTCCATTATTGGCAGCCTATGAAATAGCTAGTAGTTGTCCTAATCATTTGTATGAAATTCAATTAAAGGAAGATATTATATTTGACACCATCTGCATACTTGTTATTCTGAAGTGTCAGGGTTTGGTTTTCCTTTTTTTTTTTCTTTTTGTGGTACTGGTTATTTGAACCTAGGGGCATTTTACTTCCATGCTACAGCCTTTCTTTTTCCTGGAGACAGGATATCACTAAGTTGCTGTGAGTTTTGCTAAGTTGCTTAGGGTTGCTTCAAACCTGTAATCATCATGTTTCAAACTCTCCAGTACTACGATTATAGGCATACACCACTATGCCTGGCCATAGCTTACTCCTCTATGTTCTGTTATGCTTTACGATTTTAATATATGCTTTGCCTCTCCACTATGGGGTAAGGTCTCCCTTTTCACTCTGTTGCTTTCAACCATGCTAACACATTCCTACTTGCCCACTAGTAGAAATACTCTCTCTAGATACCTCCATTCTCTGGGAAGACTTTCACCAAGATACTTGTGAAGGCACTATAGCAAAGTAGCTAAATAAATGTGATTTCGAGTCAAACAAAAGCTGCATTGGAAGCTTGGCTTTTCTTCTTCCCAGCCTTGAAACATGAAGCCTTGACATCTTAGTACTTTAGTTTCTCTACCATATGAGCAAACGACAACAGTATCACAAAGTCAGAAATTCAATGAGAAGGATACCTAAAATATAGCCTACCACTTAACCTGCCATAAGTGGCCACTATTATTATTAAAGGCTACCTTGAGCCTGGCATGGTAGGCCACACTTGTAATTCCAGCACTTGGGAGGCTGAGACCAGGGGAATTAAACAGTCACAGCCAGCCTGAGCAATGTAGCAATGCCTCTGTTTAAAATATAAAAAAAATTAAATATGGTTTGGAGTATAGCTTCGAGGTAGAATGCCCCTGGGTATTTAATTCCAGTAACACAAAAGAAAAAAACAGTCTTCATAGTAGAAGAAAAGGCCAAGACAAGACTTGAAGGATTGGCAGTTTAGACACTGCTGTGCCATTGAAAATATGAATAATTTTCCTTATACTCATCTCCCTTTATTCATGTTACACTGGCCAGATGAATGATCTTGAATCCTCCCCAAAATTGTACCTTCTGAGCTGGAGCAAATGGAAAGAGAAATCTCTCTTTTCCAGAAGCCAGAAGCCATTTTCCAAGAGGTGTCTATTCGACCTGCACATGCAAATGAGGCTGTGATGGTTTGCTCAGAGGTTGTTCAGGATATCACACACCAGCCTTAGCCTTAAAGAATGTTACTGGGGCTTGCTACCTTGTGGTTCACCGGGTATACCCACAAGGGAAATGGAAACGATGCGAAGGTAGGTAGCCCCAGTTGGCACAGCTGATTGACTTTAATAGGTCCTGATTATGTTGCTCATATTCCATGAAATTAAAAAGCTTACAAATGTTATGAGCCATTACCCTTCCATTTAGGGGAGCTTATGACATGTTAGCTACATTTAATGAAATTCTTTGCAAAATGCCATCGGCAGACTCCACGAGATTCCACGTTGAACTTTAGCTTAAAGAATTGTTTGGGGAAGTTACCTCTCTTAACCTGCCTGACTTTGTATTCTCTGAGTCCCACCCCAAGGCCAGACGATATTCTTACCAGTTTGAGGGTGAGTTCCATGCAGCAAGAAGCATTTCTGTTTTGACCATGAGCCTTTTCTATAATTTGAGAAAAGATGACAGAGATTGCCATGTTAATGTTTGTGTTCATTCTTGCAACAGGGAGGCTCAGAATAGCCTGCATTTTTATGTGCTGATAAAATTTTAAAACTTACATCCTTTTCGTTCAGTTCTGTCTGTATTTGTTGACAAGCTAAAACATTTTAGCAAATATTCCAAAATGTTATTGCCTTTCCTGTCTTCAGTGAGCTGTTACAGTATAATTTGGGAGATAAGCCTTTGTCTAAGAAGACAATTAAAGCATAAGAAATGAGGTAATTAAGTCCTAGATTTGGTGGTGCTTATTATTTATACAATGAAAGTTCAGGAAATAAAAATACAGTCAGTTGAAGTTGAAGGGGAATTTTTATAGAGTATAAGAAAGATGAGTAGTGAGATACATTATTTAGGGATAATTAATACTTTCTGTTAAATAGTCTTTCATTTTAACTTTAATGGGAATAGACAATGGCACTATCCATCTGTTATGTATGCATATTAACCAGATCACCACTTACTGGTGATGTGTACTGGTATTTTTTGAGTTCTTATGGGTCAAGAAAATTACTAAATGTTTTCCTTAAATCCTCCTGGCATCTTATAAGTAGATCATATTATCTCCATCTTAGTGGGTTAAGAGGACCGAAATGCAAAATGTTTAGGCAATTGGTTCCATGTATTATGCAGAGCAGGTGGCATTCAAACTCAGACATGAACTACCCCAAAGGCTGTGCTGTCCATGCACCTTGTGCTGTGAGCTTTATATACAGGATTTCTTTACCATCATATTCATTTTCCATCACAATACTTGATACTCACAAATATGGAATAAACATGTAATTAGTTTGTTAAAGAAGCACCACCTCTGACATCATTTAAAATGCAACTTTATTTGGTTTCTCTGTGTCCCTTTGCAGCAATAGTAATTAAATAGTAATTAAATAGTAATAGAAATCTTCCTTTCTACCTTTCCAAAGAAAATTCAAGAATTTTCTGGTGGATGTTCTCTCTACTCAAAGCTGATGCATATCCTAGAGGTGCTTTAGGGAACAAAATATAGTCTGAGGGCAGGGATTTTAAATGTGTCATCTAACATGTCAATTGATGCTTCAAATCTTGTTCAAAGTTAGGTATTTGGTGCCATCCTCACACACAGCCTTTGTTTAGTAGCTCTTCACTTTGGGGTAAGAATAGGGTTCATTGTTGCTGTCTCTGTTCTCACCATCTTTTGGCTTGCCAGCTGCTCATTTTAGTTCCAAACCCACAAGGGGTGGTCATAGAGTATGTGTCCATTCTGGTTGGCGTGGTGACTCTGCTTTTTGGAATTAGTAGCTGACTTCCAACCTTGGCAAATATTTTCTAGGTTCTTTGGAGATTCCTGAAACTGAACATACATCTTCCATAACTCCTATAGGGGAAGCAGAAAAAAAAACATTCTATTTACGGCCATAAATAGAACAAAACACCCCACGAGCTAGTCCATGCTCAGAAACTTCTTATTTTTTAGAAGTCATCTTGGGGAAAACTTTGCCTCCAAAATATCTCTCTTGTACTCAGGCACCTCTATTTTGTGACAAATGTTTATACATCCTTTATCTGACACATTCTGGGGTACAGACTCTTGCTGAAAGAGCAACCCTTCCTTGTTGCCGAATCCTCTGGATTTCCCAGCAAGACATTCCTAGTGATTTTAGTTATAGGAACACATGTCAGGATCCCAGACTGGATCCATGGAATCCTCTTCTCATTGGGCTTGAGAATAGAAGGCAGTAGTCATCTCTCTCTCTCTCTCTCTCTCTCTCTCTCTCTCTCTCTCTCTCTCTCTCTCTCTCTCTTCGCAAATCGAGATCTTTCTACTCTATTCCCCTAACCTTCTTTAAGCCAGTAGGGAATTCTTTGGTAGCTTTTCTGTCAGTTCTACATATTTCCATCTGATACTTTACTTTTGTATTTCATATCATTTATATCTTTATGCATGGCTAAACCCTAATTTTTAACATTCTTCTAAATAGGCCCTGGGGTTGTCTAATTTTCAGAGAACAATGCCTAGATGTACTGTCTTTGCTTGTCTCACCAAATCCTCCATATAAGGCTTTTGATACTATAATGGAGGGAAGAACATGTGAATCCACTCAGATCTATTTCTTTTAGTAAATAGAAAGGGAAACAGGAGCACCAGTGGCTGGAAGATGTTTCTGTTTATGTGGCTTTTCCTGTCATCTCATCGCCTGGGTCCAGAGAGGCACCCTGACATTTCTTCTTCTTAAGGGTTAACCAAATGAGAGATGGTATACTTTCTCCTTGCAGCTAAGCTTCTATTGGTCCTTTCTGGGGAGCTTTCAGAAGATGGCTTGGTTACTGATCCACCTTTCTTAACTTTCTCAGAACCCCAACTCTCTAGATTAATACATCTGGAAGAGACTGCTGTTGACTAAGAATAAGCCAAGTAGCTGGCTGCAAGGGTTGCCACCGGATGTTGTACGGATGCCATCTGGAGCAGTCACTTTATTTTTAAGGGAGGGAGTAAGCACATATTTGAAGAACAGAAAATCTGCATTGAAAGACTGTTGCTTTCAGGGGAATGGATCATAATTTGCAGTTGAATGTGTTTAGCTTTTCTGCTTCTTCCTTTTGTGTGAGACCTGCTAATGATGTCTTGTTTATCTTGGGATGATTTTGAATGAGAGTTGAGATTAGCCTTTTCTCCCTATACCTAGAAACTCCCCTCTTGTGACTGATTTGGATTCTGCCTGTGAGTTTGTTGCCATTGCAGACCTGTTACCTCTCTCCCCAGAGCTCTTTGATTGCTCTGCTCCCTGAGAGAGCAAGTGCCTAAAAAGTATTTGTGGACTCTCACACAAAGTGGATACTTAGCAATTATTTGTGGACTTAATTAAATGCGAGGTCATAACGTGACTTGAAACACCTTTGTTTCTTCTTGCCCCATTGTGCATCCAGATAATACTCTAAAGAACCCTCTGAGCAGTATCTGCCTGTCTATCATTGTGTTGTGTTTGCATACACTTTGTGGCACATAGTAGGTACTTATTAAATGAATATTGAATTAGTGGAAAAAGATAAGTAGGAAGAAAGGAGTTGGGTGGGGGTTGAGGTTCTCGTCCATGGTATCTAACCTTAGCCCAGTTTGTCCTTTTGTCTTATCTAAGCTTCTCTGTTCCATTCTTAATCTTTTTCCAGGAAATTTCTACATGAAATTCAATTTGGTTTAGATTATAGATAACAGTTTTATACATTATACTATTTGTGGGCCCTTTGACTAAGCCCTTTAGGAAACTAGTAGAGGTCATGCGGTCCTTTTCAAAGCCCATTTCCTCTGCCTGTTTCTGTTTCTGACCTCTGCATCATGAGTGGTCATTCTGAGAATAGGGTGCCACTGGACAGGGCACACTTGGGTGTCCCTCTTTCCATGAGTTACAACTCCTACACATTTCAAAAATAGATTTCATCTGAAGGGAAACAAGGGAATGTCAGAAGAACCACCGACTTTGGAACTAAGTAGGGCTAGAACAACATGGTAATCCTGTCTATGCTTTGTTTCATTAAGAGCTGAGAACCTATAGCCACTGTGCAGAACATTAAGTGAAAAATGTACCTTCTCTTTATATCAATCAGACCTCTTCAATATATGAACTCTCGCCAGTTGAATATTTGGTGAAGAGAAAGACTTGGAGAGGTTTGGTTTACCAGAAGCTTTACAGGTGATTAGGACTATGCGTGCTTAACTCCTTCACTCCCAAGTCCATTTTCTTGACCATGCTTCCATGGTCTAATAATTTCAAACTCCATATGGCTCAAAGTTAGATGTAATATTATACATAAAGCACTAATCATGGTCACTACTGTCTAGGTACTGACACAGTAGAAAGGTATCATTACTTTTTACCTACTCTATTTAGAATTTTTCTCTGTATTTAATAGCTAGTCATTTAGGAAAGAGGTAAGATTTACAACCTTCTTTGGATGAAGTAACTGGTATACAAGATTTTTGTTTTATATTGCCCATACTTTTATTTATGCAAGTATTTGGAATCAATAAAGCTTGAGAGAACAGATGTTTTCCCCTTTTTGTGTATAATATGAGGTTTGCTACATAATTGAAATAGACATTTTATACCTGCTTCTGTTGAATATTTGCATGTGAATCCTTGACTTTCAATTCTTAGGAAACTTAGTAGACCTTAAACTAGTAATTAATTTAACACGTATATTTACTTCTTATTTCTCATCATAGTTTGCTGCTTTTCCTTAACACATACCAAAGTGTTGATCAAATACTTAAAAACTGGCAGTCATGGTAGTGTAGTGGTACATGGATGCCTGTGATCCCAGTTCATGGGAAGCAGAAACAGAAAGATCACAGGTTTGAGACCAGCCTCAGAAACTGAGTTAGACTCTCAGCAATTTAATGTGATCCTGTTTAAAAAAAAAAAAAGAAAATGGCTGGGGTATAGCTCAAAGATAGAATGCTCCTTGGTTCAATCCCTAGTTCTTTCCCTACAAAGAAATGCTGATAACCCACATTCTCCATAGTACAGGCAATAAGACAAAAGTATACTATTTACCAAGCCATCTTGCTAGCAATATGGCGGTCATGCACAAATACCATGGCAGTCTTTCATTCACTTTTTCCACAAAGATTGCTGAGAACAACACTTTAGTACTTTAATACTTTTAGTAGCTGTGGGCTGGGGATAATTATTTTTTAAAATATGAACATTTTTCCACTTCCATGGAGTTAATAATCTAGTTGAGGGAATAAACAATGATAAAGACAAAGCATTGGTTGTATTAAGAGCTATGAAGTCAAAATGTGATTTGATGGCACCAAATTGCACAAGAGGACTTCCGTCACATGCCATTATTGTAGAAAAAAGGGAAAAAACCCAGAGAAGTAGAGAAGTAGGTTATCACAAGAGCAGGGAAGAGGATGTTTCAGGACAAAAGAATGTGGATGCAAAGACTCTTAAGAGTCTTTGCCCAGCACTCACCATGCTCAGGGAGTAGAAAGGAAGGAAGCACGGTTGTGTGAGTAAGACAAAGGAGTTGTACATACAAGTTGGATTTGGACTGTGCAGTACATTTGGAGGAGCTGGGGTTATGCCCTAAATGGGCTAGAAAGTCAGTGGAGAATGTTAAGGCAGGGGAGGACATATCTGTCTTATTGAATATATTGTGGCTGTTGTGCAAAAATAGAAAGACTTTAGTGGGGCAAGAGTTGGAGCAGAGATTGAATTGCTCTGGCGTTCAAGGGAAATGCAAGAGCAACTTGAATTAAGACAGTCAGGGAAAAGGAGAGTTGAGAGATTTGAGGCATATTTTAGAGGTACAGTTGATGTGAACTGCTGAGTCAGCCACTGGAAACAGGCGAGAGAGAGAGAGAGAGAGAGAGAGAGAGAGAGAGAGAGAGAGAGAGAGAGAGAGAGAGAGAGAGAAGAGAGAGAGAAAGGAAGGAAGGAAGGAAGAAATAAAGGAAGAAAGGAAGAAAAAGAAAGAAAGGAAGAAAGAAAAGAAAGAAAGAAAGAAAGAAAGAAAGAAAGAGAAAGAAAGAAAGAAAGAAAGAAAGAAAGAAAGAAAGAAAGAAAGAAAGGAAGGCTGGCTCTGAAATTTTTGTTGAGATACTTATTTTTTGGTGCACTGTAATTATATATAGTAATAAGGCTGAGTGTGATAGACACATACAATGCACACAACTCCTGTGATGTGTTTCTCTCTGGGTCCCAACCTGCTCTCTCCCCTCTCACTCTCTCTACTAGCATTCAAATTGCTATTGATAACTTTATATGAACATGGATTATTTGAACTGCTTTCTTTATCAAATCTCTCTTTTCACCTCCACACTTTCCTCTGCAACTCCCCTTCCACTATTTTTCTAGTATCTTTTATTTATCTAAAATTCTTTTTATTTCCCAACTTCCTCCTAACTTCCACATATGAGTAAAAATACATGGATCTTCACTTTCTAGGACTGGCTAATCTCACTTAGCCTAATATTGTCTAGCTTTATCCATTTTCCTGCAAATGACATAATTTTTATGGCTGAGTAAAGTTTCCCTTTGTGTATATACCATAAGTTCATAATCCATTCATTTGTTGATGTACAAATATACTTTAAAATGTATCTTAATTCTGCCAGGCGTGGTGCCGCACGCTCGTAATCCCCGCGTGTGGGAGGCAGAGACAGGAGGATCCTGCAGGTTTGAAGCCAGCCGCGCTGGTTTAGGAGACCCTGTTTCCAAATAAAAGAATATAGGTCTAGGAGTGTAGCCCAGAGGTAGAAGGGCTTCCAGGAACCCCAGTACCACCAAAAAAAAAAAAAAAATTGATGATGTTACTCTGACAAGAGTTTTGAAGACTAGTGAACATTCAAATTAATATATTTCAAGATACATTGATTGAAACAATAAAGAGGATAATAATTAGAAAAATCAGAAAAAATTGTCCATCATTTTATGCAAATCCTCCTTCACCTCTCTAGTCAATTTACAGCCAGATTGTTGAAATAACTCATGAACACTACCCCCTACCAAATTCCAAAATTTAATATAAGCCATATTTTAAAATACCAATAGAAGTAGTTCCTAGCTTGATTGACAAATATTGTTGGAAGAGATGAGAAAAGGAAAAGAATTCACTGTGTGTTAAGCTGGTCAGAGGGTTACATCCTGTTTTTGTAAAGGCAATTTTTGTTTTGTTTGGCTTTCTGTATGCTTGTTTATACCATGCTCTGGGGCAGACAACTCTGAGTATAATCCACTTGGAGTTTGAGTATCTTGGGCAAACCATTACATATAGTTTATATGTTAAAGATTTTGTGTTTGTACATGTGGTACTGGGAATTAAAACCAGGAGCATTCTATCTCTAAGCTACACCCCCAGCCCTATCTTTCTTTCTTTCTCTCTTTCTTTCTTTCTTTCTTTCTTTCTTTCTTTCTTTCCTTCTTTCTTTCCTTCTTTCTTTCTCTTTTTCTTTTCTCTTCTTTTCTCTTCTTTTCTTTTCTTTTTCTTTCTTTGCAGTACTGGGGATGGAACCTAGGGGCATTCTACCTCCAAGCAACACCCCAGACCTATTTTTTTCTTCTTTATTTTGAAACGGTCTCACTGAGTTGCAAAGAGCCTCACTAAATAGCTGAGTCTGTCCGCGAACCGTGATCCTCCGATCTCAGCCTCCCCAATGCTGGGATTACAAGCGTGCGCCACCAGGCCCAGCTTATTCTTTATTTTGAAAGAGGATCTTACTAAGTTTCCAGGGGCCTCACTAAGTAGTTAAGGTGGCAAGAAACTGTGATCTTCCTACCCCAGCCTTTCAAGTACTGGGATTACAAGAGAGCACCACCAGGCCCAACTTGAAAAGATCTTAAAAGATATTGAAACTCTGGGGGAGGAGTTTATAAACTGTAAGATAAAAGATTCAAGTTAGTGTGTACATGTAAGTGTAAGAGATAGAAGATTCTAATGTTTTAAAAAATTTATTTAGTCAAGGTAAGCTATCCCCGGATTTTATAGAATCCCCACCACTTTCTTTGGCTTCATTCCAAGCATTTCACCAACATAGGATAACTTTCATGTTCTACAAAGTATTTCAATTTGCACTGGCTCCATTGTAACCCATGAATTCTACATCTACTTCACAAATTTATCAGAATTATTCATTTATGGTATATGAGTGCAACCTGACTTCTGGATAAGCTTGTAGAAGTACAAGCAATTTTCTGGGGGGAAAAAAATCAGCATAGCCATTTTTCACATACCAGCAGGAAATATGCATTGAACATATGAACTCATGTAGTACTCCTATTGACTCAGTGGATTAGGCATGATTATTCTATATTGTCAGCAAAATGACTGAAAAGTGGGCCTCTGAGAGATGTAGTAAACTGTCTTAAATCTTATTAGCTAATCACCAGCATCCACTCTTGGGCAATAGAACTTGAGAGACAGCCATAACCTCTCTTCTCTGCTGCTTTCCCTCAGCACCAGCCAAATCTATGGGCTATCCTTTGCAGCCTTACAACACACGTGCAAAGTGGAGAGTTTCCCAGGGTGTCACAGTAAGGGAGAGGCATCTACAGAGCAAAAATTCCAAATTAGTAGAGCTAGATACTCAACCATGAGCCCTTAGAGACTGGAATCTGCAGACCACACAATCTCAGTCTATGAACTCAGGTAGACAGAAGCAGATGTCCAATATGTACATAAAATTACAGAAACCTAAATGAAGGCAAGATCAGGTCTAGAAACTAAAGAAGATCCTGATTCTCAGAAGCTTCATTAGGGAGAAGTTAATTTGTGACCTGTGAATATCAAATGTCAGCCAGGCTGGCTTCATCTAACCAGGGCTTCTCAACTTCTCTGCTACTGACATTTGAGGCTGGAATAGTCTTCATTGTGGGAGGCTCTTCTCTACTCCGTAGCATCATTGATTTTCACCCAGTCCATGTAAATAGAATCCCAATTATATAACAGCCAAAACAGTAAAAAAATTGTGAAATGCTCCCCTCATTGATAAGTACTGAAGAAAGGATGGAGAAGAATGTATTTATTTATTTATTCAGCACATGTTTGCTATATGCTGCTCAGTTCTGAGCATCATTTGAATTTAGGCCCTTTTTCTAATAGTAAAGAAGGACTTCTGAATTATAATACTAATCTGAAGACTCCAGGCAGTATGGTATTTTTATGGAGAGTATATGCCCTGGGATAGACTCTTTGGGGTCTAGTCCATATAGAATTTGGGCATCTTTACCTTGAGCATAACTTAATCTCCTTGAGCTATAATGCTCTCCCTGACAACCAGAGACAGTAATAATATATAACTAGAGGGTTCACTGTGAGGATTCAATGGGAAAATAAAACTAAGAGGCTAGACTGTGTCAGATGCAAAATAAATGCCCAAATACCCAAGTGATCCTTAAGGCAAATTATATCTTTATCTCCTCCTCCAAAAAGACTTAGAGATATCATTAGGTCCTAGGATTCTGACATTGCAGGAACCAGCTTGATGGACTACAACAAAAAGTCAAGTAAGTGGCCAGTGAAGAGGTGGTTCTCCTGTGATTACAGACAAACTTCTCCATAAACCCTGGTAGACCCCATGAGGCAGACAAAGGGTGGACTGGCTCAGCTTCTCCTGCATTTTTGTGATTAAAGGATTTAGAAGATTAGCCATGTCTCTTCAGGAAGTAGCTTGGAGAGCTCAGTTGGGTGTATTCCAGCAAAGAGGGATTTTCTGAATTAAATCTCTTCTCTGAAAAGCAAGATTCGTGCACATAGAAGTGAGGAGGAGGATGCTATTTTCAGAGTTAGCAAGGAGGCGGTTTTCTAGTCCAAGTGATAGCCCCTAGTCTAGGTGGTATTAGCAAGAATATCAAAGAGAGCAAGAGACGAGTTATATGTATCATTATCTTCTCTTTCGACAATAGTAGTAAAGGAATACTTTTAAAAAGGCATGACTTCTAATGCTGGGCTCTATAAGTAATTTCCAGTGGGAACTTTGGCAAGCCCCTCAACCTGCCTCTACGTAAGCTTATTTCTCAATTAAATAAGAAGATTATTTGAAAACTGCCACATTGTAAAATTTGAAAATTGCTGACTCAGAAAATCCTCAGTGTGTAATTTTGTCAGATTTGAGGATTGCTGCCAAAACCCCGGCTCCTGCCCCACAGCCAGCCCTGAAGCAGCACATGGGAAATTTTGGCTGAATGGAAATAAATTGCTGAACACTGTTATGCAAGCATCATAGAATGATGAATTGGTGCAGTACCAGGCTGTTAGAACTGATTTTTGTCCAACTTACAAAATGGCGAGACCATAAGTCGTCCAAAGCTGAGCCCTGGACAGTTACTCCAAGCTCTGTAACTTCTCCAGGTAGAGTGAGTAACTGGTCTAGTTTCAAGCTATTTCTTTCCTTGAAAGTCTGGGACAGGCCAGGCGTGGTAGCACAGGCTTGTAATCCCAGCATTTGGGAGGCAGAGACCCAAGGATTGCAGTTCCCAGACAGCCTCAGCTACTTAGCAAGGTCCTTCTCAACTCAGTGAGGCCCTGTTCCAAAATAATATAAAGACTAAAAAATAGGACCGGGGGTATAGCTTGAAGGTAGAATGCTCGTGAGTTCCATTCCCAGTACTGAAAAAAAAAAAATTTGGAACATTTAGATATGGGTGGTGGTCTTCCTCTAATCCATATGTATTAGTCTGAACCTTCTAAGTAATCTGAAGTGAAGTTTCTAGAAGGCTCCAGAGCAAAGCATTGGCTGTGGATGACTAGGGGGACATTTTCTTCATGAATGCTACAAGTAGACATTTTCTGAATTATAACTGCTCACTATGGATGGGAACAGGGTAGTATCATAAGGAAGAGTTTTCTAGAAACTAGAGGAAGAGTCCAGCAAGAAGTCAGGAGAAAAGAAAGGGACATTTCTGAAGAGAAAAAAAGCAATGGTGGCTTGTTCTGGCTTAAATGAGATCTCAGGATTAGCCCCTATGAGAGGCCTCGTATGTAGCATGCTAGACATCCTAACGTCTTCAGAATGCTGTGCTTAAGGGATTTTAAGTGACTCTGGACACTCACATCAGTCCTAGGCATAACCACCCTCTCTTATCAAGCCCATGAAGATATTTGAGTCTTATTTCCAAGTTTGAAATAATTGTAGTATTGGTGTGTCAACAGCAGTAAACGAACATGACAAAACTAAAAATAGGTCACTAGCTTTCAAAAAAATGTGCTACACCTGGACATTTTTCCCATAAATCTGGGCCTAGAATGTGACCAAAGGGTAAAAGTGATGATAATTGTCATTATTTTGAATTATGAGCTTTGACATGCACATGTACAGATAATAATGATAACAGATAATAACAGTATGGATAACTATTACTATCATTGATGGTATTAACTTTTTCATACATTATCTTCCTTAACCCTAATAAGCCCCATTTTTCAAGAAAGAAAATAATGCGGCAAGTGAAGTCAATTGTCCAAAGTCACAGAGTCAGGAAAGGGAGGATGCCAAGTAGTCTTTTGACCGGGCGATCTCTTCAAAAGCTAGCTGTTGCTAATTTGGATATTTTGCTCCTATTAGCATATCAGTTCCTTTGATTTCTCAATAAAGAGGCCGAACCAGACACGTCTGAAAAATCCCTCCTTGATACACTATCCAGTGATTCAAGATAGTAATGCTTTTTGCTTTAATGTTTATCCCATGGAATGAAATGTTTTATAATAAAATAAGACTTCAATGTGTTTGAACTTTAAAAGAAGAAGCAGTACATCATGCCTCCCCACACTCAAAAACGTGGTAAAAAGTTAATTTCTGTTGCTACCGTAAGAGCAGTGGACTGGCATGGAGTCCAGAGCTCCTGGCTTCAGCCCCTGCTCTGCTCCCACTTCCATGGCTGGAACCAATAAGCTAAGCCCTTCGAGGGGTTCTGTGTTGTCCCAGCAAATTGGATTTACACATGACTAGCTTATCACACAGGATTTGGAAATGGAAGTATGTGTAGGTCCCGGGGAAGGCCCATTTTGAGGATGATCAAATAATGTTGAGAACAGAAAATAAATGGAGTGGAGAAGAATTCCATCACAAGAAACATGGCTCCAGCTCCAGGTCCCATAACTAATTATCCCATGCCTCATGTGGGTGTCACTTGTTTCCTTTAAAAAATGGAAGCATTGGTCTAAATCAGAGTTTCTAAAGCTATCTCTCAGGAATGAAGATCCCTCAAAAATGTCTGAGGAGCACACACTTGAAAAACACACTCTCCTTAGGTTATTACATATCCGAAGATGTCCTTCCATAAAGAAAGGCACTTAAGTCACGTGCCATATTTAGATGACCGTGGTGGGATTTTTTTTTTTCTGGTACTCATGTATATAAAGATCTCATGGAATTCATTTTGGAAATTCAGTGGTATTTTTCACAATCAGAAAGACATGATGATTTATCTCTATATATTAATGTTTGCCTCATTTTTATTTATACTCTTCTGTCCCTTTTAAAAGTTCATTTTACCTTCTTAGGTTAAGGAAGAATTTATATATGTGTACATGCATACACATGTATGTGTATTTTATTAGCCAGTATTTTGAACACTAGTATACCTACTATTACAATACAAGAACAGTATAAAACATATTTTAATCTTTACCGGAGACTTTCTTAACTATGAAAGAAATCCTAATGCTGGGTGTTTTTTTTTCAAATTATTTTTGTTTCATTGAATTCTGTGACACTAAATGCTATATAAAGTAAACATACAGTGCGACCTTGGTTGAGATGATTAGAGAAAGCTTTATGAAATAAATTCAAAATTTCTCAGACCTTGAACCTGTGTTGAGTATGGTATTAGGTGGGAATAAGACAGAATGAGTGGGAATGGGGCCAGGATCTGAAGGGCAGGAAGAGCACCTGCACTTGCTACAGTGGAAATGAACAGCCCTCCTAAGTGACTGAGCGAAAACGCAGCAGAGCGTGGGAACGGTGAGCCTTAGGGAATCCGAGAGAGTTGTGAGGCAAGATGGGTAGGAGGCCCTAGTCCTCTCGGGAAAGGCACTGACATAGAATAATATATTAGATTTTGAATTTTAAAAAGTATGCTTTAAGCCGGGCGTGGTGGCGCATGCTTATAATCCCTGTGCTTGGGAGGCGGAGACAGGAGGATCGCGCAGGTTCGAAGCCAGACTCACTGACTTAAGAGACCCTGTTTCCAAATAAAAAAATGTATAAAAGATGTCTGGAAGAGTATCCTGGAGCTAGAAGGGTTTCCAGGAACCCCAGTACCACCAAAAAAAAAAAAAAAAAAGTATGTTTTAGATACCAAATTCTATTTCTGTTAACTTTTTTATTGGTGGATTATAATTACATATAATAGTGGGGTTAGGATCATATTTGTACATGCACATAA
Organism: Muscardinus avellanarius; assembly: GCF_963383645.1. Classification (NCBI taxonomy): domain Eukaryota; kingdom Metazoa; phylum Chordata; class Mammalia; order Rodentia; family Gliridae; genus Muscardinus; species Muscardinus avellanarius. Next base: position 9,377,647 of record NC_137793.1, read on the forward strand.
TTTAATTTGGTCACTTTTATTCCCCGGTCTCTCTTTTTTTCTCCCCTTTTTCTCTCTTTCCCAACCCTCCTTCATTTCCTAAGGGTCTCCATTCTAATTTTATAAGGATCCTTTTTCTTTTTAGCTTCCACATAAGAATGAAAACACACTACCTTTGACTTTTTGAATGTGGCTTATTTCCTGTGTGTGTGTGTGTGTGTGTGTGTGTGTGTGTGTGTGTGTGTGTTGCTGAGGCTTAATCCCAGGACATTCTATCTCCAAGCTACACCCCCAGCCCTATTTTATTTTTATTTTTTTTATTTTAAAACAGGATCTCACTAGTTGTAGAGTGCCTCACTAAGTAGCTGAAGATGGCTGCAAACCCGCGATCCTCCTGTCTCATCCTCCCAAGTACTGGGATTAGGAGTATGTGCCACCACACCTGGCTTGGCTTATTTCACTTAGCATAATGATCTTGGTGGTATCCATTCTCTGAAAAAATGACATAACTTTCTTCTTTATCAATTCATCTATTGACAGACACTTAGGTTGATTCTATGACTTTCCAACTGTAAACTCTGCTGCTATAAGTATGTATATACATATATCGCTGTAATATACTGCCTTTAATTCTTTTGGATAATACCAAAGAGCATCATAGCTGGGCCATGTGGTAATTCCATTCCTAGACTTTTAAGAAGTGCTCACGCTGATTTCCATGTGCTAGCACCCGTGTACAACCCCACCAACAGTGACAGATCTTTCCCCTCACATTTTTTCTAGCTCTTTTTACTCGTCCAGTCCTTTTTATTTTTGTTTTTAATTTCATCAGAGCATTGTAATTTTACATCAGCATAAAATTCAGAGTGATCAGAGAACACAAGCACAGAGACAGCACTTGGTATGTTTTTTCTCCAGATCCCCTCCCATGTGCCCCCCTCCCTGTACATATCATTGAGATTGTTATTGGTAACTTTATATATGTGCATAGCGTTATTTGAACTGTTTTCCTTCATCAAGTGTCCTTCCAGTTCTTTTACAAATTTCCACCTTTATAATTAATTTACTTATTTAAAAATAATTGTATTTTTCATTTCTTTCTCCTTCCGATAACCCCCCCCTCCATTTACAGAGGTTAATTGTCATTACAAATGTCTTCTGCTTTCTTCCCGAGCAAGTTTTCCACCTTGGCACCATTGCATTTGGGACTGAACAACTCAGTTGCTGAGATTTTTCTGTGCAGTGTAGAAGTTTCCCACTCTTCTCATAGCCCACTCTAAGTTTTGACAACCAAAATTATCTCTGGTCCTTTTCAGTTGCCCCTTTGCAGATAAAATCAGTCTGGTTGGAAGACCACTAACCCAAAGATATTTTGCAAATTTCAAATCACTATCCCCAAATATAAAGATATTGATAAGATTTTCACTAAGTAAATCCAGACTGGTGCCCCTCGGGGGTTATAGAGTGTCTATCAACAGCAGGTATGACTAGCTACCTCTTTATGTAAGTCCAAAGGTAGACCAACATCCTGGTTCATAAAGGCTGGAAACTTTTTTTCCAAGCCACCAGAAATTTTCTTTATATATATTACTGGTCCACAATGACTTAGCAGTCCCTCATTATCCATGACCCATTCACCTGGCAAAATAAGTAAGATCAGCACTGTAGAGTGGTTTGTGGAGTAGTCCCTATACAGATGCTGGGAACAAAAGAATCAATTGTATGAGAATGGTGTATGAGGAGTTGACTGGGGTATTCCATCATGCATGTGAGGCCAATCTGCATTCAGATAGATGCCTTTTTGTTAGGGAAATTCTATTGGATATAAGTTAGTTCTTACAAATTAAAAACATCTAGAAAAAAGAATTTTTTTGAGCAAGAGAAAAGAACACAGGCAGGTAAATACCATAATCCTGAAATAAATTGGATATAGGAAATTAAATCATGATTTGAAAATCTTGGCCTTGGTTCTAAACAGAGGTGACCAGAGTCACCTGCTGAGTATGTGATCTTGACCAAGTTATTTTCTCTCTTGTGTGTTATTTTTCTTAGTTTTGACACTGAGAAGTTGGCCTTGCTTTTAGCGCTGGTGGGTGACTCCATCCAGCAGTGCATGTGGAGCACAGAGTCAGGTGAGGGTGTCACAGCACAGTAGAGCACAGGCTTTGGTGATGGCAGGTGACATTTTGTTTTGTTTTGACTTGGGAGAAATAAAAATAAAGGGGGAAAGTGGAGTAATGGGAGGGCGCTGGGAGGTTTCCAGACTTGCAGGAGGAAATGGTTGTTCAAGGCATCCTTCAAGAGCATTAAAAAATGTTCTAGCTGGGCATGGTGGTACATGACTATAATCGTAATTCTTAGGAGGCTGAGGGAGAAGGATTGTATATTCGAGACCAGACTCAGCATCTTAACAAGACTCTCAGCAAACTGGCCAGGCACTATTTCAAATAAAAAATAAAGTAGGATGGGGAAGGTAGAATGTCCCTGCATTCAGTTCTCAGGACAAAAAAAAAAAAAAGGAAAAAAGGAATGTTCCAAAATGTTCTTTCTCCAGCTAAACATCACAGTAGTTTAAAATATGGTTCATCCCTGACCAGTTTAAGGTCCTGTTAATTTATACAGATTTTCAGAATTACTTATGTCATCCCTTTGTTCCATAGTCTCATTTCCTTCTCCATGTCAAAAGGCAAAATCCAATCATTTAAACTCCAAAATTAAAAAAAATCACTTAAATATGGAAACTATAGCTAATGTTTTACAAACTGCACAATATTCCATAAGTATTTAAATGTGGTATGACCTGACCCAAAGTATATTATCATCTTTGATCATAGGTTGGTGCTGAAGGAAAATAATCTCATGGGACTTTTTTTTTAAGTAAAGCAGGACAGGACACAGAATATTTCCATCATTAAAGAAGGATGAGCATGGATTGTCAGCCTAGATGTAAAGGTGGTGTTTTATACCCGTGTATTATATAGACTTATGAAGATATCATTCTCCTGCTTAACATACTTGACTACAAAAATCCATCCAATCCATCAAGACACTTGTCAAGTGTCTACTTGATACAGGGCATGAACTTGGCATGGTGTTACTACAGACTCCGAGATGAGGTAGAGAATTAGGACCTACAAGGGCCTTACATTTAGTAGATATATGTTATATACACTGAAAACTACAAAACCATTGTTAAAAGAAATTAAATTTCTAATATAGACAAGCATCATGTGTTCATGACTGTGAGACTGAATACTGCCAAGATGGAAATACTTCCTCGATGGATCTACAGATTCAATACAATATGGTAAAAAAAAAAAAAATTCTGACTACCTTTCTGTGGTTGTTGTTGTTTAGATATAGGGAGTTGATCTTGAAGAGACTGAGACAGGAGAATTGCAGATTAAAGACCAGGCACAGCAAATTAGTGAAACTCTTAATAACCTAGTGAGATCCTGTTTCACCACAAAATTTTTTAAAAAGGGCTGGGGGTATAGGTCAGAGTTAGAGTGCTTCTGAGTTCAACCCCTTGTACAGAAAAAAAGAGAGATAGAAAAAGGGGAATTTAAAAGAGGAATGGAGAGAGAGAGAGAAGGAAGAAAGGAAGGAAGCAAAATTTACTATCTTATCAGTGAATAAAAACCAAATACAGTCCTTATCATTATAAAATTTATACCTAGAAGCATTGAAATGATACAAGCTATGCACTGTTCTAAATATTTTATACGCAAAAATCCATTCCATATTCACAAGAACCTCCATGAATTCTCTGTTGTTATTATGCCAATTTCACAAATGGGGGAAATCAAGGTGCAGAAAGCTTAAGTAAAAACTCATGCACACAGTGAAAAATAGATAAACTCAAGATCTCAGAAAGCCTCTCGTATAGCTCAAACCTCCGAGATACCTTTCATAACCTCACAATGTTTCAAGAAACACAGATTCTATACAGTTGTCTGTCAGTATTCATGAGTTGTTGGTTCTAAAAACTTCCAAGGTTATAAAAATCCATGAGTTTTCAAGTCATGGCAAATAGCATTTGCCTATCACCTATGCACATCCTTCCATATTCTTTAAATCATCTCAAGATTACATGTAGCACCTAATATAATATTAGTGCTATGTAAATCATTGCTATGCTGCACTATGTAGGAAATGCAGAGAAAAATAAGTACATGTTCAGTATAGACACGATTTTGTTTTTCTGGATATTTTCTGTTCACAGTTGGTTGAAACTGAGGATGCAGATATTGAGGACGCAGAGATCTGATTGCATAGATAAGTTATTTCTTATCAGAGTACCTGAGCAAACTCTTGTGTGGGGCGGTGATGGGATTTGATCTAATCTAGAAGAATGGAAGATTTGATTTTGTACAGGCATGGAAATTGGTGTTCCAGGAAAAGCATTTTATAGCTGTGGGTACAAAAAAAAGAAAGATGTTGCTGCCTACCTGGGGTAAGTGCTGCACCTTCTGTGTTCTGTGATGACCTATGAGATAGCTTTGCAGCTCTCTCCAAATGTGACTCACTGCGTCCAGTGTTGCCATTGCAAGAGTAACCTGGGGCCTGCTGGCACAGCCGTGAGAGTAACTTTATGCCCACTGATTTATCCTCACAGTCCTCCATCCACAGATACATCGCCAAGTCCTCCTGCCCCTGGAGTCAGTGAAGGGAGGTTTATGACTCAATTTTATTGGTCTTCCTGTGCAGACAAGTGGCTTCAGCTGTGGAGGAGTCACTGGAAATAGAGCATTGTTATTAGACTCCCTCTCTCTGAGCCCAGTATCTTGGCTCTTGGCTACCTCTGAGTTAAGGCTCAAGCCAGGACCCACTGAAGAATTTTCTTTCTCTGTGAACTACAGAAAGTCATTTATTAGCAAATGGAAATTTAAGACTTAAGGACATATTTTAAAAGGGAGAATGAGAAACTCAGAAAGAGCATGCTGCTCTTGAAGGTGGTGTTTGAATTGTCATTTTGTTTTTCTGCCTCTATAGGTCTTCTTTGCCTTTCTTGTTGAGGGGACATGTCTTATTTAACATAAAGCATTCCTTTCCCTCCACACTCTCTTATACTTCAAGTATTCCTCCGTTCTCAATATATGCCCTGTTTAATTTTTTTTCTGGAAACTAATTGTCATTGGATGCATTATTCTTTGACTTAGTTGTGTCTGATCAGGGCTCTTCCTTCCTCTCACACGCACTCTCCCGCCTGGGCTCTTCTACTCTGAACATCCAGCTTCTTATGTTCCCATGTCACAGGCGAGGGAGTCCTCCCATCCTTTACCCTGTATGTGCCCATGGGGAAGAGGCCAGGGTGTTTCTATACTTCATTTTCCTTGAACAATGCCTAGGAAATGGTCCAAAATTGATAGTTATTACATGAATGTAAAAAGGGGGAGAAGGACAGAAGTAGGAAAGAAGAAGCCATCCCTTATCATGTGGTTCTATATGTTTCCTGTTGGAACCCAGTCATGGTGACTTCCATTCCAATGAGATACCTCTTGAGGCCTGGCAATCTCACCATCAATCCTTGCTAATACAAACCACCCTTCCCACGGAAATCATTGTTTCCTGAAATTCCCGTCCCATGATTCTTCACATTCTATTTTTCTCTTAGCTACTACCAATTTTCTCCTGTGCCTCAGAGACTTGACACCAGTGTTTTCACTAACCATGAAGGCTTTCCTGACAGCAGGAAGGAGTGAACTTCTTTTCCTTTTAAATTCATTACTCACACCCAGGCTTTTTTTTTTTTGTCTCTAAATAATTCACAGCAAGCATGCTCAGATAATCAATCATCTTTTATTAGGCTCAAGTCCACAAAGCAAATTCTTTCTTACCATCTGTATATACCATAGTACAAACAAATAAAAATAGATTGGAGCCCCCATGAATGGAATGGAAGAAAGTTTCTGCCGTACAAGAATTATAATTTTTTATGCATTGATTTAAGCCCTTCCTAAACCTAATTCCAATGTTAGCTCATTCCACCTTGAAGAGTACTAAGTATACAGAAGTATTATCTCTCTTACATACCTTGAAGTCACTTTTTAAATTTTAAATTTTAAATAATTTTTAATTATTTTAAATAATTTCCTCACATTTTAAATAATTTTTCCCATTTCTACCCATTTGAGAACTAACTGGCCCATGCACATCTTATAACCCCTTTGTAATTCCTTTTTAATTGAGATTAATTCATATAGTATACAGTTCACCTTTTTTGAATTTTTATCGGTGCATTGTAGTCAGACATCTTAATGGTGTACAAGATGGTAGAGGTATACATGCACACATCACTTATTTAGTCCTTTCCCAATTTCCACCCCATTCCCTCCCTCCTCCTTCCTTCTCATGTTTGGCCTACTGATTGACTTTGATATGTTTATGAATGCATGCAACCCATTACCATCTAATTTCAGAGATTTATCATTCCCAAAATAAATTCCATACCCATCAGCAGACACTTTGAATTCTTCCCTCACTCAAAACCCTGGCAACCACTAATCAGCTTTCTACCTCTTTTGATCTATTCTGGACATTTTATAAAAACAGAAGTGTATAACGTATGGCCCTTTGAATTTGACTTCTTTTCTTTAGCATATTGTCTTCAAGGTTTATTAATATTGTAGCATTGCATTTTATGGATGAAGTAATATTTTACTGTTCTAATATACTATATATTTTTATCCATTCATAATTTCATAGATATGTAAGTTGTTTCTGCTTTGGGGATATGATAAATCAGGCTGTTATAAATATTTGTGGACATTTTTTGTGAGAACGTGTTCTTAGTTCTCTTGATTTTACAACTTGAAATAAAATTGCTCAGTCATACAGTGATTCTGTGTATAATTATTTTAGGAAACACCAAATTCTTTCCCATACCAGTTGCACCAGCAGCATAGGAGGTTTTAACTTTCTCCATGGTCTTACCAGTGCTGTAGCTCTTTGGTCTTACTTTATTATAGTCATCATAATGACTGTGAGTATGAATTAATATCTCATTTAGTTCTTATACACATTTCTGTATAGCTGGTGATGTTAGATATGTTTTCATTAACTTATAAGCCACATATTATTTCTCTATATCCTCTAAAGAAAATTGTATTCAAATCCTTTGCTCACTTTTTAGATATTTAGTATTTGTTGTTCAGTAATAAGAGTTCTATCTGTCCTATATAATATGCATTTACCTGAAACCTGATTTTATAGCATTTACTTCCATTCTCCGGATCATCTTTTTCCTTTTTTGTTGGTGTCCTTTGCCGTGAAAACATTTTTATGTGTTTATGAAGTCCACCTGACTTGCTTTTCTTCTGATTGACTTCAATTTAGTTATCATATCTAAAATGTTGTCTAATCAAATGTCACACAGATGTACAATTATGTTTCCATGTAAAAATTGCATAATTTTAACTATCACATTTAATCCCTCAATCCATTTTGTGTTAATATTTTGCGCTGTTAGGTAAGAGGCCAAACATTGTTTTGCATGTGGATGTCCTGCTGTTCTGGCATCATTTGTTCAAAAAGCTACGGCTTCTTCTACTGAATGGTTTTGGTACCCTGTTGAAAATCAAGTGGACATAATTGTATGGATTTATTTCTAAGCTGTGAATTTTACTTCACTGTTCGATATTTCTGTCTTTATGTCAACACTGCATTGCTTTAATTACTATAGTTTTGAGTTACAGTTAAAACAAGAAAGTGTGAGACCCCCAAATGTGTTCTTACTTTTCAAGAGCATCTTATCTATTTGGTGTTCTTTATCCTTCCAGAGAAATCTTCAAGATCAACTCTGTATATCTAAACAACAATAACAGCTACCAAAAAAAAAGGCAGTCAGAATTTTTTGACCATATTGTATTGAATCTGTGGATCCATTGGGAAAGTATTTCCATCTTGACAATATTCAGTTTCACAGTCATGAACACATGATATTTGTTTATATTAGATATTCAATATCTTTTAACAATTTTTTTTAGTTTTCAGTGTATATCCTTCCCTTCTTATTTAACCATATTCCTGAGCAGTTTTTAATTCCATTGTTTGTATAATTGTAGTTCACAATCTCCTGAGTCGTACACAGTTTCCTTCTGAAGGGATTTTTCTGCCTGAAAAATTTCCATTTCTTAAGTCAATCATCATATCGCCTATACTTTTTTAATTGTCTTAACATGCCATGAACACCAGAAACCTAAAAAAATTAGTTTCTGGTATAGATAAAAAGAAACAATTATCAGGGATGGGCCCAGTCAGAATCCACAATGTAATTTGTTTTTCCCAAATAAATTCAAGCATGTTGGATTGTACAGTGTTCCCTAGCAGAGCAGAGAAACCTTTAAGAAGATCAAAGTTTCCATGACTACTTGTCACATAAAAGCTCCCACATCATTTCTGTTTCCCTGTCTCTCCTTTGAAGAGTCTTTTTCTGGAATTTTATCCTTTCCTGTCATTTTCTATATTCTTGGCATCCCAATAATCAACTCAGATCTGTCCTTCCTTGCCGTCTTTCTTCTGCCCAGTTGCAGGGATATCCTCCCTTCACTATACCTTTCTGTGTACCAAAGATATCTATAAAAGCCAGGGAAATCATCCCTGGTTACCAATGGCTTATAACGACAAATGTCTGTGCTAATAGTGCTGTGGTCCTCATGGGTCACAACTTAGTTTTATTAATTCCTAATCCCTACAGCTCTTCTGTTTTTGTAGAAGTATGTGCTATATGCTCATTTGTGAATTAGAAAAGAATCATTCTTTTAGAACCACACCACTTTAAAGTAAATAGGAGGCAGAATTCTCTAATGTACATGACGTACTTTAACAAACAATGTCAATCACTGGGCCAAACATGAAAAGGAGGGAGAGGGAGGGAATGGGTCAGAATTGGGTGAGGGCTAATTTGGTGATGTGTGCATGTATGCCTCCACCATCTTGTACCCCAATGAAATATGTGACTCCAATGCACCAATACAAATTTATAAAACAGATGAATGAATTGCAAAATTAGGAGAAATACACACAATGGAATTCTACTCAGCAATAAAGAACAAAATTGTGTCATTCGCAAGAAGATGGAAAGACCTGGAGAATATTAAGTGAGATTATCCAAGCACAGAAAGCGAAGGGACATAAATGTTTCTCTAATATGTACACAAGCTAGGGAGCATTAGGGATACCAGAGGGTCTCCAGTAATGGAGGGGAAACTTCAGCAAAGCCAAAAAGGAGGGGTAGAAGAGGATGAAGGCTAAGGTTAATTAATGGAAAAGCTGCGTTCAAATATGTGTATACAAGTAAATATAACATAGTTAACATGGACACTCAGTACTGAGAGGAAAAGAAAAGGGGAAGCAGGGCAGAGGCCGGAAGGGCACCAAGTACTGTGTGAATATATGCCATTATCAACATGATTCACATTATGATTTGAGATTATAGTGCATCAATAAAAAGAAAAAGGTATACAGCAAAAAAGAAAATAAATATCTTTACAACAATTGGAACAACCAAATACATTTATGGAAATGAAATTAATCTCAATTCTCATATCATATCATTTATGAATTTGAGATGGATCCAATTTGATATTGACAATAGACCTGCATCTAAAAACTAAAAATATAAAGCGCAGAGAATGAGCTTGTGCCACTTGGTAAGCAATGAGCGTTTACAGAAAATAAACAAACAAAAAAAGAATGTAAAGGGAAAACATGTAAAAAGAAATCTCTTCAAAATAAACTTTCCTACCCATCAAGAGGTATCACTGCAAAACATTATAAACTGCTCAATTGACATTATGCACATATATGAGAATGCCAATCTCAGTATCCTGTTTGGGAAAGCAAGGGATTGGGGAGGGAGCTAGGGGTTAGCCTACCAAGGGCTGTGTGCATGTGCGTCACCATCACTATAAATTTGATGTGAGACTATAATACACCAATAAAAGTATTAAAAATTTTAACAAATAAAGCAAATAGGAACCAATAGGGAGAGAAATCTTTCAATTTACTCAGGTTTTTAGGAGATACCTTCATCATTTCACGAACATTTTATATATAGGTAGACACCTATATAAATCAGAACACAAGAGATGTTCACAGTCTTGGAGCAAATAGCTGCTTCTCTGAAACTGGAGTTGCAAGCTGTACACTTGAGTCACATTTACTCATAGAGGGTCATGAGTTGTTTGTTTAGACAGCTGGTTTCCCAGGTTCTGGAACTATGGGGTCATCGTGTGCTATAAGTGTACCTTAGTTTCTATACTCTTAATATGCTGTGCTTTCTCCAGTTTTAGCAATCTCCTGACTGTCAGGGATGAGTGCCCTTGATTTCCCTTTTGCTAGCAGGATTCTTCACTTGAGAAAAAAATCAAGCATGGCTCTGAACTCCCCATCTGCAGAGTGTCTCCGTGTTTTAAATATTTTCCAAGGAAGTCATCAGTGGGTTGATCATTTCCAGCCTGCAACCCGCACAGTTACATCTGCAGCTGAGGAGGATGTTGAGGGATCTGTAGCAATGCCATCTGTCCCTTCAAGAGAATGTTGCTTTCATAGATAAAGATGGGAGGTATTAGTCATAATTAGGCAAGTTGCATGCTGGGATCAGAAGCTGATTTGATTTCCAGGATTTCTGCACCAATAAGTACTGCTGCTGGCCATATGGGTGTTTATGAGTTCAGAGGAAGCTGAAATGAACACTAATAACATAGGTTATATATAGTTTTTCATGGTAGAGCAGGAGTCAGCAAACTATAGACCAAAGGTCAAATTCAGTCTCTGACCTGTTTGTATAAATAAAGTTTTATTGAAACACAGCCAAACCCATGTATTTATGAATTCTCTATGTCTGTGTTTTAAATATTCAAAATTAAATAGTTGTGATAGGGGCTATATAGCTCGCAGAGCTTATAATATTTATTTAACTGGGTTTTTTGGGTTTCAGTACTCGAGACTGAACCCAGGGACAGTCTACCTCTGAACTAAAACCCCTACTCTTATTGTATTTATTATTTTAAAATAGAGTCTTGTTAAGTTGCCGAGAGTCTTGCTAGTTTGCTGGGTCTCACCTGAAACCTGTGATTTTTTCTTTTCTCAGCTTCCCAAGTATGGGATTACAAGTGTGCACCACCACGTCCCGTTGTTGCTTAGCTCTTTATACACAGCTCGCCTACAAGCACCAAATGTCAGGTGCATGTAAATTCCTATCACTCCACACCTCAGTATGATGTGTGTATAATTAAAATGCACCAATAAAAAATATAAATTACAATCAGTCTGTATGACCCACATGTACACCATGTGTTTGTTTTAGAGTTGAAATTGTTTACTTATCCCAGAACAGAACCACCTCCAGGAAGTCCTCCATGACAGTTCCCCTCTGTTCTTTCCCTCCACCAAACTGAAAATACTGCTTCTTCTGTCCTCCTCTGACCTGTGGGCAGGTCCCAATAACTGCATGTATGCTATTATATAACCTTGATAACTCAATAAGTAAAATAAATCATCTGTGTGTCTACTATATCCTCTAAGCCTATGAAAATCTTCACATTATATCCTGATTGGGATGGTCTCCATCAACAACAGGAAACAGCATTCTTGAGGAAGGATTTTTTTTTTACTTTAGATTTCTAGTGCTGAATATTAGTGCACGGGAAGGAAAACAGTGCCCTAAAAGTGTTGAATAAATGAATTGATGAACTAAATGAAATATGAGTAAAGAGAAAATGTTATTCAACTGTCTTTTGAAGGCATTTTGGATTGTAATGAAGTGTGTGGTCTCTGAACCACAGTGGCTTGGTGAGGAAGCCCTTTCTATCACTTATTACTGCCACATCTTGGGTCAAGTGCCTCATTCTCTTAGGTTTCAGCTTCTTTACCTGTAAGATAAAGATAGCAATGTCACCCCTTTTGTGTGCCGTTGTAAGTATTCAACATATGAATACTGGTGACCGTATGACTCTCATTATTTCTTTGAAATATTTCCCTGTCATGTCTCTTTGATTTACCATCAAAAATCAAATTTCAAATTATGAAATTTGGCTTTCAAATTTCAAAATTTGAAAGCCATTGAATTACATTTATGCATGCACATATCATACATTTCTTGGCTTTCTTTGTCAGATGCTGACTACATCAATCAGTGGGGATGGAAAGATGGATCGGATGTCATACTCTTTAAGTGTTTCATAATCTAGTCTGCTGAGTCTAAGTACATCCTTGAGGAATGTACGTGTAACTCAGTTTCAAAAGTAGGGGGGTTTCAGAGATTGGTAATAATTCGGGATTATTGCTCTTTCATTTTTAATGGTAAGAGAACAAAATGCTGTAGAAACAACAGATGTATCCAAGGAATTTCAGATATCAGCTGGAGTTAAGGATCATGGACCACGAGCCATCTTCAGTCCCAGTGAGTGTGGAGCCCCTATTTCTGTCTACACTTGCAGGTAGCCCTGGGTAAAAAGACATTTAGGAGTTATGATCTGAGAAAAAATGTATGTGCATTAGTCTTCAATTGCATGATATAACAGTACTTTCAAAGGCAAAATCGGGTATTTGTTGGTGCGATTCCAAAGGCATTTACTATGGAAAGAACAGATATAAGAGCTTGCCATCTGAGTGAGACAGATGTGGGTTGAATCCCAGCCCAACTATTCACAATTAAGAGACCTCATGTAGACTTTTTCTAGGTTTTTTTCATCTGCAAAATGGGAATGGTTATAGTACCAACTTTATCAGGTAGTTGACCTTGGTTTCAGCCTACAGCCCTAGAAACAGCAGTCCCTGTTTCGAAGTATCCCTAGATTTCTCCGACCAGGCAGTTTTCACAAGGACAGCTGACATGGAACTGCCAGCCAGCCTGCTCTTCCCTGGGCTCAGTCTCTGCCTGGATGCTTGCTCAGGCTGTGGTCATGCCAATGTGTGAAGGCTCTATCAGCAGTGAGTCAGCAAGCTCTAATTTGATACAATTAAGTTTGAAAAGTAGGACTTGGGTTTAGTGCATTTTATAAAATTAAACAAAAACACTGCAGTCTACATAGACATTGAGGCTATTTCTCTATTAAAAATAAAAATTAAAGTATTGGCCCAGATACATCCAAAAGAAGCAGAATGCAAAAATAATTAAAATCACAGACTCGGGAAATTTTAAGTTTGCCACTTCCTAGCTAGGAGACCTTCAACGAGTTAGCTGGCCTGTCCTCAGCTGCCTCTTCGGAAAAGAGAGAATAATGATGCCTACCTCCCTGGACTACCTTCAGAATTAAACTGCAGCACAGTCCTCAGGATCAGTGGCTGATTGGCAAGATACCTAATTCCTGAGGCTCCATGGAAAACGCATATATTGTGTAATGTTGAACCTCCCAGAGACCTAACCAAAGACTTCTGATCAGACTTTTGGCTCTAGATTTTGAAGGTACTGAGAGCACTTTATTCGTTACAAAAGACTGTCATTTTCTGTCTAATGATATTTATGAACCATCAGGAATAAAAGTTATGGGTATCTGTAATTTTCCCCTCCAACAGGAGAGGAAAAAGGAACAATATTGAAATTTTTCCATAAGAAGCTTCCAATGGTAATGAAGGTCAGAGGTTCAAACTGTATGTATGCGTTGCTATGGTGATGGAGTTAGGACTCTGTTGTGAGTTTATTTTATTTGTGGTTAGCTATTTTTATCAGTTTTCTTTCATCACCTTTGGTTTCTCTCCAATTACACAACAATTAAAAAGTTTGGTGAGAGAAACAAGACAGACGTGGCAAGTTCCTCTTCCACTTCTTAACAGAAGCAAACAAGCTGCAATGTGACTCTTTCTTCCTGCCCCCAGAATTGCACCCCTGCACCATAAGAGTTCCCTGCTACTGAGTAATAACAAAGCCCCTTGAATGTGGAAAAGCCCGTATTCTCAGTGGAACACAATTAAATTTAAATAATAATGTTGCATTAGATTGAGGGAGAGAGAAATTTGGGAAGAAAAATTCTCTGGTTTCTAAAAGTGACTCTCTGCTACATCCAGAAATACCGCTCATTGCCAAATGAGATGTCCTTATGATTTTAACCTTTGTTTGAGTTTACAGGCTGTATTGATGGCTTGACGAAGGGGGCTCAAGAACACCATAGAGTCAGGCATGGTGGTGCCCGCTTGTAATCCCAGTACTTGGTAGGCTGAGACAGGAGGATCACACTTTGTGGCCAGCCTCAGCTACTTAGTGAGGCCCTCTCAATTTAGTGAGACCCTGTTTCAAAATAAAGAATATAAAATAGGTCTGAGAGTGTAACTCAGAGGTAAAATGCCCCTGGATTCCATCCCCAGTACTGCAAAAAAAAAAGTTCATAAAATAAAAAGATGTTTTAATGGAAAACAAAGTTTAATATTTTTATTTGAATTGAATTTACAACCCCTATGTGATGTATCATTATTATCATTTAGGATAAAACCTACCCCCTCCAATTAACTGAAGACAATTTTAATATGAAACAGGATAGGGTAGTACTGTGATTATGAATAGTGGCTTTGGAGTTAGACAAAACCTTGCCCAAATAAAAGTTGTGCCCTGCCTGTGATTCTCTGAATGAACATAGGTGAATGAGTTTAGATTGTTGGGCTTTGTTTTCTCATCCGAAAAACAGAAGTGGGATAGTAATGTCCATAACTAATGAGGCTATTATTGGGTTGAAATATTCCAAGGGATGTAAAGCTCTTAACCTGGAATATAGTATACACAAAATAATTGCTGCTATTGCTACTATTTATTAATCACTGAGGTTCAGTAACAACTCCATTAATTAAAACTCACTCTAGCGAGAAACGAGTAGCTCACAAGTAAAAAAGGTCTTTGTGTTTTGCTTTGTTTTGTAGTATTGGAGATTGAATCCAGGGATGTTATACCTTCAAGATATACCTCCAGCCTTATTTTTGCTTTATTTTGAAACAAGGCCTCACTGAGTTGTTGGAGCTATCCTTGATTCTCCTGTCTCAGCTTCTCAAGTACTGAGATTACAGGTGTGTACCTCTACACCAAGCTAAAATCAGTCTTAATGAAGGCTATGACTGAATTAAAGAAAATGAGGCGAGGCATTCTCTGTACAACACCTGCCTACACACCATCCATAATATCTATCTATTGGTAATATTTCTTCTTCACCTTAGGGGCCTTTGAAAATCATTTTCCAACTCTGGTCCTCATTTTTCCCCTTCGATAAATTAATAAATCCAAGCCGATTACCTTTTAGGATCATTCCAGGCTTCCTTTCTGGCCTCCCAGGAAATCCTCCCAGGAATATGACATACCGTTTTTATAGTTATTGCTAGAAATAGTCATCCTTGCCTGAAATATATACAGATAATGAATGGCTCTTCATTTGCAAGGAATTAACCAGCAAGATGATGCATAGCAGGGGACCAACTGAATTAGTGCTACCAAATGTTAGTCTGAAAAACAAAGATGTGGCGATTTCTCTGTCCATTAGAACTTGGATAACTTGGGTTTGATGAGTTAAAAACATAAATAAAGCCGGGTGTGGTGGCACACATTTGTAATCCCAGCATTTGGGAGGCTGAGACCTCAGGATCACGGTTCTTGGGCAGTCTCAGCTACTTAGGCCCTCCGCAACTTAGTGAGACCCTGTTTCAAAATAAAGAATAAAAAATAGGGCAGGGGGTGTAGCTTGGAGGTCAAATGTCCCCAGACTTGCAAAATACATACATATATACATACATACATACATACATACATACAAACATAAATCATAAATCAGAACTGTTTCTGTTAAATACATACATACATACATACATACATACATACATACAAAAATCATAAATCAGAAATGTTTCTGTTAGGGCATGGTGCAGTTTCATTGTTTTCTGGAGGTAGAAATAATCTACCTGATGGTCCTGAATAGATTTAAGTGTTTTTAAGTATATGAGTAGGTTACTTAGGTCAGTTCCTCCAGGAAGAATGAAATCTTCAAGTGGACCAATTATATGTATATTTTTGGGGAGCGTAATTATTTTAATTGACATTACAATCTGATCTTATGGGAAAAAGACAAGATGTGAAAACAAGAACTTGGGTTTAAATCCCAACTCTCTCATATCTATACATTTGGACCAATTACTCTTTTACTGAATTTTAGTTGTCTTCTTACTAAAATAGAGAGTCTTACTCATATTAAAGAATTATTAGAAGGAATAAATTTTAAAAACTTATCCAATGCCTCAAGCACGTGTATCATATATGAAGATGATAAATATGTAAATGATAATTTGTTCATTTATTTAGTAAATATCTAATGACAACTTCCTATGTTCAAGACACTATTTTAGTTTCTTGGGATTTAGTAGAGAGCAAAACAGACCAACAGCCTGTACCTATAGAGCTTGATTTCTACTGGGGGAAATAGATGATATATAATTACCATACTAAGGAAAGTAAATAATCTACTACGTACAAAGATAATTCTTACTGTGAAGAAAACTGTTATATGGTATATAGGATTGGAAGCAGGAGTATTGGGCAAACTATAGATTGAAGCAGTGTTATCAGGGTTTCCTCTTGAAAAAGTGCCATTTGATCAGTGATATGAAAGAGATGAAGGAATTAACCATGAAAGCACTAATTAGAAGAGGGTTTCTTG
Source organism: Muscardinus avellanarius (assembly GCF_963383645.1). NCBI lineage: Eukaryota > Metazoa > Chordata > Mammalia > Rodentia > Gliridae > Muscardinus > Muscardinus avellanarius. The sequence goes on from NC_137793.1 coordinate 9,394,257, forward strand.
TTGAAAGGCAAAGGCATGTTAAGGCATGGCAAGGAGGCTAATGTGGCTGAAATCTAATGATGAAGGGACCAACAGGAGATGAGGTTGAATGAGGGTGTGACTTGGACACACGGAGTAGAATTTAGGTTGGATGGAGAGTGTGAACTGGACCCACACACTAGAAGATGTGGTCAGACAGGAATGTCACCTGGACCCACATAGTAGAATTTTGGTTGGGTGGGGAGTGTGAAATGGACATATATAATAGGAGATGAGTCTGACAGGAATGTGAACCAAACCCAGAGTAGGTGATGAGTTTGGGCAGAGGTGTGAACCAGACTCACATAGTAGGAGCTAAGGGTTGATGGACGTGAACCGGACTTTACAGCCATTATGAAGCTCCAGTTTTTATTCTGAAGAAAAGAGAGAGACGTTGAAAAATGCTGAGTAGAGAAAACACACGCTCTGATTCCGGTTTTTAGAAGAACTTTTCAGATTACTATTTTAGCACTGAGGCTGGGCAGAGATGGACTAGCTAGAGTCTTTCACAGAATACAGGTAACAGGTGTCCAAAGCAGGGTAGTGAGAAGTAATCAGGTATTGAATATAATTTCAGTGTCTCTTTTTCCACTTACCTTCAATTTCTTGGATCATAGTAATAATATTTACCTAATTAGCTGAAGAGAGCTATTAACAGGAAGAAGATGGTGATGACAGATAAGTATTAACACTTACTCTGAAGTAGGCAAAGTGCTAAGTACCCATCAACTGTATGAGTAAGGTTTTAAATATTAACTCATTTTGATAGGTAATGAAATTGAGGCAAAGCAAAGCCCAGGTATATGCCGAAGGTCCCACGCCATCTCAGCGGTGGGCTGGAGTCAAGCCCAAGTGGTCTGACTCTGGAGCACTCTGAGTCGTCTAAACTGTGGGGAGCCACACAAGGCCACCCTTGTCCTTCCCTTTCCTTCCTAAAGGCAGTTCTTCCCCTTACTCCCTCAGAGTTTTAAGACTAAATCACAGAGAGATTTGTCACAAAATCACGGAGAGATTTGTCATACAGTCTCTTTCGTTGCTAAAATCATTACCAACAAATGGAGAAGTCAAATATACTGCTCAGTGGTAGAAATGTGCCCTTTCAGGGTCAGACAGTGGTATCATTGATTAATTGGTTCATTGGAATAAATAAAGAACAAGCGATTTTATCAAAACTCTATTCTTTCCTTACTTCCTTTTTTCTTTCTTTTTTAAAATACTTTCCCAAGGCCACAGTAAATTTCATAAAGTTTTAGAATGTGGAGAAATACAAACAACATGAAATCTACCATTTCCCCCCCTGTGGGTCTGGGGATGGAACTCAGGGGCATTTGATCTCCGAGCTACACTCCCTGCCCAATATTTTTTTTCTTTATTTTGAAACAGGGTCTCACTGAGTTGTAGAGGGCCTAAGTAGCTGAGGCTGTCTGTGAACTGCGATCCTCCGGTCTCAACCTCCCAATTTAACCATTGTTAAGTGTACAGTTGTATTGCATTAAATATATTTATACCAAGTTGTCTTCACCACCATCCGCCATAGAACTTGTTTCATCTTGCAAAAGTGAAGCTCTATGCTCATTAAACAATAATTCCCTATTTCTTGATACCCCTCAGTGTCTGTAAACCACTATCCTGATGTGTCTATGATTCTGACTGCTCTGGGTACCACCTGAGTGTCATTATAAAGTATCTTTCATTCTGTAACTGGCTAATTTCACTTAACATATTCTCTAGGTTCCTTCCATATGTCAGAATTTGGTTACTTATTTACAGCTGAATAATTCACTGTATGTCTACATATATTTTGTTTATCCACTCATCTATTCATGAATCAAAACATATCTTAAAATTATTGTAGCATGATGATTTAGCCCTATTTTAGAAGTCATATCATTTTATAATCAAGTAAGACTCAAAGGTAGAAACTCTTCCTTGTTTCCAGTGTTTGAAGACGCAGATCAGAAGGATCAGAGACTTAGCAACTGCCTTCTGTAAATTAACAGGATAGTTTCACAGTTCCCAGAGCAGAAATTTCTGTTGGTTTATCTTCCATAGACTCCTAAATGTGGGGCAATTCCCATCACACACTTTTTTTCATCACTTTTATTAGGTTTCCTTCATCCTAAATTAAGCAAGTCATTTTGTTTGCACAACAATTTCCTTTTTGTGTTGTATCTAAGTTTTTGAAAATTTTAATTTCCACAGTAAGTAATAGATTTGTTCAAATATTAACCTTGGGGAAATGTGATTTGACAGTTTCTCAAAGAATGTATAAAACTAATTATAAGGGAAAGTCGTTTCAACTTAATAATTAAAAAAAGCCTACCAGCTCTGGATTATTCTCTTTCAACTCATATCACAGACCTGTCCATCATTATGATCCCACATGTACCTTTTGACTAAATTACATGAATCAAAATACTGAGCATTTAATCATGGTGTGTGTGTGTGTGTGTGTGTGTGTGTGTGTGTGTGTGTGTTCAGATTTTACTTTAAACTTTGAATAACCTTGGTTCTTAAAAACTAATATGTATCTACGAATATAAATATGTTCCCAATATTTATATATTTCTGAATGTTGCTCACATGGCCTTTTTAAAATCTATTTTAGACGCAATGCTGTTTTATTACTGGAATAAAATGTCACCAGTTTTAAAGAAACCAGCATATTAAATGGTCATTAAATCTCAGAGGGGAAAGAAGCATTAGAAATTACCCAGTGCCCTGCCCGATTAGAGCTGAATCTCCTTGGTATTCTGTGATCTCCCGGCCTTTTCATGGATGCCCTCTGAACCATATTGTCAAACCTTAGTAATGCATGGACCACTGGCATAATTTGGAGCATGACTATATGCCTTTTAAAATAGTACTTAATATTTTTATTTAATCAACCCATGATTTTCTTTGATCATTAAAAAGGAAAATGTAACACCTTTTTAACTGAAAACTAAACCTTATTTCAGAGAAGAATGTAGATATAAAAAGAGCTATACGAAGTAAAATATTAAACTCATGGCCAACTTTGATGAAAATGGAAATAGGAGAGAGTTACAAAGGAATTAATGTCATCATGGTACAAACTAAGACATTACTTACAACATCACCAAAGATACCAAAAGAGAATTGGAAAGAAGTGCCTCTTGTACACATCATTTCAAGTTCTGCGACACCTAACACCCTGCTTAGTTCCAAACTTTGGGAAACAATATTTTTCCTCTCATTCCATCACTTGAATAACTTGACTGGAAGAAAATTCTTCCCTCATTACGTTGACATTTGTCTGTATCCATTCAACACCCACAAATGATCCTGCTCTTCAGAGTTACCCAGAAGAAATCCAGTTTCTTATTTCCCACGGCAGCAGTTTGGGTATTTGAGGATAACTCTTATAGCCAAGTCTTTCCTCTACATAGTAAAGCAAGACCATCTCTTCCCATGTACTGCAGGCTAAAAGCTGTCTGAAAGCATATGAACTCCACAAATTTGTATCAACTTTGATGCACATTTATCTGAAAAAAAAATTTTTTTTAAACTTACCATGTATGAGATACTGCTTTGGACAGTGACAAAAAGAACAAAGTCTTTGTTTATGGATCTTTTATTGTAGTAGGAGGAGACAGATAAAAACCAGATGATCAAACAGGTATAAAAAATGTTAAGTTGTGCTAAGCAAACTAAAGAAAAACAAAGTAAGACTAAGAATAGCAAACAAAAGCGCCAGGCGTGGTGGCGCACGCTTGTAATCCCCGCGCTTGGGAGGCGGAGACAGCAGGATCGCGCAGGTTCAAAGCCAGACACGCTGGCTTAAGAGACCCTGTTTCCAAATAAAAATATAAAAATAGGTCTAGTTGTATAGCCCGTAGGTAGAAGGGCTTTCAGGAACCCCAGTACCACCAAAAATAAATAAATAAATAAATAAATAAATAAATAAATAAATAAATAACAAAGAGGCTACTCTGTTAAACTGGACCTGGTGGTACGCCCCTGTAATCCTAGTATTTGGGAGTCTGAAACAGGGGGATCTCAGGTTTGAGGCTAGCCTCAGTAATTTACAGTGCACTCGGCAACATAGTGAAACCCTGTATCCAAAATAAAAAGGACAGGGGATATAACTTGGAGGTAAAACACCCCTGGGTTTAATCCCCAGTTGTGTGCGTGCATGTACACAACACACACACAAAACACACACACACACACACACACACACACACACACACACACATCTAGTATGTTAGACAAGGAGGTAAAAACAACTGGGTAAATATCTGGGGGAAGGTAATTTGGAATTCCAGGCACAGGAAACAGAAATTTCAAACACCTAGAAGAAGGAAGCCCATGATGGTTTAAAGAACAGGAAGCAGGTATTCCCTGGGAGTAGAAATAACACAGGACCAGAAGGGAATAAAATCTAGAGCGGAAATAGTAGGCCAGATCATGAAGGGTCTTGTAGTAAGAAGTTTGAATTTCAGTGTAGAAAGTTTGTGGAGGATTTTTTTCTCTTGAAAGTGACATAATCTATGTTGAATTTGAAAAAAAAATTACCAACATGCTCTGAGTATAATAGACTTTAGAAAGGCAATATTAGAAGCAAGAATATCAATATGGGTGAAAGCAGTTAATTTTCCATTTCCAAGATATGTTCATTTTTAATTATCTTTTTATTTGATTTGTAATTTAATAGTACTGCAGTTTGGCATGATATTAGTTGTTTCAAATTCCTTTGTGGACTTGCACATCGCCATTTTCAAGATTGCTTTGATGTGTTTGCAAAAAATGTAGATCCTCAGTTGGTTGAGTGCAGAGTTCTCCAGATCCATTGATTTGAACTAGTCAAACACTGGTATTCATGTCACTCAGACCCCTGCTATCATTTGGTCCACACACACAGTCTACTATTTTCTAACAATTTTTGCTGAAATTTTATCCTCCAGTTTTCTTAATTTGTTTTATGCTTCTGGTCACTTTTATTTAATATGTGTTTAAGCTATCTTGATGCCACACATCTAGCCATGACTTGCAGAGTTTCTTTGTTAGATTTTATCTTTCACCTATAGTCTCTACCACATGCATTGTACTGCCTTCTGTTTCAAATATTATTTATCTGATATTAATATTAATATCTCAGCTTTCAGTACTTGCCTGTAATATCTTTCTCCCATATTTTTATTTTTATCCCTTTCATATTTTTTTCATCTTAAATATTTTTGTAAGCAAAACTTATTTGGATCTTTTTGGTACGGGTATTTTATACTTCTACTATCTTGATTCATAGTTCCTCTCTAGTATTCTCTTTGTTTCTTTTTTTAAATTATCTTTTCTTGCAGTACATTAATATTTTAACTACTTCTCTTTCTTGTATGTTGGCATTGGAACTATGGATTATATTTTAGTTATTTCAATAACCTCTTTAATTTTTAACACACACTTACTGTTTCTGTCCTTCCTCTTAGATAGGGCATGGACCTGCTTTACCTATCCACTAACTTCTGTAGCTACTCTCTTCCTCCTCCCCCAACACACACGTCTAACAGTGAGCTTGGTCCTGGGGTTGCACCACAGAGGACTCTGAAGGTTCCCTCTGCTTTGCCTGAGCCAGTCACAAAGTTTTCATGATGTGCTTCTAGACCCTTATGTACCTAATTCCATTTTTATTATAATCACTCTCAATGTAAACCCTATTCCCACTCCTCGGCCATTCCCACATCTTCCTTCAGACCCTGGCAATAAACTTGTGTTTTCCTATGGATTTACCTAATCTGGATATTTTATATAAATGGTATCACTCAGTGTGTGACTTTTTGTGTCTGGCTTCTTTTGCTTAGCATAATTTTTCAGGGTTCTTCCATGTAGGAGCTTGTATCAGTATTTCACACCTTTTTATAGGCAAATAATATTTCACAGTATGGATAGACCACAATTCACTCATCCATTCCGTCTGTTTGTGTTTGTGTTGTTTCTTTCAGTGAGTTACTATGAAGAGTTGTGCTTTGAATATTTGGATACATTTTTTTAACATCTGTTTCCAATTCTTTGGGGCATATACCTAGGAGTAGAATTGCTATATCATATGGTAATTTTGTGTTTATCTTATTGAGGAATAGATCCTTACCAACCATGTATGAGTTCCAATTTCTCCATATCCTTATTTCCATCTGTTATTTTCTGGGTTTTGTTTTTTATGGCCATGCTAGTGGATATGAAGAATTATCTCATTTTTTTTTTACTCCCACTGTAACTTATTGGTTTTCTCTTCCTCATTGTTGTACCCTAGCAGTTCTATGAGATAAAACCAAAAGGGCCCATCAAAACATGACCTGTCCATCCAATCCTGGTTAGAACTTCAAGTCTTTTGTTGATTTTGACATGTCCTTCTCTGCCTCCCTCCCTCCAGGCCTGCCTGCTTGCCTTCCTTCATTCGTTCCTTCCTTTTTCCTTTTCCTTCCTTTCTTCCTTTCCTTTTTTCCTTTCCTTCTGTCATTTTTACTTTCTTTCTTTTTTCTTCCTTCCTTTGTTCTTCCCTTTTGCTTTTTCTTTCCCTTTCTTATTTTTCTCCTTTCTTTTCTTTCTTCCTTCTTTCCTTTCTTCATCCCTTTCCTTTCTTCATCCTTTCTTTTTTCTTTCCTTTCCTCTTTTCTTCTTTTTTCTCCTTCCTTCCTTCATTCTTTCATTTTCCTTTTTCTTTCTTCAGTCCTTTTGTCATTTCCTCCTTTCTTCTCCTTCCTTCCTTCCTCCCTTCCTTTTCTTTGTTCCTTTCCTCCCTTCCTTCCTCGGATTGAACCCAGGGACATCTACCTTTGAGTCACATTATCAGCCCTATTTTTTTTATTTTCAAAGACTTTTATTGGAACATTATAGCACTACATCATATTGCAGCTCATTGTGATAGTGACATCCATGCACACAGAACTTTATTGTTTTATTTTGAGACAGGATTCTGCTGAGTCCTTGATAAGTTGCTAAGGTTGGTCTCAAACTCAAAATCCTCCCACCATGCTTGACCACTTTTTAAAGATATAAGGACTCACAAAAGCAAGGCCTGAAAGTCCCAGCCCTTTGGATGATAAGCTTGAGTTCTAGATTAAGTTCTCTGTGACCTACGGAGCCCTGCTTGACCTTTCTGTAAGTCTGACAACCACAGAGACACAGAGTCGCAAACACTTTGCCTCCAATCATGGAGTGCTGTGTTTAAATACTCCTTTTCATTTCTCCCGACCCTTCTGGAAGGCCTCACCTTGCTGACCTTGATTTAGGGCCCATGGTTTTCCTGTTTCACATCCCCACTTGGCATCAGCAGTCGATTGGCCTATCTCCTGGTTGCCCAGGCCTGGTTCTTCCTGAGGACGGGTACACAGTGCTCTCCCAGACACACTGGGAGCCTGCAGATGCCTCTGTGGTCATAGTGCCTGTCTCTGCCTCCTTCATGATTCCAGAGAGCTGCCTGGACACATACTCCATGCAGGACACTCTTCTTTGTCTTTGATATTAGTTCATTAGCACACATTTTCCTCACTCTCTGCTGGGTTCTGTGTTGTCTTACAAATATCATCCTAGTTCCCAGAGCAACCTGCAAGGAGGCAGGTGCTATTCTTCACACACACACACACACACACACACACACACACACACACACACACTCTTCATGAGGAAGGAAACAGACTAAATTACCCCTGCGAAGCAAATGTTTTGAAGAGCCAGATTCTAGTCCCAATCTGTCTTCCTGAGATTATACTCTGGCCAGGTGTGGTGGCACATGCCTATAATCCTAATAGCGGGGAGGTTGAGATGAGAGGATCCCAGATTCAAGGCCAGCCTCGGAAATTTAGTGTGACCTTTAGCAACTTAGAAAAACCCTGTTCCAAAATAAAAAATGAAAAGGGCTGCAAGTGTAGCTTGGAGGTAAAATGCTCCTGGGTTTAATACCTGGCACCACAAACAACAACAATAACTCCCTGTCTGGTGTAGGAACACTTACATCCTAACATCTTTATTAGTTTAGCAGGGCCTACAGAGCTTATCACCATCAGCAACAGTGATTAACACCCTTTAAAAAATGTTTAAAGGTATAAACGTGATGCTAAATTTCTTGCATATCTTCTTTCCTGTAATGCATTCAGCTCTGTGAGAGGATTACTGTTATTCATGCCATTTCACACATTTTATCCCCATTTTCCAGTTGAGGAAACTGAGGCTGGCAGGTATGGGGCTGCCAATTCAGAATCAGCAAAACCTGAGCCTCAGTTTAGAACTTTGCACCCCCAAAGCCTAAGGTGACCATGGCAGTGCACCCCAAAGAAAGGTTCCCCTGACATCAAGGTGAGTGTTTGGGGATTTCTTTGTTCCTAAGACATTCTGCCTGATATTTCATGAGATCAAGTCAGTCACCATGAAGCTGGACATATTTATTTCTCTTGAAATGAGTCAAATCGTAGCTCTCCCACGACACAGCCCATCCCCCAGGCAGCAGCTATTTTTTGCTCCTTGTTAATAGCTCAGACCTCAGCCTGCTCTTCCTGAAAGGTTCACCTTATCTCCACCCGGTCTTTCCCTAAGAGAAGCTCTTTTACTCCCGAGAACACCACGCACCGTGTTGTGAAAGGTCAGGACTCAAAGCAACAGGCCCCGGCCAGCGGGGAAAGAACGATGTGCTCAGGGACCCTAGGAATGTGTGGGGGCAGCCACAAGGCCTGGGCTGTGCTCCCAGATCTGGGGTGCGCTCAGGCCGCGGCAAAGCCAGGAACGCCATCCACAGAAGAGCCTGTTTGCAAAGGTGGACAGAAGCCAGGGAATTTCGGCCCGTGACATTTCTGCTGCAGAGAACAGAGGCGGAATAGTTTTAAAGTGTCTCGCTCTCTGTATCGGGAAAAACAACTTTCTATGTGAACAGCATGTCTTCATCTTGCTGTCTGTCCCAATGCTCCCGTGTCAGAATCGATTTGACCCTGTGTGGGGAGAAGACGGAGCTGTGTCTTTGTGAGCAGGGTCCCTCTGCTTATTAGTTTACTCAGAAAACCTGGGCATGCCATTGAGCCTCTCTGAACACTTTTTTAACTTTCCCAGCTGGTGTCAATGATTTTTTTCTCATCTGAGATTTTATATTTACAGTGTAGACTACACCTTCTATCCAGTAGAGCTTGAGGATCCCACTCAGCTCTTGGGTCCCGAGTCCTCTTTATGCAGTTGACCAACACACGAGCCTGCTGACCTCACACCTCACAGGTCGCCTCAGTCTTCCCATCTAGAAAATGGCCACGATACCTATCTCACAGGCAGCACTGAGAGACCGCTCTGTGGCAGGTTCTCCACTCAGCCTTTTGTGGGCTTAAGGAGATATGGTCAGAGAAATCGAAGTCAGAAATTCGATTGTTCAATGCGATCCATGAAGTAGACTTTCCCCCCAGCTGGGTTCTACAGTAGTACTTTCTCTTTATAGATAATTAAAGGAAAATAAAATTCATAATTAGCCAGGCATGGCGGTACATGTGTTTAATCCCAGTGCTTGGGAGGCTGAGACAGGAGGATCATAGGTTCGAGGCCAGCTCCAGCAACTTAGTGAGGTCCTCAGGAACTTAGACTCTGTTTCAAAATAAACAAATAAAGTATAGCTGGGAGTATAGCTAGAGTCCCAGTACCACAGAAAAAAATCCATAATTAAAGAAATATTGCTGATATTAGCTACATGAAGAAAAACAAACAGTATTGATGTTGGACTTTTCCAAGCTAGGAAAATACTAACCAGGCCTGTGAACCTAGAATATGTACAATTTTTGTCAACCTTTTGGCTCACAAAACTCTTGGAAGCAGATTATTTACTCATTCATTTATTTATAAGAAAGGTTACTCACATATTATAGGGTCGTATTCTGCAGACTGCTATAAAATACAAGGGAGAAGGCTCAGGCAGTGGGCAATGGTGTTATTTCTTATGCTGTGAGGATAAGATTGGTTCCACAGGTAACAGCCCTAGACCGGCAGGTTGAGCATCTTGAACCTGGCCAGGGGCCGCCTTCGCATCTCGGAGGGGCCTGGAGTGTTTGGGCCACAGCGGCAAGAGTGTGATGTGAGTCACCCTTCTGGACTCCTGTTTTGGCTGGTTCACCCCTACAAGAAAACCAGAATGATCATATTTACTGTGTTTAAATATGGCCAGTATTAAAGCCGGGCATGGTGGCACATGCTTGTAATCCCTGAGTTTGGGAGGCAGAGACAGGAGGATCACACAGGTTCGAAGCCCCTTGCTGGCTTAAGAGACCCTGTTTCTAAATAAAAATATAAATAGGTCTGGGAGTATAGCCTGGAAGTAGAAGGGTTCCATCCCCAGTACTATATATATATATATATATATATATATATATATATATATATATGTACTATATATACATATATATACATATATATACATATATATACATATATATACATATATATATATGTATGTATGTGTATATATATATATATATATATATATATATATATATATATATATAGGCAGTGTTCCCTAAAGGGCTTTATTTTATATAAAGTTTTGGTGCAGGTAGTGGTGGTATTGGGAGGTGCTATGCTCTGCATTTTCAGGAGGGGTCCAGTGTAAGGTTTTAATTCATTGGGGATACTTTTTTTTTTTTTTTGCAGGTCTGGGGATAGAACCCAGAGGCATTCTATCTCCGAGCTACACCCCCTGCCCTATTTTTTTTATTCTTTATTTTGAAACTGGATCTCACTGAGTTGCAGAGGACCTCACTAAGTAGCTGAGGCTGTCTGCGAACCGCAATCCTCCAGGTCTCAGCCTCCCGAATGCTGGGATACAAGCGTGTGCCACCATGCACGGCAATCATTGGGGATACAGTTTCAAAATGAATTGTGGGATCTCTCCCCTTCCCCCTCCTCCTCCTCCTCCTCCTCCTCCTCCTCCTCCTCCTTCTTTCTTTCTTCCTTTTTTCTTTCTCTCTCTTTCTCTCCTTCCCTCCTTCCCTTTCTCTCTCCCTCCCTCCTCTCTGTCTTCTCTCTCCTCTCACTTCTTTCCTCTCTCCCTCTCTCTCTTTCTTCTCCTTCTCTCTCTCTCTCTCTCTCTCTCTCTCTCTCTCTCTCTCTCTCTCTCTCTCCCCCCTCCCTCCCTCCCTCATAGTTTGAAATGTGACCACTGAGTCTGACACATGCTCACACCATGATGTACCCTCCTCGCTCACATAAATGTTGCTGCCATATCTTGGGTTTGGAATTCCAAAACTGTGTTTTGTTCATATATAAAGACTATAGATGACTGTATATAATTAATATAACAGTCTTTTCTGCATCAGCTCTTGGGTATTTTGTTATTATAACATAAAGTTAATACAACATTTGAATGAAAATCAGTTCAAATCATTCTCCTGCTTTAAAAACTTTCATTGACGCCGGGCGTGGTGGCGCACACTTGTAATCCCCACACTTGGGAGGCTGAGACAAGAGGATCACACAGGTTTGAAGCCAGCCTCACCTACTTAGTGAGATGCTTAGCAACTTAGTGAGACCCTGTTTCCAAACAAAATATAAAATAGGTCTGGGAGTATAGCCTGGAGGTAAAAACCCTCTGAGTTTCACCCCCCACCCCAAAAAATCCTTTCATTAACTAATCATCTGGAGACAAATTCCAAAACCCTTAAAATGGTTTGTATGAAGAGAAAAGCAGGTAAACAGACCTGGAATTTTTACCTACCTCAAAACCACATGGGGTGCTGGTGCAAGAACAGAGATACAGACAAAAGAACAGACTAGAAGGCTTTGAGACATCTTCCATGCATTTCATATATTAATTTAAGAAAGAAAGTGGCACCACATATTAATGGGTAAAACAACTGTTTGGTGGACTGTGTTAGTGAAACTGGTTTCCATTTGTATTCCCACTGAACTACAAGAGAAAGTGAACCCCAAAACTTGATGTGATAAGTAGAAATCAAATGGTAGCAGAACAAAATATCAAGGAAAGGATTCCTTTGTGAATTCTCAAGTCATCGTTCATAAGTAGAAGCCAATGTGTTTTCTTATATCAAAATTAAACATTTTTGATCTTCAAAAGACAGCATGAGCCGCATTAAATAAAGTTTCCTTTTCCCTTGATTCCTCAACCACGTTGTACTTTCTCTCTGTCCCTTACATATGCCAAACCCCTTTGTTTCATGGAGCCAGTTCAGCTGTCCATGGCTGGGTATGAAAAGTTCTTTCTCCTCTGGTTTGGCTAACCAATTCTTACTTCTCCCTGTGATCTCAGCCAAAGTATGAACTCCTTAGAAAAGGCCTTTTCTGAAGACCAGAGTGCTGATGGGTCTATATGCGTGTGATCTCATCCCGCTTTCTACTTGGCACTCATTGTACGAATTGCAATTGCAATTGTATAATCATTTATAGAGCTCTTAGTTGAGTTTCCATTCTCCCTGGTAGACTGGAAGCTTCAGAAGATCACAGGCCACCTGTTTAGCACTTGGCACAGAACTTTACGCTTTGAAGGTGCCTTTAAAACATTAGCAGAAGGGATTGATATGGGGGAGTTGAAAGAGGCCTCGTTCAACACCACATGTCAGATGGATACCACATGCTGGGGAAGATTCGGGGCATCCTTCAATCTTCATCATGTCAGGAATTGGGGTCTTAGCTTACTGCAGCCTCTCCCTCTCCTCTAGCTCCTGTCTCATTCGTATCCCTTCTTATACTGCATGAAGTGGCGTATAAATTTTATTGATTTTTATATCTCTACTGCCTCCTTCCCCCTCCCTTAACTTCCCACATTTAGATTATCACACTATTCCTGCATAATGCCTTGTCTTTTGAAATCTCTTTGACAGTTACTGTCTATCCTCATTTATTTACCTTTTTTTTTTTTTTTTGCTGACAATTCTCTCTTTACTCCTTATTTGATCTGATTATCTAGTTATTTAACACATATATTTTGAAAGCTTAGTGGGTACCAGAAATATGTTGGACACTAGAAAAGCTAGCATTTCCCTAGCTGCACTGATGTGTGAACATGATGCCTCACAGAAATCCTTGAGACAAAACAGCTTCACTCAGTGAAGTGTTGAGACGAAAACGCACCCAAATTTGGGCACATGCAGAGCGGCTGAGCAAGAAAGCTACAAACGAAAACCTGGATCATTTCCCAGCTGATTCTGAGTAAGTGCTTCACGGGAGGGCCTCATTATTCACTGCTGGAACTTTTTTTTCCCCCTCAAAACCATAAAAATCCATCCAAGCATAATTATAGGTAGATACTCCAAGATAAAATGAAAATAATCATTCTACAGTATTACTTTTTAATACGTATGCTTTTCAAAGGGTTCATTTGGAGATGAATTAACGCATACTATTATAATAATAATGGTAATAGTAGAAATATTTGATGGTTGCTGGAGAAAAACTTAGAAACAACCCCTCAGGAATGATTTTACTGACAAATCTAAGTGTAAATTATATTTGTGCTAAGTTTTTAATCTTCCCAGGTCATATGGAGAGTTTGTATTGTTTTTAGAAACATCTATCACTAAAGCCAATTCATTGTGATACCTGCGGCAAACAGGTAACTTCTGGTTTCCATTTTTTTATAAGCTGACTATAGATGAAGATCATTCCCCTATTGCCCTGGGTTTTTACAGAGTGCTGTGAGAAGCCCCAAAGATGGTTCTTTTACTATCCCTGAAGACAAAATCTCATGGAAAAGATTTCGTCTCAGTATAAGGAAAACTATTCTAATGTGCTCAGACCCAAAGTGAAATTATTTGTCTATGACTCCTTACTGGATCAGAAATGGGTACCTTTCCAAGGTCTTTCCCTAAAATTCTAGATCTTAAAATTTGTCAGCCGAATAGAGCTTTCAAAAATACTCTTTGTTAATCTCATAATTTTATATTTGCGGGGAAACATTGAAGACAGTGCAGTGTGTTCTCATAAACCCCACACCCAAACTTTGAAGACAGTGCAGTGTGTTCTCATAAACCCCACACCCAAACTTTCCTGCCATAAACACTGAACACCACTGCGTCCATTCTGGCTAATTAATGGGATAACCTTGATTGTTTACTATCAGCTAAAGCCCATCCTTTATTCAGGTTGCTTTATTTTCTTTTGCCTAAGGATGCTCTTCAGGATACTCTATTATATTTAGTTCTCACATCTCCTTAATCTCTTCTTGACAGTTGATAATGTTTCAGATTTTCTTTGGTTTTGATGACATTGACAGTTGTAAAAAGTGCTGGTCAGATATTCTGTAAAATGTCCTGTAGCTGAAATATGTTTTGTTTAGGTAGGGGTTAAGGGATTTTTGAAGAATAAGAGCCCACAGGTCTAGTGCCATTTTCTTACAGCACATCAAGGCAACCTGCTGTTGATGTGACTCGTCACTGCTGAAGCTGGTCACCTGACTGAGGTAGCACTAGTTATACTTCTCAGCTGTAAAGGTTTTATTTTGCCTTCTATATTATTCTCTTTGAAGGGAAGCCATTGTGCACAGTCCACCTGGAACAGTGCAGAATTATCTATATAAGCTATTTGGACTTCTACACAGGACATTGACTCTTCCCATTTATGGATTCATTTGTTTATGTCTCTATGGCTACTTGTTTTATGCTATGAGCTATAATACAATACTATGATATTTATATTGTTGCTCAAATTATTCTACCTCTGTCTTCTGGGAGCTCTTCCAGTTGTCTGTAACCCCCTTAACACACCCCCAACGTTGGGAGTTATTTAATATTTGTTTGGTTTTGAACACTTCTGGTACTAAAAGTGCTCCCAGCTTGTGTTTGGGATTTCTTGTTCTAGTCCCAGAATCCGTAATTTTTCTAATGTTCCATCCTCGTGAAGCCTTTGTGTGTGCGGGTTTTATAGTTTTGAAGTGTTTTGGCAACCCCTGTACAGGCACAGGCCACATGATCTCTTTCTTGACTTTTTTTTTCTTTCAACACTATTATGTCACCTTGAACTTCATTTCATGGGTGCAGAAGCTGAAACTCAAAGAGAAATGGTTTTTCCAAGGCCACAGAGTCACTAAAGAAGGATAAATAGGATGAAAGTTCAAAGCACTCTGTCTCCAGGGCTCTCACTCGGCAACTTGGCTCCCAGCAGTAGACAGAAGCAATGCTCTTATGAGCCTGTCTGTATTTGTGTTAGGAGAAAAGGCCAAAAGCCATCCCAGCTCTCCCTGGAGAGACTGCCCTCAGAATTCCAGCCACCATGAGCCCTTCTTCTACTGAACTCCATTTACACTGAGAGTTCAAAGCCTTCAACTGGAGTGTGAAAGTTGTTTGTGCGCTATTCTGTCTTTTTTTTTTTCCTCTCTATTTATCTAAATTCCCAAAGCAGATTTCTAGCTCCTCAGAGGGCAACGAAGATATACTACAGTGTAGGATTATCAAGATAAGAAATTTCTGGCTGCTACATCATTTCAAAGCAGACTGTGGTGATATGGTTGTGATTAAATGCAAATATTAAAATCTGTGCTTCTCCTACCAGGAGAGCATAAATCTTGTCTGAAATGATACGATATTGTTGTTACCATTATTTTTTATTAACTCAGTCTCCTCCTGGGCTTGGAGCATCTTAAAGATAAAGGTCACTCATGTTTTTTGTCCTGGGGCCTGAGACAGGAGCTAACATGTTCCAAGCATGCCATTAAAGTATATAGAATGCTTATGGAAAGCTATTATAATTCCTGAATCAGTGACTACCAGCTCTCAGCTTTCACTCAATTTTATTTGTACTTTTGTTGGTGCATTATAATTATTCATCAGAGAGATTCAGATAGATTCATATAGGCATCCATACACACATCACTTGGCAAATTTCCTTCCATCTCCAGCAACATCCTCCTTCCTCATTCCATATGCAAATATGTTAGTGAGATTGGTAGTGATACCTTCACTTACGGACATAAACTTATTTTAACTGTTCCCTTTCCCAGTGCTCACTTTCCCCTTCCTAATTCCCTCCCCTTGTCCCCTTCCACTATTCTAACTCATCTCTTTCCTCATTTATCTAAAGTTCCTTTCATTTACTATTTTCTCTCTAAGTTCCACATATGAGAAAAAACCTTATGCTCCTTGACATTCTAATTCTATCAGATTTCACACAGCACAATATTCTCTAAACCACAATTTTTAACAGCTTTGCTTCTAAGAAGACGATGCTATGATGTGCCTCTAGAAGTAGACAAATAGATAGCTAAGAGGAATCGTAGACTCTAGCTTTCCTTCAAAAATCCCACTGAAAGAGATAGTAAATGGAGAAAAGGAATTAGAAGTAAACTCTATGGTAATAGAGAAAGAGAATATAATTGATAATAATCAAGAAATGTCTCCCGGGTGTGGTGGTACACGCTTGTAATCCCCGTGCTTGGGAGGCAGAGACAGGAGGATCGCGCAGGTTCGAAGCCAGCCACGCTGGATTAAGAGACCCTGTTTCCAAATATAAAAAAGTATAAAATAGGTCTGGGAGTGTAGCCTGGAGGTAGAAGGGCTTCCAGGAACCCCAGTACCACCACCAAAGAAATAAAATAAAGAAAAAATAAATGTCAACAACATATTAAAATATCATGAATGGGTAAATGACAGGTAGTTGAAACAGCAAAGCTGCAATCTATTATTTTTCAGTTGGAAAAAAAATACTAAAAATAAAAGAAAAGTCAGTCCATGATGCAGTGTCCTGCCAAGACTGTGGAAGTAGATGCCCTGAAGTCTAAAGGTCAAGGTGCAGAGGGAAGGGCCAGGGTGACATCTACAGGCATGCCAGTAGATCAGAACCTAGGAGATGAAAGTGACTATGTACTCTGGAGTGGGGTTAATAAGAGGACTGGTGGAAAACCTGCATAAAGTCCAGTTAGAAGGGCTCAATCCCCAAATCCCATTCTGGTAGCTCAGCTAGGCAACAACTACCTCTACTTCACATAGTAGAAAAAAGGAAGATTTTTTTCTAGCTCCTAGTTTAGACCAGAAGAATTCTTAGGTTCCGGGACATCCTGTGCCAAACGACCAGTCCCATCCCCCCTAAGACCCAGAACCCATAAAGATCTACCCATCACCTTCCTGGCAAGAGTTTCCAGAATTCCTCCTTGTTAACATGAGCCTAGAGATACTAACTGGTCCAAGTTAAGACTTGCTAGTGAATTAGACAACGCCCACCATTGTACCCTATGGCAAAGTTCACCCTTCCAGACAAGCAGAGCTTCCTAGCAGCTGTATTCTTGCCTAAGAGAGAATAGGGTGTAACTCAAACAAGGAAGGGATGATACAAAAATAAAGGCTTAAAGAATAAAAAGACGCCCTGGAAATTGTAGAAAAAAGTCAATTAATAGGAGAATTAGAACTAAATGTAGAAGATCTCTCCTAGCAAATAGAGACTAGAAAATAAAATAAATAAATAAAAAGGACTGAGCAAAAGAAGAAGGAAAAACATCTAGAAAACTAAAAACATTTTAATGAGGCATTTATTGGCTCTAGGCAATTTTAAAAGTATACAGTAAAGAAAAAGGAAATGCAGTTAAAGAGATTATACTCTGGCTCATCGATGAGCAAACGATTTATGCATAATCATTATAAAGCCAATTGTGAACATAGATTTAGCCAAAGGTATCTGAAACCTATACTACTGCAGAAATTAAATGGATGACATCTAAAGTTAATAAATCTTGAGGCATATTTTTGGCCCATCAGAAGAGAAATACCTAAAGAACCACCCAGACAAATTGAAAGCTCTCTCAGAGTAAGGGGTGTGAATTGCTGCTTTTTGTTATAGATCTTGTAGTGTTTGACACTTACACATTCTATTTTGATATTAGAATAGATAATATATTTTTGTAGTGCTGGGGATGGAACCTAGGGGCTTTCTACCTCTGTGCTATACTCCCAGACCTATTTTTAATATATTTTCTTTGGAAACAGGGTCTCACTGAGTTGCTGAGAGCCTCACTAAGTAGCTGAGGCTGGCTTCAAACCTGTGCAATCCTCCTGTCTCAGCCTCCCAAGTACTAGGATTACAACCATGTACTACCTCACCCAGCTTAATAATACACTTTTAAATAATATATTTTTTGGAAAAAACTGGATACAGTAATTTGAACATGTCAGCCTGATAGAGCCATTCAGTGCTCAGATAGCCGCACACATACAATAGCCCCTAGAGGAGATGGCAGAATAAATAATGTTCTTGTCAATGGCCCCCAAGCAATCAAGATTTGATTCTGTTCTGTTTGTTCTTTTAGTGAAAGAGAGTTTTGATAAGATTCCTCTCCAGCCAAATGTTTGTGTACTGAGAATTCCAGTACATGATATTGCATTCTTCAGTTATTGTGGGGGAAGGGATGCGGAGGTGAAGGTGGACTGTCCTTTCTTCTGCAGAAAACAGTGTGTTGCCTGCGTTCTGTTTCCCCCATGTGGGCCGTTTTTCATTTCCAGAAGAATCACAAGCTGATTGGTTGCAAACTGTCTTGACCTGATCTCCATCATCAGAGGAAGGTATTCCAGATTCCTTTCTGGTAGCAGAGCTGAGCCCTGCACGGGCAACCCGTATATCCCTTCTTCTCCAAGGTGGCCTGGAGATCAGCTAGTGAAGGTCTCAATGGTGGGAGAGAAGAAGCAAAGAGGACAGAATTTAGCTTCTCATCACACATGAAAGTATTTCCCTTACCTGTTCTAGTACAGAAGAGGTCTCTGAGATACTTTTCTTGGTTTATCCTCAATAGACAGTCAGACTGATATTTTCTTGGTTTAACCTCAATAGATAGTCAGAGAGCAAGGCTAAAGTCATGAGGACCCCGGCCCCTGTGAGGCTCTTCCCTTGGTTAGCAGGCTCCTGCTTTTCTGCTTTTTTCTCTGGTACTCTTTCTCTTGTGAGCATACTTGAGGATCACAGCATCACATTCCAGACAAGAATGAGATGCTTTGTTTAAACCCTGATGTGGAGCAGATTCTCTTTCCCAGGATGTCAGCATACTAGAACAATTAATGCCATACTGTAATATTTTGACACGGCAATAAAATGGAATGGGTGGTTTTATTATATCTCTTGCTGAAAATGTTGCACAAAGAATTTTTTCCATGATAGAAATATTTGAAAAAGTGTAAAGACAGGCAGGTAGTACTTGAAGATGCTGGGATTTTAAGTACAGTGGAGGGATAATGGTAGAGAAACGTTTTAAAGCGTTTTATTGGTGAATTGTAATCACACATCTTAGTGGGATACAAGATGGTAGAGGCATACATGCCCACATCTCTCTCATTTATCCCTTCCCCAGTCCCCACCTCATCCCCTCCCCTTTCCTCCTTCTCATGTTTGGCTTAGCGATTGACTTTGATATGTTTGTGAATGAGAGTGTTGGAAATGGAAGATAACCCTACTCCACTCTACAGATGGGTTGGGCGAACTAATGATGCAAGCAAAATCTTCTTCCTTGTTTTTCTCTCTCCCACCTCCCACCACTTTTTCTCCTTTGCCTGCCTTCTTCCTCTTCCTTCTCTCACCTTTCCTCTTCTTGTCTCTTTCTTTATTTCCCTTCTTCCTCCTAAATTGTCTTAACAGTTGCTAAGAACTTCTGAGGATGTGCCTAGCATTGGCCCCATCTGTTTTCATAATTACATCTGGAATGTATTTTTATACTGTCATTGTAATTATACAGTACAGTGTGATTTAAAGTCATACAAATAAGCATGCATATAGGTCTTGGTGTATTTCCCTTCAGGTCTTACCCCACTATCCATGCTCTCAGGATATAATAGTGAGATTGGTAGTGATAATTTTATACATGGTATTATGACTGGAAACAATTCAAATTATTTTCCTCATAAGTTGTTCTTTATCCTCTCCCCTCCAATCTTCTTTTATTTCCTTGTACTATTTTACTGGTTACTCTCTTTATCTAAAATCCATATTTGCTCTATTTTACCTCTAGCTTTCACATTTGAGAGAAAATATACAACCCTTGACTTTCTGAAACTAGCGGATCTCACCTAGCATACTATTCTCCTGTTCTATCCATTTTCTGCAAATGATATAGTTTTATTGTTCTTTGCAATCCCCAGTACCACACACAAAGAAAGTAAAACTTTGAAGATGGGCATGGTAGTACATACCTGTAATTCCAGTGCTTGGGAAGCTGAGATAGAAGGATTACAGGTTCAAGGCCAGCCTCAGCCATCAGCAACACAGACTCTCAACAATCTAGCAAGACCCTGCTTCAAAAGAAAAATTAATAAAAATTGCTGACAGTATAGCTGAGAGGTAGAATACTCTTGGGTTAAATTTCCAGTACCACCAAAAGGAAGGGGAAAAAAAGGAAAGGAAAGGAAAGGAAAGGAAAGGAAAGGAAAGGAAAGGAAAGGAAAGGAAAGGAAGACTTTGAAGGTGAAGGCAAAGACTGGGCTCTGCCTCTTCTCTTGTAAGAAAATGGTTTTCATGAATCTGGATAGACAACACTGAGTATTGAGTACTACTACATTTTTAGGCACATATATGCCAGGTGGTGACAAATGTTTGGAAAGACAGAAATGATGACCAAATTATTATTTTTTCTTTCCAATAACAATTAGATGATGTTGGCAAGTACTAGTAAAAGGAGAACTTTTAAACCTGAGGCTGGCAGGTAATGGCCTTAGGGATACATCTAGCCCTCTACCTCTTCTCATACTGCCAAAAAACAGGTATGGTTTTTGTGCCTTAAGGGATTGATGAAGAAATAACACCAAAAGAGAATAAAACATCATGACAAATTAAGATACTATTAGGTTTATCAGGCATGATGCTACATGCCTATCAATTCTAGTACTACAAAGCTAAGACAGGAGGATCGTAGCTTTGAGCCTAACCTCAATGACTTAATAAGACCTTGTTTCAAAATTTAAAAAAATAAATAGGGTTGGGGGTATAGCTCAAAGGTAGAACACCCTGAGTTCAATCTCCATAAAACACACACACACACACACACACACACACACACACACACACGATTGTATTAGATTTTGTTGAGGGTGGAGGGTACTGAATTGAGCTCAGGGATCTTCTACCTCTGAGCTACACTCCCAGCCCTAATTTTTATTTTTATTTTGAAACAGGGTCTCACTAGGTTGATGAAAGTCTCACTACTTGCTGAGGTTGTCCTCAAACCTGCGATCCTCCTGTCTCAGCCTGCCAAGTACTGGAATTATAGATGTGAGCCACTATGCCAGTCTTGTATTCAGTTTTTAAGTAGAAAATGTAAATGATGTGAAATTCAAGTGCCATGGTCCATGAATAACTTTTTCTTGGAATGTAGCCCTACTCTTTGGCCATTTACTGCCTAGGACTGTTTTTGAACCAAAACAACAGAGCTGAGTAGTTACAACAGAGGTTATACATTCCCTAAAAGCTGAAATATTTAGTACTGGGCACTTTACCAACAAGAGTGCTAAGCCCTGTTCTGAATCATGCTCAGAAGTACATAGTGCAGTGTGGTAGACATGTCCAAAGGCCAGAGCTGAGATATTCTTTAAAGGACTCTGCATGTTTCCTTTGGAGAAATTATAAAATGAGAAAAAAAAATGAAAACATCTGGTTATGATTTGCATCTCCCTGATGGCTGATGATGTTGAACGTCTTTTCATGTATCTACTGGCCATTTGTATCATTGTTTGTGAAGTGTCTATTCAGTTCAGTTGCCCATTTCTTGATTGGGTTATTTGTTTTGCTAGTGTGGAGTCTTTTGAGCTCTTTGTGTATTCTGGATATTAGCCCTCTGAGTGGTGGCTGGTAAAGATCTTCTCCCATTCTGTAGGCTTCCTCTTTAGGTTCTTGATGGTTTCCTTTGATGAGAAGAAACTTTTTAGTTTGATGTTATCCCACTTGTTAATTCTTGCTTTAATTCCCTGCTCTTTGGAGGACTTGTTGAGAAAGTTACTGCCTGTGTCTATATGTTGGAGTGTTGAGCCTATGCTTTCCTCTAATAACTTCACAGTCTATGGTCTAATTTTTAAGTCTTTGATCAATCTTGCGTTATTCCTGTGCATGGTGAGAGGTAAGAATTTAGTTCCATCTTTCTACAAATGGATAGCCAGTTCTCCCAGCACCATTTGTTCAAAAGGCTGTCTTTTCTCCAGCATACAAGTTTGGCCCCTTTGTCAAAGATCAATTGACTATAGATGTGTGGATTTGTTTCCGTATCGTCTATTCTATTCCACTGGTCAGTCTGTTATTGTGCCAATATCATGTTGTTTTTACTACAGTTGCTCTATAGTATAATTTGAAGTCCAGGATTGTGATGTTTCCTGCCTGATTTTTATTGCTGAGGATTGCTTTGGCTGTTTTGGGTCTTTTCTTTCTTCATATAAAATTCATGACTGATTTTTTATAGGTCTATGAAGAATGTCATTGGTATTTTAATAGAAGTTGCATTGAATCTATAGATCACTCAATTCCATCTAACCCCAATCAGAGTGGCAAGCATAAAGAAATCAAATAACAGGTGCTGATGAGGATGTGGGGGAAAAGGAACTCTTTTACACTGTTGGTGGAAGTGAAAACTAGTTCAGCCACTATGGAGATCAGTGTGTAGATTCCTTAGAAAACTGGAAATGGATCCACCATATGACCCGGCTATACCACTCCTAGGTATCTTTCCAAAGGGGTTGAAATCAGAGAACTACAGTAACATATGCATACCTATGTTCATAGCAGCACCATTCGTAATAGCCAAAATATGGAACCAACCTAGGTCTCCATCAATAGATAAATGGATTGCAAAATAATGGAAATACACACAGTAGAATTCTACTCAGCCATAAAGAAGAACAAAATCATGTCATTCGCAAGAAGATGGAAAGACCTGGAGAACATTATGTTAAGTGAGATCAGCCAAGCACAGGAAGAGAAGGGACACAGATTTTCTCTAATATGCCCAAACTAGGGAGTATTAGGGATACCAGAGGGACTCCAGACAATGGAAGAGAAACCTCACCAAAGCTAGAATGGAAGGACATGAGAAAAAGAAGGCTGAGGTTGATTCATGAAGGAGCTTTGTGAATTTGTATAAAAATATAAATATAGCATGCTTAACCTGGACACTCATTGTTGGGAGGGGGAAAGGAAAAGTGGGGGGAAGGTACCAAGCCTAGTCTGAATGTATGCCATTTTCAATATGTTCCACATAAAAATAAAAAAATAAATTAAAAAATAAAAAATAAAATGCCCAGGTTAGTAGATTATTCCTGATTATCCTGCCTTCCAAGCATAGTTCACATCTATAGTACTATCTGAAGGGCTCAATGTCTCAGTTGTTTATGATGCAGCAACAATAATGCGCTTGTGTATACTTTCTAGAGAAATGTATATTAAAATGTATATGCACATGTATACGCATGTGTACAAATGCGTGTGTGTCTATCTCTGGAGGAATCTGTTTTGGATGTGTGTCCACTAATTATCATATATGTGGGGATTGCCAAACATGTCGAGTTTTTAAAGAGAAACATTTCACTTTGGAACTTCACTGAACCCAGTTCAGCTCTTTGGAGAATTAGGTCTATGGCCTTGTTTGTTTAGAAATCTGTTGTGATTTTCAAGTGTTTCTCTTATTTGCTTATTGCAGGGGAATGCTCTATACTTCAAATCTGCCAGAAATGTCACCGTGAACATTCTCAATGATCAGACAAAAGTGCTAACTCAGCTGATAACAGGTAAGAAGGAAAGACAGAACCTAGAAATGACTGTGGTCCATGTGAGACACTGAGAAAATAGAGAGTTGAAGGTCAAGAAAAACATGATGTGGACTTGGAAAGAAATTCACTAACACATTTACTGTGTCAAGAAAAAAAAAAATAGACTATATTCCACAATGTTATTAAAGGATAGGGTCCCATCTAGTCACGTGTTAACGAGTTCAATGATGCTTGCTTACTGGGGGGAGATATTTTGTATACATCATGGCCCCTAATACAAGCCAGCTGCTTCACCTGGTATACAACCAAAGAAAATCTCCCCTGCTCTACTCCTGGAGGAAGCACTGGCAGTGTTGGATTGACTGAGAGAGCAGAATATATACAAAGCCATACACTATCCTTTATGCGTCGTAAAAAGGGACTTTTTTCTATGACAGTTTAAATCCATGCCTCATTTTCTCTGTGTGCTAACTTTGAACCCAGCTTAACTGCAAGGTGTGGATGGAGCCACTCCCCATGTTTGTGTGGTTCTTTTTAATCTAGGAGATCTGCTTCTAGCAGCTGTGAAAAGCCCCCGCTGGGTCTGAAGCTGCACATTCCTAACATTTAACCGAGGACAGTTTATTCATGGTAATGACTGTAATGATGAGCTGGGGCCTCCTGGCCTCAGCGAAGCTGAGTGGTATGATCAGCGCATCCTCTGTAGATTAGAGGCAGCGGTCAACTGAGGTACGTCAGGCAGCCCCACAGTGCAAATGGAAAGTGTGTCTCTGAAAGCCACCGTAACACTTCCAGATGACAAACGCCATTTGTTTGGCTTCAGGGCTAAGAGAAAAGTATCCAGATGGATATTTGGAGAAGCCAGTTGCCCTGAAACACTACCGTGACAGAGATTTCTGGAGCCCCGCTAATGAACAAGCCACAGGAAAACAGGTGTCTTTGTGCCCAGAATCTTTTCTGTTGGGAAGAGAGCCTCATTCTCGGTCCCTCAGGAAGGTGCTTATGGCAGTCTCAAAAGAGATTTGCAGCCCCTGGATGGCTTGGCCCATCTGCCAAATGAGGACCCCTCGATTTTGGCAACTGCAGCCCAGCCCAGCAGAGCCCTCAGTGTACACACAGGTTGCTCCAGTATGCAACTAGATTTGCGGCTGTGATTATATAGCATCTGGCCTGCAGTCACCATGCTAAATAATTAAATAAACAGCTTCACTAAGCAATGATTTAAGCGGCATGTTGAAAACTGCCTGCGGGAGGGAAATAAATCCAACCTCCAGCTCCCAGATCCCCTCCTTCAAAAGAACCTTACTTAGCCTGTTGATTACTTGCCATCTATTTGCCGTGGGAGATTTGGTTTACTTGAGAGATTTTTGTTTTGATAAAGCTGAAACTGCCCAGATGACAATTATTCCACAAAAGAGTCAGTTTTTCTCCCCCCTTCCCTCTGTACCCGCCCTCTCTTTCTCTCTCTCCTCCCATGCCCTCCCTTTTCCCTTCTCTTCCTCTCCATCCCCTTCTCCTCCTCTCTCTTTTCCCTTCTCTGGCTCCTCCATGTTTCTCTCTCCCTCTTTCCCCCATTTCCTCACCCCTCCTCTTCCACGTCCATCTCACCCCTCTTCCCCTCTCTCTCCTCCTCCATTTCTCTTTCTTTATCCTCTTTCCCCTCTTTTCCTCTGATTTCCCCTTCTTTCCTCCCTCCTATTTTTTTCCTTCTCTTTTTCTCATTTCTCTTGCCTTCATTCCTTCAATAGTCTGCTTTTCTGTCTCTTGTCCCCAAGTTAAGTGTTCTTAGGAACTGGGAGATACCTATGTCTATGGCTTAAGATGAGGCACAAGATGGAGTACATTAAAATTAGATGGGCAAAAACCATCCTCTAGTCAACAAGAGCCTTTCAAGATGATTTCTAGAGAGGGTGTGTGTGTGTGTGTGTGTGTGTGTGAGAGAGAGAGAGAGAGAGAGAGAGAGAGAGAGAGAGAGAGAGAGAGAGAGAGAGAGAGAGAAGAAATCACGCAGCAGCTACAGCTTGCCAGACCTTCCAATCCTGTTACACTGGCTGGCACGCTTATTGGGAAGTAAGTCATTCCTGTCTTCTGAGCAATGAAGTTTACTAAGACAGTCCTGAGCATCCAAGAATTCTCCTGAGTCCCTGAAAAATATCTCAAACATCCATCAGGAATTCAAATCCTAGTTTCAGGTGATCTTTTTGGATGACACAATGCTTTCAGAGCTTACTGAATTCCCAAGTCAGGCCACCATGCACTTGCTTAGCATTTCAGTAGTGACTCCACATATGGAGCTCTCTGACTCCATGCAAGAAGGAAGGGAGTAGGAATCCTTCCTACAGAATCATGTGCTCGTGGGGAAAGATCCCAGCATGAAGGGAGTTGGGAAAAGAAATGAGGCTGAATGGCCACCAGGCTTTTCTAGCTTGTGGACTGCACTGGTGCAGTAGCTGAACTTGGAGGCTGGGAGATGTATCCTGATGGCTTCCTGTTCTCCTACCCATTTAGGAGATGAATTAAAAACACACTTCACACAGAGACTGTCACACACAGAGGGGAATTAAGTAATGATTAGCTTCACATGATAAATAGTGATATTTTTTCTCTATCTCAAGAGGAATAACGGCCTCACCAAAGGGCCTTCCCATAGCAGTCTTCAACCACATTTGCATTTCCCTCTAGAGCCATTTTTCAAGATTCCAGCCATGTCCTGGACAGTTTGGCAGCCCCAGCTGAAATCCACAAAGGGCAAGCTGTCTGCACCATTGAGCCAGCAGTGGCTCTGTGGGGTTTTGGCTTAAACTACCAATTATAAAGCTTTAGGTATCCAAATGGTCCTGGCCTTGGTAAATTCCATTTTGTGTTCTGCAAAGCCCTTAAAATCAAGATTATTTAATTGTGGTTTGTATTCCCTGATTGCTATAGTCTCTTCAGTATACTTGCCTGTAATCCCCATAAACTATTCATGAGTCCAGAGTAATCTCAGTCTGTGCACAAGAAGGACTCCTTGACTTCCCAGGGACCAGGTCTGATGACTCCATATCAGTTCATGGGGAAAAATGTCCAAGCCTTGCTGTGATCACCCATCTTTGAGAGCAGCCTTTGTTGTCACATAATAAACTTTGAAGTTGGTCCTTTATTGAATTAATTTCTGGCATGACAGATCAAAAAATTCCAAGGCAATTAATTATAATATATTATAGCCATTTCTGGCAGGAAATGATCTGTCTACTGAGGAAATGGGCCTGCCTTGGTGCCATAAATACACAGCCAGTAGGGTACAAAATAAAACAGATTTTAGCAAAATCCCATTCCAATAGTTAGGGATGGCTAAAAATGGACAGGTGCCTTGAGGTGGTGGGCCTCTTGATATGTTCTACCAAAAATCTATAATTATTTGACACCAATTTGGAGATGAGCAGAGATAATTTTTATTCAAGCATTAGTCTGGAAGGAAAGCATAACAGTCTTTAAAATCATAGCCTGGGAGCATACAATTAAAAGTAT
Source organism: Muscardinus avellanarius (assembly GCF_963383645.1). NCBI lineage: Eukaryota > Metazoa > Chordata > Mammalia > Rodentia > Gliridae > Muscardinus > Muscardinus avellanarius. The sequence continues at coordinate 9,421,424 of NC_137793.1, forward strand.
TTGACAAGACAGGACTCAAGTCAATATGCTTATTTTTCATAGTTGGCTTCTGAAAACCAATACACTTACATTCAAGTCTAGCACGAGCTTATTAGATGTATACGTTCCATGAAAATCATTTGGTAGTCAAATGCAATGAGACTAATGTATCCTCTTGCTCTTTCTTCCTTTCCATTTTAGGTCCAAAAGCTGTAGAAGCGTATGGCAAAAAGTTTGAAGTAAAAACTGTCTCTGGAAAATTGCTCTTCTCTGCAGATGACAATGAAGTTGTCGTAGGAGCTGAGAGATTAAGAGTTCTAGGTAAGGACATTTGATCGTTTCATTGGTTTGATGCTTCCTGGTATATTTTCCAAAACCAAAACAGGGCTATGAATGGAATGCTCATGTCCCTCCAGATGCGTCTGTTGAAACTCTAACCCCCTAGAGTGACAATATTTGGAGATGGCACATTTGAGAGGTTATTAGGTCATGAGGATGAGCCCTCTTAAAGGGAGGAAGAGGTATGTGCACTCTCGCTCCTGTGTGCTCTTACACACATGCTCGCTCTCTCTCTCTTCTCCTTGTGAGAATACAATGAGAAGCTGACTGGCATTCTGTAAATGGAAGAGGGTCCTCATCAGAACCCAACCAGGCTCAGACCTGATGTGACTTCCAGTACCCAGGACTGTGAAGGAAAAAGCTCTATTGTTTACAATTCATCAGATCTGTGGTATTTTGTTATAGCATCCTAAACCAAGACAGACGGTGTTTCTAAGAGTAAACAAGGCCAATGTTCTGGAGTCCTTTAACACAAGGCAATGGACCCTCCTCAGAGCCTGATCTCCTTGGTGACCATTTCTCTTGCTGTGAAGTCTTTGTAGAGCATCCTCCAACTATGAGCTTTGGGTTTGGGATGTACCCAAACAAGGAAGGATCATATAACACGTGCTACCTTCATAGACTGTCAGTCTTGCCTGAGGCCACCAAGGCTGTATTCCTAATAAAGTGACCCCTAATCCCAGTTGCAAATCAAGCATCATCTTCTAGGCTTGTAGGTTCATAAATCTAATCATGACTTACCAAATTAGAAACTATAGTAGAAGGGCCTGAGAATTGGACATTAAAAATATTTGAAAACACTTCTGTGACCCTGTTGGAATCACTGAATTTGAACGTAAAACAAATGAGTCCGATGTGCCTATGTAAGGAATTGGTCCAGTGTAATCATCTGAGCCTGTGTGCTGAAGAGGACCTGTCTTTTTTCCCTTGCTGTTACCTGCTAATTGTGCGACTCTGGGCACATTATTGACATTCCTGAGCTAATTTCCTTTTCTACTCCTCAACAAGGCTAAGAACATTTGCTGTCTCAAGTTGTCTATAGGGATAAATAAGAACATTTTATATGCACTTATCCCAACACTTACTGCCAAATGGCTTCAGACAATGGCTCCTCCTGCTGTTTCCACTCTGACTACTGTTGTTTGTTTGTTTGTTACTGGGAGTTGAACCCAGAGGCAGTCTACCTCCAAGCTACACCCCAGCCCTATTTTATTTTTTGAAACAGGGTCTTGCCAAGTTGCTGAGGTTGGTCTCAAAGCTGAAACACTCCCTTCTCAGTCTCTCAAGTACTGAGATTACAAACTTATTAATATTAATACTGCTTTTCTTTCTTGATCTCTAAAATTCACAGAGACATAGTGGTTCTAAGCTCAGGGTATGAAATGAACCCACTATGATTTTAATTCCATTTCCATTCTTTACTAGTTATGTGACCTTAAGCAAGATATATAAATTTTCTGCACCTGTTTGTCTATAAAATTGATATTGCTAGAAGTGTGTATCTTCCCAAAGCTGAAATATTAAGTGCTCAGTAAGTGCAGGCTATTATTATCTTAAATTATTACTATTAGTATCAGTATAAATTCTTTTTACATGAACTCATTTGTTCCTTGCATTATTACTTGTACTTCATATTTTCTTTCAACTCCATTACTTCTGTCCTCCGGCTATCACCTCTGCCGCCCTCAATCAGTCTGTTTGGTACAACCACTTATCATTCATATTCATTCTCTCTCTCTCTCTCTCTCTCTCTCTCTTTCTCTTCTCTCTCTCTCTCTCTCTCTCTCTCTCTCTCTCTCTCTCTCTCTCTCTCTCATCTCCATCACTAGCCCTACTAGACCTATCTCTTTTTCTGTATATTCCACCAGCCTCTCACACACAGTAGGTTTCAAGTGTGGAGCACAGTTAAGTGCATACACACAGATTCTACTGCCCCCACTCTCCACTCTCTCACCTAGTCTTTTGCCATCTCTGTCACTCTTACTAGCCCCATTATATCCTCCTCTCTCAGTCTCCAAGCTTCAGCACCATCATCTCTTCAAAGTCAGAGAATCAGTGAGCATCTTTAGGGGCTGGACAGAGGACGGAATGCAGGGTGAGGAGGCAAGAGAAGCCTAACTTCTGTTGGTTGGTGTACCTGTGGTGTGATCTAGCTCAACTGCCTTTGTCTTTCAGACTTGCATTTTTCTACCTGTAGGAATAGAGGAAAAGTTTTGAAATAATTTCTTCCAGGAGAAGAAACTCTGAAACAATGTTATATATAGCCCAGATAAGTGAAATAGATGAAGACAAAGATTGAACAGAAATGTGGGTATCTTGGTTGACATTCTTACTGGTGTAATCCAAAAAAACTTACCACACAGCCAAGCAGAAGTAAAACTTACTTGCTCACAGTTTCTGGAGATTTCAGGGTTCAATCTGTGTGAGGCTGGGTGTGTAGAGCTCAGGATATGGTGACATGAGGCAGAGAGAAAGAGAGAGCATAGGCCCTGCTCTCACATTATGGAGGCCAGAAGGAAGAAAGCAAGTGAGCAAAAAAACTGAAAGGCAAAAGCTCAGTCCCTAAGTTCAACCCCCCCCCCCAGAGAACCACCTCTCCAGCCTCACTCACAGCCTAGGTGTCCACCCAGAACATCTGTGCCAGTGGATTTATCTACTCATGAAATTAAACCCTCAAGGCTTAATTATATTATAACTGAACATTAATACATGAGCTCTGAAGGGCACATTCTATATCTAAACCTAGTAATAGGTGAAGATTTGGAAGTAGTACAGTCAGATGTTGGATTCTTATCTGTATAGTTTCATTCATCCCATCTCTGTATTATCTATGGGTTACTTAGAACTCATTTTAAATGCCATTAAGTGGCCAATCTATTTTTATTGGGTACATTGTAATTTTTCATCATACTGGGATACAGAGTGTTGGAAAAATACATGTTCATATAATTATAATATTTGGATTTCTTTTCTTTTGGGAAGATGCCCAAGAGTACTATTGCTGGGTCCTAGGGTAGTTCCATTTTCAATCTTCTGAGAAACCTCTGCACAGATTTACAAAGTGGTTGTATTAGTTTGCACCTCCATCAATAGCATAATTGAGTTCTGATTTCCCCACATCCTCTTCAACATTTATTATTATTTGTGTTCTTGATGATTGCCACCCTAACAAGAGTGAGATAGAATCTCAGTGTAGTTTTCATCTGTATTTCCCTGAATGTTAAAGATGATGAGCAGTTTTTTTCAAATATGTGTTGGCCACTTGCATTTCTTATTTTGAAAAAAAATGTCTATTCAGTTCAGTTGCCCATTAAAAAGAAAAAGACTATGGACCATTTGCTATGATCCAGGTACTATGCTTCACATGCATTATTAAATTTATGCCTGACAGGTCCCTTGTGATTTTGGCATCATCTTGTTCTAACTTTGCAGGTGACAAAATTGTGCTGAACCACAGGAGAGGTAATCTCCAGGTGTCAATCAGGAGCCAGAGTCCTCTGCCTGGCATTTTGTATGCAGTCTTTCCCTTTAAAGCACTCTTCTTTGTTCTCGTCTTTCGTTAGATCCATTTACAAATGAAAAACTAAGGCTTTAAAAGGTGAATAAATTTTTCCAAGATCGAGTACCAATTAGAGGTAGGACTGATACTCAAATTCCTGCTTATGGACTCCAGCCTCAGTGCTCTTTACCACACATAAATATCTCACTTAGTTCTAAGACCTTATTGACTCTCATAATTTATGTTTTACTCTATGTGTAAAAATGTCATTCTCATATTAATTGAGGGCAGGGAGAAAACACAATATTTAAGCTATCCTCTTGTTCCATAGTATCTTGTATTAAACAGCTCTAAAGTACAGGCTAAGGGAAGAAGTGATGCTATCTAATAACAGAATCATTTTGCAAAAGTGGACTTGACACTTTTTATTAGCTCGTTGGTACTACCCGAATCATCTCTCTACTTCAAAATCTGACACAGCAAAAAAGATACAGAATAAATCTAAATGCCCAAACATTTTAGCTTAGTACTATTGTATAAAAGTCTTAGAGCATCATTTATAAACGTCCCGCACCCTGTAGTTACTTAGATGATGCTGGAAGATGGTTATAGTTTGGGGTCACTTCTAAACAGGTGCCTATGCTCAATCTTTGCTTTTGCTTATGTTTTTGATATTTCACTTGCAGAAAACTAAGGATAAAACCTGTCTCTTTCTATAATAAGAAAATCTGCTTGTTTATGTAAAAATGTAGAAAGCAAAAATCAGGAAGAATGCTACTGATGCTACCAGAGCTAAAAAGATTTGGAAATGACCATCTCACAAATCTCACATCTACCCACTCGGTGAAATGAGCCCAGAGTCTTGCAGAAATGAGCTTCCTGTCAGCTGGGATTCCGCCATATGGTGTGGAACGAGAAGTTTAGGCAATTTCATTCTCCGCTTAATGAGAAGTTTGTCTTTTTGAGTTGTCAGACTGCACAAACTCCTAGGAGGTTTGAATCTGGGTGCATAATTCTGGGTAGTATCTAACATATCTGGATTTGAGTCCTTGCTCAGCCTCTTAGGATTAGAGTTGCCCTATGCAAGTCTACTTTTCTAAGTTTTAGTTCCCATCTGTGTAAAATAGAGAAGGAACAAGTTGAAGAAAGGATGCATGCATATAATAAGAAACATAAGTAAATGTTATATAAAAATTACTATTTCAGTTTATGCTCAGTTGACTAGGAATAAACAGTAGGGTCCTAAAAAGATAAAATCTCTTGGATATATTGACTTCTCTCAAGACCCAGAATAAGGGTAAAAGATATTTTCTGAGCCAAAGGTGTAGCTCAGGGGAAAAGAGTGTACTTAGCATGTATAGGGGTCTGGTTTCATTACCCAGACCAAACACATAAAATAAATATAAAAATAGATAAATACACCTCCTTCTGGATAATCACATTTTCTGTTTTTAGGATATTGACAACCTTGAGCACACTCAAGGGACCTTGAATAGTACAGCCAGAGAACTAGAAGCCACTGATCTTCAAGAATGACAAAGTTATCTGGACACTTACATCCTTCAGAAGATATGAACAGGGGGGAGGGAAGATAAATGGAAGAAGGCTGAAGTTACTGTTCTGTCATTTACACCTGTCTTTCCTGGGAAAAAAGTAGACAAGAGCCATGAAGTTGAGTAACTAAGCAGACATTTTATAGTTAGCCTTGGCCTGTAACCCTGGTTTCTGTCATTTGCTAGCTATTTTCTTGGATTTGTGGCCTCTCATTTCTAGGCACCCCTTAAGTCTCCATGACATCTTGTTCTTGTTGGAAGAACCAAACGGTGCAATGAATGTGGACTGAGCAGCACAGGGTGGGGCCCATAGTTGGATACTCTTGTTTGAATGATGATGGCTTCTGTTGGCCTACATTTGTTTCCAAAGACCCATAAAGACCCAAACTTTCATACATCCCATGTGAGTTCACAAAATATATTGGCTTAGAACTTTTAGGACTATTCATGGATCAGGTTAAGTTTGGACTATTAGGTTTCCCAGACACAGTCAGGGCCAAAAGCATTTTACCTACATGGAGGTAATACTGGTCGTATTAATATATAAGTTGCAAGTCGGATTTAAGTAATGAAAAAATTGAAGGCCTTCTGGAATCCCCAATACTCTAGGGTCTCTTCCCCACTCATTAAGGCAGTGGTCCTCAAATGTGGTCGTTGGATCAAGTCTACCTATTATAAAATGCAAACTCAAGCCATTCCTCATACCTATGTAATTAGAAAGGCAGAAGTAGGGCTCAGCAAGCAGTGTATAAAGAAGCTCTTCAGGGGATCACATGCTTGGTAAAGTTTGCAAACTACTGACACACTAGAATCACAGTGAAATCATTTTGCCACAACTTGGCTGGTAACTTTCAGGTGAGATCAGGCTCAGCTCTAACCACTGAAAGACTGCAAGGTACTGTATAAATATAGCTGACATACAGAATGCTTACTGTGTGCAAAGAGCTGAGGTCATCACTGACTATGAATAAATGCATTTGATCCCTGTAGCAGTCATAAGAAGAATGCCCGGACTCATCACCTTCAGTTACAGGTGAGCAAACTGTGGCAAAGAGAATATAAAAAAACTGCCCCAAGTTCCACAGAGAGCAAAAGACAGAGTCAGGACAGATCTGGATGGTCTCACCCTGTGATCTCTGACCTGTATCCCAGTGATGCTCAGCTTTTCCAAACTGCACCGGGCATTGGCATCAAAAGGGAAAGAAGGAAAATGGGACCACAATTTTTTTTAATATTTATCTCCTTTAAGGCTTGCAGCCCCTTAGAACCACAGTTCTTTTAGGTATTTGACTGCTCTCTTGCTTCCTTTCCTACCTCCCATCTTACCTGGTAAGTCATGTGGACTTGGGGTCACCTATGTGTGAAATCTCCTATAATTCCTTTTTAAATTCATATTTCTATGGGAAACCTTATACCTACATATCTTCCTACTCGTGATCTCAACATTTACTTAATTTCAGATGAGCCTCAATTCTGTATTTGCCCAGAACTCTCTTGTCAGTTGCAGCTCCAAATTCCCAGCTGCCTGAACTTTCCCCCTGTATGCAGACCTTTGCATTATTTCCATTTCATTAATGCCAGGTGAATGTAAATCTCTACCAAACTCCCTGCCTCTCAAAATCCCACCTCATTAATTCTTCTGTTCTCATAGTCTCCAAGATCTGACTTTTATTTGGGTACCAGATCCATTCTTTCTACAAACACAGATGTTTGTCTCATTCTTGGGTTTTCTGTGTTTCAGAATATCTCTGTTCAGGTCTGGTACAAAATAATTTAGGTTTGTCATCAGTTCCACCCATTTAATTATCAAAAAGGAATAAAATTAATGTGCAAGATGATAACACAATACAGTTTATCTTTCATTAGTAAACACGGTTATTAAATATTGGATAAGAATGGCCTTTAAAAAGCAGCAAGAAACTAGGTACCATAAAAGCCAGGGCATCTAAGATACATCTTTATAGCAGCACCAGGGAAATCATGACTTTGGTTTTCATTAATGACCGATTTCATTGAACAATGAATAGGACATTACAGCATTTATAAACAAAGCATAATTATAAAGTGTTATTCTAATTGTTAATTAAGCCTATTTATACTCTAGTTTTTTAAATATGTCCGCTAGATGCCACTTGATGATAATTATCTAAGTTGCATTATTATCAATTGAGAAAACATTTTTAATTAAATCTAAAGCCATTTATATTAGCATAAAATATATGGAAATTTAAATATGGCCTGATGTTTAACTTTTTTTCTTTTGACTACTCAGATGATACATTTTGCCTTTTGAATTACTTCTTAATGAAACTCTCTTGGCGACTGAAAATTATGATAAAATAAATGAGGGTGTTTTTAGTTGTGTTCATTCATTAAATTGATGTGTGCCCATCATGGAAGTGTGTGTGTGTGTGTGTGTGTGTGTGTGTGTGTGTGTAAGATGTTTCCAAATCACTGTTATTGGTACCATGGAAATACAAGAATAGATTCCACTGTTCCTGCCTTCTTAGGGAGGTCTGTCTAATTTAAGGAAATGAGATGAACATGCAAATATTCACAAGTCCAAGAAAGAAGCATGCTGCTTAAGGAGAATAGAACAGAACACCTATATATTCCAACTGGTATAGGTAATAGAGAGTTTTTGATCTTAAACTTTCAACTGAGGCCATTTGAACTAGGTCTCAAGTATAAACTAAGGGGAAGAGATACAGGGAGAATACTGGCTTGATGAACAGACATTCTCGTGTTATGTGAGACTCACTAAGTTGTAAGTAAGTCACAGAAAGCCAACCCAAAGCAAGTACTGGGAAGACTTATTGGCTCATCTGACCAATACATGTCCTGGGGTAAGTTAACTGCAGGCAAAGTCCTGGGGTACTTAACTGCAAGGTAGATTCAGTTACTCACATAATGAGACCAGAACTTGGTCTCTTCCTCTTTCCCTTACCATGTTTTATTTTCCAATCTTGTATTCTATCTTCAGCTCAGCTGGTGTGCAGAAGGAATGCTTATCTTCCTGAAATAAATCCTAAATAGTCCTGAGCTTCACTGCAAATGGACTCACTTGAGCATTCTTTCCTCCTTGAACTGGTTGTGGAGACGCAGGGGATGGAATATGCTGGTTTTTGAGTCCTGGGTCAAATCCCCACTGGTAGAGCTGGGTCTAGAGTGACTATGAGTGAAATAAAGAGGCAGTTCCCTACAAAAATTAGAGTATTGTTTTTAGGAGAGGTAATAGGAGCCAGATAATGAAAGGTAAATATTTATTATAATAATCATAGTACAATCATAGAAAATTGTGATGGTTGTACATAGACAGTGGAATTCATAAAGGGCTCCAATATCACTGTCTCAAAGAGATCTTCCCTGATCTTTTATAAAAAGATTATGTTCTCACTATCACTGTCTATATCCAGAGTTGGCAGAATATGGCCCAGAATCCAATTGGCATAGGCATTTTGGGCCAAATAGGCCAAAACCACTCCCTGATTTTAACTGTTTTATTGGAATACATTCCTAGTCCTCTGAGTGAATATTGTCCATAGCTGCTTCTATGCTGCAATAGCAGAGTTGAGTAGTTGAAACAGTGATCATATGGCTCACCAAGCCCAAAATATTTACGACCTGGTCATTTGCAGAATGAATGTTCTGATTCCTGGTCTGTACATTTATTCTACTTTATTCTTCTTTAGGAAAGTTATTACCACATGACAGGGTACACATATTTACTTATTCTATTCCTCTTCATTAGAATGTAAGTGTCTCAGTCAACATTCTCAGTGCTATAACTCAAAATGACTGACTACACAATTTAGAGAAAGGAAGACCTATTTTCTCACAGTTTTTGGAGATTTGGGGTTCATTCCATGTGAGGCTGGAGTCAGCAGAACTCAAGGCCTGGCAGCAGGGAGAAGAGAGAGGAAAATACATGAAACTTTATTTATATTCAAAGACTGGAAACAAGGGAGCAAACAATACAAGGTAATTCAAAGGCAAAGCACAATCCCTAAGGTCACACCCACAGGACCCCACCTTATCCAGCCACAGACCTCCTGCCTAGGCTAGCACACTATATCCAATACAATGGATTTATCTACTGATGAGATTATAACCTCACGCCTTAGTTACATCAGCTTTAAGCATTAATACATGAGCTCTTCACTAGACAAGCTATATATATAACCATAACTGTGATTCCTGACAGCAGGACATTTTCATAGAAGAAGTTAGGACAGTACCTTGCACAAAGTAAGTGCTCAGTAATACTTGACACATAAATGAACCGAAGATTCTTAAACACTGGAGTATATTACAACTCGTTGTACAGTAGTGTAAAAAAAAGGAAGGAAAGCTTGACCTATATTAGAAGAATCTTTTTTAATGTTAGATATAAAATGCCCCACTAAAGAGCTTATTTACTTTATTTTATTTAGGGTTGATAGAGTTGAGTCATGAGGACTGTAATCCCATCAGTGGACAGTTAAGTCTATTATAATGGCTTTACCTGGATGTTCCTGGAGAAGTGAGACACTGTAAGATCGGCCCTGGGGTTTTTATCTGGTTTCTCCTCCCCACACTCCTTTTCTCTTGATTCTGGCCTCAGTGTTGTGAGGAGCACAGCCCACATACTCTTCTTCTCTCCACCTACCACCACCATGCCCTCAGATCTTCAGTACCCAGCCTCACATTTACTGAAACCAAAATTTAAGAAAATAAATCTTCTTTCCTCTAAGTTACATGGTCAGGTCTTTAGATTATGGTTTGAAAATGCTTTGTGGAAGATTTATAAGAGCCTCAACTGGGATAGAAAAAGAAGAGCAAATTGGAAAGATGATCTTAAGGTACAACTAATGAAACTGGGCAAATGACTGGATGTGAAAGATCTAGAGAGAGGGGAGTTTTTAATATCTCTGGTATCATTAAGATAAATTTGTAGGAGATCAGAAATGAATAGCTCAGCTTTGACTGTACCAGGTCTTGGAGTTTGAGCTTTGCCTTGGAGCCATCCACTGTCCAGCAAGAAAATGACAAGCCAAAAAATGCCCACAAAAAATTCCAGCTGAGGAGAAGGACCAGAGGTTGAACAGACATATGTATAAGAGAGATGATGGCTTAGGATCTGTCCAGAAGCAAGTACCTAGAGCTCATCAAATACAGCTTCAGTGGACAGCCCATCTCTTTCTCTGAAGGACACTCTGGGGCTGGTTTCCTGATCCATGACAGGAGCATCTCCTTGGTTCATCATTAGGACTCAACAACCCTATTCCATGTTTTTATGCTTTTGCTCATCTACTCTGCCATGCACAGTAGCATCGTGAAGGAACACAAAGGTTGTGAACACAACACAGTTTGGTTCTGTCCTACTAAGAGCCATATGACGTGGACCACATTCAAATGATTCAAGAAACAGCTTCTCCTCCTTTCTTTTCCCTTTGCCTCTATCCTCTTTCTTCTTTTTCTTTTTATAGTGTTTTATTAGGAAAATAAGGACACATTAAAGAGGCTGAAGGATTGTGTTCAAGAGTGGAACCTGCTTCCTGGGATGGGTCAGTGAAAACCAAAAAAATTCACACAGGTCCTTGAATATGAGAGCTTACCAGTCCATACAGAGACATTCATGTGACAAACCAGTGAAGCTGAAATGTTCCAGAGTCCTCTTTCTGCTGCTCATAGCTGCAAAAATAAACTCCTAGGGACTCAACTATTTAAAAAAATTGCTAGACCCAGGTGTGGTGATGCAAGTCTATAATCTCAGCTCTTGTGAGGCTGAGACAGAGGGATCACAGGTTCAACACCAACCTCATCAACTTAGTGAAACTTTGTTTTAAATAATAAAAAAATAAGCTTGGTGGTAGAATTCATCTGGATTAAATTCCTTCAATTACAAAATAAAAGTACTGGAGCCAGTTGTGGTGGTGCACGCCTATTATCCCAATACTTGGGAGGCTGAGACCAAACATTTGGGGTTTAAGGCTATCAAAGAAATTTAGTGCAACCCTATTTCAAAAAATAAATAAAGTATTGCTGGGAATGTAGCTCAGAGGTAGAATGTCCCTGGTTAAATCCTCAGTATCACACACATCTAACAAAAATTAAAGAAAGAATTGCTGTGGTCTGTGGGCATAGCTCAGTGTTAGAGCACTTACCTAGTATATGTGAGGATCCCTGGATTTGATTCTTAGCAGCAAAAAAGAAATAAAAGAAGGAAGTAAGGAAGTGAAAGAAAGAAAGAAAGAAAGAAAGAAAAAAGAAAGAAAAGGCAAGCAAAGATAAAAAGAATTGCTATTTGTATAGTTCTTCTGTGGCACCTCATTCCAAAGTTGGTTTATTATTTACAGGAATACAGAAATAATGTATTAGATCATAAAAATATATTTCCCATAAATAATGCAGCGAGAAAGCCAAATATAAAAGAGTCTCAGATGAACAACCCCAACCTAATAAACCAGAGATACTTAATGAGAAAAAGTACAATTCTACAATAGAGAAATAATAATGGGGTTCATTTGAAATGCTATAGGGAGTACAATTCTCATCACACTCACAAAAAGTTAAAAAGAGCCAGCCCAAAAGCTGAGTTGATTCCAGAGCCCAGTTTCATGCATGCATACACCCGTGTGGATGGGCACGGTAAGCTGCAATGTTTTAGCTTTATCCCCCAAGCTTGAGGAGCTAATTTTTTATGCAAAAGCAAAAGGCATCTGCTGAGCCCCACACAATGTTTCCTTTGGCTTCAGGGAGATGTGATTTAATATGAGCATGATGGATTCATGGTTCTGTATACACTTCCCCAGCTGTCCTGGCAGCATCCCCTCCATAGTAGTCCCCAGCCCCCAGCCACTGTCTCCTTCAGTGGGGCTTGGAGGTGGGGGGAAGAGAAAGGCAATCTGGGACAATTGTCTGCTTTCTAGTTTGATTAAAAAGTTGATAAGATTCACTCTTGGGATGTTTTGAAGAGAACCAATTACAGTATTTACCAAAGAAAGGAGATGTGTGTGTGTGTGTGTAACTGACAAGGTTTTGATTTCTCCATCAATCCACAGTCAGTGTGTTTTTGGGCATCTGTTCATTTGTTTTTAATGTCAAAGTTTTTGTTTATTTCTTACCAGTTATACCACTGGAGTATATTCAAATGAGGAAATAAACTTCTGTCCGGTCATTCCCAAGGTCAAAGGCTTTCCATAAAATATAAATGTATTTTCTCCTTCCTCATTCATTATATTGACAGTCATACAATATTCTGATGTTGCCAAAACTCACCCGAGTAGAATATTTTTCTTTCTTCCTTTTCTACAGAAGCCAGCAGGGTTGTTGGTTTTCCTCAGTGACCCTAGAAACTTAATGATATGACAAAGAGAAAAAGAAACTCAGTGCACAGAATAGGGGAGGAAATAAACTTTATTCTTCTTTATTGCAAGGATTTGGATTTTACTTGCTTATTTGATTGGGAGAGAAGGGTACTAAAATATTCTTTTTATTTCTTTATACTTTTCCTACCCTGTTGCTCTACATTTTTGCCTTCTAATTTTGACTCCCTCTGTACTCTGTCTTCTCTAGGAATAGTGGAAAAGTTGGCAAGGGTGACACCAAATGTGAAATTGGGAGAGAGGAGAAAATAGCCATGCTGCTTTAGTGTACAGAGTAGAAGGAAATGCTTACATTTCCGTATTTAGTATCCTGATGGGAGACAGAAGAATAGTTGAGTATGGGATTTGAATACAGGCTGCCTAGATTTCAGTCCTGCTACTGATGGTACAACCTTCACGAGTTTCTTTTTTTCTGTTTTTGGGGGTACTGGAGATGGAACCCATGGGCATTCTACCTCCAAGCTACACCCCCAGCCATATTTTTTTCTCTTTATTTTGAAACAAGATCTCACTGAGTTTCATAGGGCCTTACTAATTAGCTGAGACTGCCCAAGAACCGCAATCCTCCTGTCTCAGCCACCCAAATGCTGAGATTACAAGTATGCACCACCATTCTCAGCCTTCCTGAGTGTCTGAATTCCTCATGTTTCTCATCTGGAAAATGGGGATATTAAGAGTACCTCCATGGTATATGTAAAGTACTTGGCACATTGCCAAGCAAGCACACAGTGACTATCCTCAATGTTGATGTCTATTGCTGCTTTCTCTGGAATTTCCTTTGGAGCATCATTTGGAGAGCTGTTACTAACCCAAGTTCAATGCAGAGATGTGATAACATAGAACAAAGTCTCTCTGACAAGGTTCTCAGGTAGGTGATGGTCTAGTACGGGATGGCAGAACACATACTCAGTGAAGTCATAAATAGCTGCACGTGTTTTCAGAAATAAGATAGAACTAGTCTGTTCTCTATGTTGAGAAGATTAGGTGATAAAGTACTGGAGATGGGATAGGAGACTGAGCCTTCAGCCATATCAGGAAAAGCATCCTAAAGAAGAATCGATGCACTATGTATTAGTCAACTCTTTCATTGCAGTGATCAAAATACCTGAAAAATACAGCAGAGAGGATGAAAGGTTTAGTTTCAGAGGATTCAGTCAATGGTTGGCTGGCTCCAAGGCAGAAACATCATGGCTAAAGGCTCAGCTCATGGCAGCCCGGGGAAAAGAGAACAATGCTAGGAAGAAGATAAACCCTTCCGGGGCATGACCCCAGTGACCCACCTCCTTTAACCACATCCCTTCACAGTTACTTCCCAGCAAGTCCATTCAAATTGTTGATGCATCAAGTGCACTTAGCCACTGATGAGGTTACAGCCTTCAAAAGCAATCATTGCCTAAAAGTCCCACCTCTGAACTTTGCTGCACCAGGACCAAGCTTTCAACACATGCTCTTTTGGGGGGACATTCCAGGTCTAAGTCATGACAGAGACTGTAAGTAATGGGGCAAGAGTTTGACTTAGCGGAAATGGTGGAAGGAGCGGCCAGTTCCTGAGTGTAGTGGGATCAGCAGATACATGAACACAGCTCTGTGTGACACAGGAAGCTGGATAAGCAATTATTTCTTTTTCTAGCAAATGAAGACATTTGGATTTCTTGTTGGGCATGAGATTGGCATTATCAGTACAGAATAAATAGGAAATGTTTACTTCCTTCAAAAGGCCCAGTTAAGGAGATGTCTCCAAGATCTGCTAGAGCCTTCTGGGCACTTCACTTTTGGCAGTGTACTGTGCAAGATGTGACTAGAATGGTGATGGGAATATCTGATATTAAGCTGGATTTTGTAAGTCAAAAAAAAAGACAAGTATAGTTGGACTCAGACATTATTTATGATGTGAGAACTTTCATGCCTCAAAAAAAAAGGGAAAGGAAGTGATATCAATAGGAAGCTTCTTGGCCATAGTTGAGCTGCAGGGTAGGCAGTTCTCTAATCAAAAGACATCAGTCAAGTTCAACATTTGTGAGTTGAGCTCTTACTTGGGCCAGCTGCTGTGCTGACCCAATACATACCCTGGGGTCTCCCCTCTTTTGGAATCTACAGCCAAGCAAGGATAGGTATTTTAAACATCTATACAAAAAGAACGTGTGTTACCATGGGGACAAAGTAAAGATGTTTTGGAAACATAAAATTAGGAGATTTATTTAACTTTATATTATACCTAAATTTTCCCAAAGAAAGTGATGATTGAGGTTGAGTATACATGCATGTTAATCAGTCCAAGGATTAGAGAAACTGTTTAGAGCAGATCTCACAGCACAGCTTATTCTTGTGAGGCAAAACCTTCTAGAAAAAAAAACTTTAGAAGTCCCACATAGACAGGAGGTAGAAGTCATGGAACAGTTGCCCAGATACGAAAGGGGAGAGGTCACAATTGTAAAAGCTAATGTTTCTAAGTACTTACTTGGTGGATAGGAGCCGGTACCCTGCTTTGAATTCCTCTATAAAATCCAGAGCAGCAGTTTTTAGGCTGTATCCTGCCCCCAAATTAATCCGTTTTATAAGCAGCCATTTGCCCAGAGATTCTCCATTTTGAGTGCAAGTGCTACAGTTAAATGAGTTAGGAACTTGTCTAGACAAACAGATGATGACCAGATATTGGACATATAGAATTTACCAAAATAATGCACAGCAGATGCATACTGCAACCATCTGATGAACACAGGCACAAACTGAGAAATAAATTAATTGTACTAATAAACATTGGCCACCTGTAAACTCATGAAATTAAATCAGAAGCATATGGAAGCATGGGCATACCAAAGCATTATCAGAGGAAGTAAGCCCAGCAAGCTTATTAAATACACAAGACCACCTGAAACATGAAGGGAGAGACCCGAGACAATGGTACAGCACAGCACACCGTGACTCTTCATCTTAGGAGAGCACCTGAATCAAGAGGTTGATAGACAACAGAACGCCCCACTCTTTCCCCCTGCATTTCCACCTAGCTTTATTCTCTTGCATAACACAGCCCACGTTGCATAACACGTTGAAATTTCCTGCTGTGAGAACCCTGCTCTTGAGTAAGATTTGTGCCCTGAACAGCTCTAGGCCCTGAGTAAGTCCTCCAGGGGCCAGTTCCTAATCTTATGTGACCACCTGCAGTTATTTGCATTTATATCTGCTTCTTGTCTTTGTTTGAGTATGACCTATGGAAAACAGCCATCTAATCTTCTTAGCCATTCTGTACCCTGTCATTGTATAAGGTATGAATTACGCATTCTAGATATTAGTAATTAATACTGGAATAAAATAAAACTTAAAATTGCCCTGCTCATGGCTACGAGGTAAACCATAAATGCTCACTGAATTAAAACCATTGAAAGTGATACCACTTGTGAGTTTATTATTACTGACATTACAAAGAGACACAAACATTTTCAGTGTATATTAATGGTGTAGCTTGTTTATAAATTACCTCATGCCAGGTACTGTTTAATATTTCTCTCTCTCTTTCTCTCCCTCCTACCCTCCCTCCCTCTTTCTCCCTCTTTCCCTCTCTCTTTCTCTTTTATTTATTTTGGTACTAGGGATTTAACTGAGGAGCATTCTATAGTTGAGCTTCCCCCCTCCAGTCCTTTTTATTTTTTTATCTTAAAACAAGGTCTTGCTAAGTTGTTGAGACTAGCTTAGAACCTGTGATTTTCCTGTCTCAGCTTCTAAAGTAATGGGATGCCAGACTGGACCATCATGCACGGCTTTTGTTTAACCTCTCTATATATGTTACTTTTGTTCCCATAATACCCTTCTGAGATGGGTTTTAATTTTATATTTATTTACATATGAGAAAACTGCCAAATAGGCAGGTTGCCAACTTATGCAGCAAGTTAAATAGAAAAAGTGAGAGGCAAACCAAGCTCATCAGATTCTAGAAACTTTATTTTGCTCATTTTATAATCTTATTGAGATATAACTCACATATCATACAACTTATCCACATAAACTATGGACATCAATGCTTTTCAGTACAGAGCCTTTGCTTTTAGCATATAGTATGGACAACAAGGGATAAAGTAATATATTTTCCTCACTCTTTGAAAGTTCACCTCTGTCATAAAGATAGATTAACAAGAGAAAAGCCTAACAGATAATAACAGATTCATTCAGTAAGCATTTTGTGGAACATTGCAGCCTTTAGAAATGGACTCTCAAAGAATTGAAGAAGAATATAGATAGATAGATAGATAGATAGATAGATCTATACATAGATATGTATATACACATATCTACCTTCATATATATATATATATATATATATATATATATATATATATACATATCTATGTTCATGTATATATATGCTCAGATTTGAAGAAGAGTGGGCACTTATGTATTATTGGACAAATAAAGTCTGATTTAATTGTAAGAAACTAAGATCAAATTACAAGGCCTATTTGTTCAGATTTTTCTTGGCATCTCTCTTCATTTACCCCTTCCCTCTGCATATACAGGGCAGGACTCCTAGTATATGAGGGTCTCTCAAGAAAAATGGGAGGGAAAAGGCCAGAAGGTGACCTTCCTAGGTTTGATGACTTGCTGTGGGGCAGGAGTGAGAGAAAGTCAGACACTTTTCTGCTTCTGCTTTCTTCTCAATCTCCAGGTGCTGCATTCCATGGTTAGGTCTTCTGAACTCAGCCACATGCACATTGCCAGAAGTAGACATGTGTGTCTCTATATTACATATGTGATAGATATGTGTGATATATACATGTATTAAATAGATGATAGATATATACAGTATATACATTATGTATGATAAATATATATATATATGTATTCTTCCAGAGACATATATGTGGACATATACAGATATGCATGTATAGAGAGAGATGTGCTTGTGTATATGAATGTATTAGAAAACCACAGTATTACAGTGAGAACTATAGACATGTCAAGCTATTTAGATTTTATGTTCAAATGGGAGACAAGAAACACTTAAAACTAAGGAATACCCTCTGATTGGTCACCTTAATTGCTTCACTATAGGGTCCTTTCTATAACTCAATCTCTTCCTGTTCCCCTTTCCTCCTGGAGTGGATGAGGGCTAATTGGATGATGTGTGCTTGTGTATCCTCTCAAGTCTTGTATTCTAATGTGATATATGATTACAATGCACCAATAAAAATAAATTAAAAAAAAAACTAAGGAATCACAAGATCCACTGTGTGTTTTACAGCGCACAGTGAGAAAGATCAGCCAGAGGAGGGTTGGGCAGATTTACCAGTCATGACACCAAGTACATTCTTGATGTTTGTACTCAGTAATATAATTTAAAAAGATATTCTCAAAGTTATACGGCTATACAGCCTGCTGTGTGAGACTTGTAGATCTTACAGACTATTCATATTATTCTTTTACCCTCAGCCCAAGGGAAACAGGTCGAGCCTAGAGCCTTGGCAAAAGCACAGAAATATCCCAGTTGGAAAGAACCCAGGCACATCTGATCAGCATGGGATGGGGTGCATTGTACTACTTCCCTGTTACTTGATTGATGTGAGCTGACCAGAGGTCAGAGCACACTCAGAGTAGCTATATTGCATCATGGGCTTGTGGAAGAGATTGCATTTAACCAAACAAAGGAGATATGAAATCTATATGCAGGGTGCCTATGAGCTATGACGGAAGGTAATGTGCTTTTCTTCTTTGGCTATTAAATGTATCTCAGCTGCCAGAGAAAATGACTTTCCCTTTTGACTTCCTATCTGTCTAGCTGGGCTGGTTTCTGGGTAGTATCCAGGCCCTCGCGGTTCAGCTGTAAGTTTAATGAGGGCATCTTTGCATGAGAGCCTGAGCAAGTTTCTCTGGTCTCATTCTCCCACTCAGGACTCTGAAAATATGCCTCTCTTTAGCAAGTTGTGATTAGAGGCCTCAAGGAGCAGACACTGCCCCTTATACCACAGCTATGGCTACAGCTATCAGTTGGTATTCTTTGGGCCACTGGTTCCAGGATCCTCTGAAAAAAATAAAAATATGTAGATCTTCAGGCTTCTTACTTAACACAGCACAGTATTTGCATATAACCTGCACACATTCTTCCATATACTTTAAATCATTTCTAGATTACTTGTAATAAATGTAAATGTTATGTAAATAGTTTTTGTACTATATTGTGTAGAGAATAATGCAATAAATAAAAGTTCGTACATGTTCAATATGAAAAAAAAAAGATTTGCATGCATGCAACTGGCCCAGAGAACAGGAGCCCCAAGAATATCAAGGATCGTCCTTCACTGAGAAGTGGAGACTCATTCACTCTTGAAGGATATCAGTGAGTGAAGTTGGGTGAAAAGGGGAAAGCTAGCTGTTCCTGCTGGAAGAAAATGATATCAAAACTCACTTTTAAGCCAGGCATGATGGTACTTGCCTATAATTTCAGTACTTGAGATGCTGAGACAGGAGGATCTCAGGTTTGAAGCCAGCCTCAGCAATACAGCGAGATCCTGTTTCAAAATAAAAAATAAAAAGGACTGAGAGTTTAGCTCAGAGGTAATGAGGTTCTGTCACCTGAATACTGAAAAGGGCAAAAATAGATTTTGGGACAGGCATTGAAGCAGCTTTTTGTTAATACATCTCTTTCCTTTTTCTCTGCCCTGGTTTTTATTTTCCTGTCTTCCTTTCTTTCCTTAATTACCAAACAAGAATTACTTATACACGTGAGAGGAACTAGTCTATGCTATCACAAATTATAAGTGGTCTAATAATACATAGGAGCTAATGAAAAAATCCTAAAGCATCAAAAGTCCAGCAATGTCTGTTGGCAAAGCTGCATCTAGTTAGATCTGAACACGTGTGCATTTTTCTACTATCTTCTCGTTTAATTCTCAAGCGCATCCTTTTTGGCACTCAGGATGGTGGTGGCAGTAGTGATATTAGGGAATAAAACAAAGAAAGAAATCTTTATATTAGAGATTAAGTGACTGAAACCAGTGGAAGTAAACAGTGTGCCCAAGGCCACCCAGCAGTGTGTGTTGTGTCTCAACCCTACACCCCAACCCAGTCTTGAGATGGCACAGATCCACTTTAATCAGAGCAGCCAGAGCCCTGCTGGATGGTTCCTTCTTGATCACCTCCAGGGATGGTATAGAAAGTTCTACAAGATTGACTATGTTTCCCAAATACTTTCCTGATATTTTTAGACAGGCATTCTGAAGCAGGGATTCTCTACTTCTTTTCTGCCATAGACCCTTTTTTTTTTTTTTTTGGTGGTACTGGGGTTCTTGGAAGTCCTTAAGCTTCCTCTCAGCATTATATTTTTAACCACATTAAACAAAATGTCCAGGATTACCAAAGAAAACCAGTATCATTACTAGCATTTAAAAACAATGTTCTGATATAACAATGCATTTTTTGGTTAAACACTTAAAAATATCTAAGCATAGATCTAATCACTAGCATTGTTTCAAAGTAGCAATGAGCACGAGCAATGTTTTGCTGGATGGAACAGCTCAACAGTGACAAAGGCCAATCTTTAATTTCTATTGGTGAAGGAGTCCCAGAGTCGTTAGTATCACAGATCCTCTTCTACACTCTGATTGAAGAAGTTGCTATATTTCATTTAGAGATCAGTGAAAAAAAATGATGTAAAATTTTTCACTTCAAAATTCACAGAAATGAGCTGGGTGTGATGATGCATGCCTGCAACCCCAGTTCTTAGGAAACTGAAACAGGAGGGTCTCGGGTTTGAAGACAACCTTGGAAACATAGCAAGACTCTCAGGAACCTAGTGAGACCCTGTTTTAAAACAAAAATTAATATAGGGCCAGGCAGGGACTATAGTTTGGAGGTAGAATACGCAGGGGCCTCAATCTCCAGTACCAAAAAAAAAAGTCACAGAGATGAGTTCAGTCCATGAATCCCTGTTGCCCATTGTCCAGAGATGAGACCCCTTGTCTAATGTAAATGCTCACACCTGTGGAAGTGTAAGCATTATGGAAAGCTGGACATTCCGCTAAAATGCAATAAGCAAATGACATGATTTCAAATGCTGAAATATGTCCATATAACTTCATATTAGGATCATGGGCAGGATGGAAGAGCCTTCTATTTTAGCTGGCAATTGTGTAATGTTACAATATCTTAAGCTGATCTTTCTTTTTATCTCTTTCTCTTCTTCTCTTCTTCCTCCTTATCCTCCTCTTCCTCCTCCTCCTCCTCCTCCTCCTCCTTCTTCTTCTTCTTTTTCTTCT
This sequence comes from Muscardinus avellanarius, assembly GCF_963383645.1. NCBI lineage: Eukaryota > Metazoa > Chordata > Mammalia > Rodentia > Gliridae > Muscardinus > Muscardinus avellanarius. Next base: position 9,442,404 of record NC_137793.1, read on the forward strand.
TCTTCTTCTTCTTCTTCTTCTTCTTCTTCTTCTTCTTCTTCTTCTTCTTCTTCTTCCTCTCTCTCTCTCTCAATTTATTGTATAATATACTGAGGATTGAATGCAGAACTTCATGTGTATTTTTTCTTTTTTGGTGGTACTGGGTTTCCTGAAAACCCTTCTACCTCCGGGCTACACTCCCAAACCTATTTTATACTTTTTATTTGGAAACAGCGTCTCTTAACCCAGTGCAGCTGGCTTCAAACCTGCGCGATCCTCCTGTCTCCACCTCCCAAGTGCGGGGATTACAAGCGTGTGCCACCACACCTGGTGACTCTTTGTGTTTTAAACAAGCACTCAGCCACTAAAAAACATCCCCAACTCTTTCCTTTTTATTTTATTTTGAGATATGGTCTCTTTAAATTGCCCAAGCTGGCCTCAAACTTGCTATATTCCTGCTTCAGCCTCTCAAGTAACTGGGATTACAGGCATGTGTCACCATGCCCAGCCAAGCAGTAGTTCTCAGCATAAGAGTGGGGTGTGGGGAGGCAGCAGTCGTGCTCCCAGGAGGGATACTTGGCAGTGTCTAGAGACATCTCTGATTATGACAAGTCGGGGTGGGGTGCAAATGACATCTAATGGGTAGAGGTTGTGGATGCTCTCATCATCCTGCATGCCCAAGACAACCCCAACTACAAAGAATTAACAGATTGTCCAGCCCTAGTTTTCAGTCATGCTATGATTGAGAAGCTCTGTTTTAGAGGAAAAGTGTGCAGAATACTGATGAAGTATCACTGTCATAGAACTTGTGGGTCCCTAGTTCCGCGCCCTCTGCCCCTTCAGACGATTGTGTGCCATCATTTCTGATTCCTTGAGGTACCAGATGATATTCTCCACCCTTTTTACAGTGCCTTGTGTCAGACCAAGCACAAAACAGGAGAACAATTAATTTTAACCACTGGTAAGTCCAAGTCTTTGTCTCTTTAGCCTGACTCTTGGTCCCAGAGTAATGGAAAAAACAAGGAACATCTGATGAGGGCTCTCCCAAGGAAGGCTCTTTGGAGTGGGGAAGCAGAAATACAGGGTGGAAGTTTGATGCTCTGGATTCTCTTTGGAGAATGAGAACACACTCCTTTTGTCTGCGAAGCAATGGAAGTAGATGCCTGGGCAAGATAGCTCCATTTCTACGTGATGGGAATGGGAAGGTTCACTTTTGCATGATATAGCATTAATTATGTCTGTTACATAGGGTGAAGATCTAATTTTCTTATTTGTATCATCTTCCAGTGGAGCTCATCTTTAAAAAAGATTATAGCACTACTGAGCTTTCTAAGTACCTACTGGGTATTTAGTGTTGCTGTATACACTTTACATTTATTACATCTTACTTTGCCTTTACATTTCATTGAGTGCCTGGATTATCTTCTCAATCACAAAAACATAATTCTTGGGGTATAATTCTTACTAGGGGTGAAGGATAGCTGAGTGTATCATTCTAGGCCCTTAAAATGGGAAGATCTGGAGGTGTAGCTCAATGGTAGAGTGCTTGCCTTTCATATGCAGTGTCTGACATTCAATCCCATTTTAGTCAACATTCTTGCCACTATAATTCAAGTAACTGATGAAATGGCTTAGAGAAAGGAAGACTTATTTGCTCATGGTTTTCTCAGATGTTCTGGGTTCAGTTTGTGTAAGGCCACGGGTTGGATATCTCAGAGCATGTCAGCAGAGAGCAGAGAGGGAAAGTGCAAGGCTTTGCTCTCACATCATGGGTGTGGGAAACCAAGCAAGCAAGGGGATTGAGACGCAGCAAAATCCCCAAGGCCACATACCCAGGGACCCACCTTCTCTAGCTGCCACCCACCGGCCTGTAGAGGTTTAGGTTACTACCCAGAAAAATCCACAATGAATTTATCTACTGATGTGACTACAACCCTGTGACTTAACTCTATCACCCCTGAGCTTAATCCACGAGCTTTTCAGGGGGCATTTTCTATCTGACCATAACAAATCCTTATCCCTGAAAAAAAATCATAAGTCAAAAGCTAAGTTGTGTATTAAGCATGAGAAGCATGCCTTAAAGATTTTAAGAGTAGCACAGGTATGAGCTCACAGTTTGATCTGTTTCTTTAAAATTCTGAGTTGTGCTGAAACTGGTGACATTTACTTCTCTTCCTTTAAGGCTGATTTGGCCCAGTCCTGAAATAATTCCTCCAGTTGTGATCAATGGCCCTGTGGGAGAGTGATTTCGGCGGGGTCCCTGGGTCTCTAAAAGTCCTTTGCTCTAATGGATGAGGGATACCGTCAGCTCCATCCATTTCATGAGCTTCTCTTTGAGCTGTTTCCATTTGTCATGAAAATCTGGAAGGTTTTGCATTGCCTGAGTAAAAAGGATCAGAAAATATGAGCCTGGGCTCATTGATTTGTTAGTTTCTAGTGTCCCTAAAATTAAGCCTTAGGGTGGCATTTCTTTTCCAAGAACTATGGCAAAAACATATAAAAAGAGAATTTAATAGACCTGGATGAAAATCTTGCTTTTAATCTTAAATTAATCATACTTAGCTCAGTCTTCCAACTTTAAGGGGGCCTACTTTTAAGGAACTGTTTTTAAAGATAAAAAGTCTTTATTTCATGGAGAATTTCCTGAGTGGTGCCATTTGTCACTAACATTTATGTTTTTCTGCTGCATAGGTTGAGAAGCTGAGATAGAGATTAAATAGCAGATAATGCTTAGTTTACCGGTACAGGAACTAAACCCAGAGCAATCAAAGGTCTAGACTCATACAGCAAGTTTGGTGGGAAGTCTAGAAGACTGCCTCAATATTAGATACTATTTACCACTATGCTAAAAGGTATAATTAAAAAATAAACCTGAATATTGAGTTAGAAGATCTAGGTTCTACTATGCACACTATATTGAGGCTGAAAACTCCTTAGTAAAAGTTAGAAGCAAAATTTGGCAAATGGGAAGACTATATTCCATCACCTACAAAGACAAAGTGACTTAGTTCAGACATCAAAATGCCAAGTATGAAACACCTTGAGAATTTGTAATGTAATAGAAATGTCTTTGGCCCAAACCAGTGACATATTGATGGGCTGTCATTTAAAGAATGTATTTTTTAATGTACAGGCGTCCCAATGTTTGCCATTCATAACCAATTAGAACCTGGGCTGGGGTTTGTTTTTAAAACAAGAGATAAATAGTGTATATTTAACTGGGGTCAAGCATTCTTGAGAGCTCAAAGCTGACTCAATTTTGAGCAGATATCACCATCCCTCCAGTTCTTGTCTGCTTCTCTATCAGTCTCTTCACCAAATGTCAGAAAAAAATTACAAAGATACTTCTACCCACTCAACAAAGGAGCTGCAGGCAGGCACCAAGTTTGATTCAATGAGAAGAAAGAGGGAGAAAACAGGCACCCTTGTGAAAGAAGCATAGGAATGGCTTCAGAAGCCTCAATCGGGCTTCAAGAAAGAGACCTGATGCCCTTGTTTATTAGAGAAGGGATTCTAAGCAAGTTGGTAATGTTATTGAGCCTTATGCGTACAATGGGGATGTCAATACTGCATCTGTAGGTATTCAGTGGACATCAACTAAGACAATCCATATAAAGCTCAAACTCAGATATACTAAGTTCTCAATAAATGTAACTGTTTTATTGCTGGGTGTGGTCGCACACACCTGTAATCTCAATGCTCAGGAGGCTGAGACAGAAGGATGCTAGGCTAGCCTCAGAAATTTAGCCACTCTCAGCACCTGTCTCAAAATAAACTAAAATGCCTGGGGGTTTAGCAGAGGTAAAATGTCCCTCAGTTCAATCCCAAATACAAAAAAGTGACTATTTTATTATTAAAAAAAATAGAGTCTCAGAATTTCATTTTCTTTATTTTTGAATGGACATCATAATTGCGTGTCACTCCTGGGTCAGTAGAATGACTGAGAAGGTAATACAGGTAAGTGCCAGGCACTCATTGAAGTCAATCATCATTCTTGTTAGAAACTTGAATGTTTTTATAAATTGACAGTTAAATGTATACTGAGAAGACTCATGTGAAATAATATTTAAAGAAATCCTAACTACCCAATAAAATATCAACCTTTATAGATGTGAACAATCAAAGCCAGAGTAATAGTGATAAAAAAAACACACACACACAGCCTAGAAGCTCAAAAATGGTATTCGCTCTCCAGAGAGTCACATAATGGGGAAAAAACTGGGCCAAGCATGAAATTATGAGAGAGCCGGGGATTGCTGATAATGTTTGGGTCATAATAAGGAGACAATAAGTAGGAAGAGAGTTGGAGCACTGGAGAAGAGTGAGTTCATGCCTCGGGAGAATGCTTTCCAAGGCTATCCAGCCTCCTGTGGAGACAAATAGTCTCCCGAGGAACATCAAAATCATACAGTGTTTTTCCACATGTTGCTCATGTCATCAGATGTAAGCTGATTGGCCCAGGCAGGCCAGCCCTCATTTATTTACATTTAGCTAAGAGAATGGAAGGAATAATAATCCAGGACAGGGATTTTTTTTTTTTTTTGTAAAGGGCCAAATGGTAAATGTGCTTGGTTACTAGGTATGTGGGTCATAGTATCTCTACTGCAACTTCTCCACTCTACTCTTGTAGAGGAGATCAGCCAGAGACAACACATGTCATCAAATCCATATGCCTTTGTTCTAATGAAACTTTACTTACAAAAACAGGTGGTGGGATGAATTTGGCCCCTATAACATAGATTGCCAACCTCTGGTTTAGGCAGTGATTATTTTACTTTTTCATACGTAAAATGTCAAAGAATATAAATCTATACTGTAAGAGAAATGAAAGCATGAAGTTATTCAATGCTGTATTGTGTGTGTGTGTGTGTGTGTGTGTGTGTGTGTGTGTGTGTGTGTGTGTGATTCTGGTGACTGAACCCAAGTGTTCTATATCTTTGAGCTATACCCCCAACTCTATTTTATATTTTTAAATTTTTTAGGTACGTGTTCATTTTTTAAATTTTTTAAAATAAGTCTTACATGTAAATTTAAGGTATACAAGAAGGAAATTGGTAGCTATGTGAGATGACAGATATGCAGATTTGATCCACTATAGTAACTATTTTGATACATATTTTTAAAAATTTTGAAACAGTAGACTTGTGTGCATGGAAGTAATTAAGGATATATCATTATTGTAGTTTAAAAGTTCTACATAGCTCGGCAAAGAGGCACACACTTGTAATCAACGATTACAACAATTGCTGGTGACGATGTGGGAAAAGAAGAACTCTTTTACACTGTTGGTGGGAGTGCAAAGTCACTCTGGAAATCAGAATGGAGATTCCTCAGAAAACTGGGAATAGATCCACCATTTGATCTGGCTATACCACTCCTGGGTATCTTTCCAAAGGGGTTGAAATCAGAGAACTACATTAACATATGCATACCCATGTTCATAGCAGCACAGTTTGTAATAGCCAAAATATGGAACCAACCTAGATCTCTATCAACAGATAAATGGATTGCAAAATTGTTGGAAATACACACAATGGAATTCTATTCAGCTATAAAGAAGAATAAAATAATAGCATTTGGAAGAAGATGGAAGGAACTAGAAAACATTATGTTAAGTGAGATTAGTCAAGCACAGAAAGAGAAGGGACATATGTTTTCTCTAATATGCCCAAGCTAGGGAGTAGTGGTAATACCAGAGGGACTCCAGATGATGGGGGGGAAATCTCAGCAAAGCTTGAATGGAAGGATAGGAGAGGAAGAAAGGTGAGGTTGTTCAATGGAGGAGCTACATATGATTATGTGTAATAGCATAGATACAACATGATTAATCTGGACACTCTCTATTGGGGGGGAGGGAGATGGAGGGGGAAAGGCATGAAGCACAATGTAAATGTACACCACCCTCAGTATGTTCCACTTATAAAAAAAATTAAAAAAAATTGAAACAGTAGACTTGTGTGCATGGAAATAATTAAGGATACGTCATTATTATAGTTTAAAAGTTGTACATATCTGAGCACAGTGGCACACATTTGTAATCCCAGGACTTGGGATGCTGAGACGGAATATTGTGGTTCTTGGACAGCCTCAGCTACTAAGTGAGGTCCTCTGCAACTTAATGAGACCCTGTTTCAAAATAAAGAATAAGAACTAGGGCTGGGAATATAGTTCAGAGGTAGAATGCCCCTGGGTTCTGTCCCCAGTACCACAAAAAAATTGTGCATGATAAGACGTTTTTTTTATTTTTGCTGTATTTACCAAATGATTTATTCCCTATCCTGAAGTAGGCATAAATAAAATTAGATTAAATGTAAAAAATAATTGTTTTGCAGTACTGGGGATGGAGCTCAGGGGCATTCAACCTCCAACGTACACCCACAGCCCTAGTTCATATTCTTTCTTTCTATTATTTATTATTATTATTATTATTATTATTATTATTATTATTATTTTGTGTTACTGGGGTTCCTGGAAATCCTTCTACCTCTGGGATACACTCCCAGACTTATTTTATATTTTTTATTTGGAAACAGGGTCTCTTAAACCAGCTAGGCTGGCTTCAAACCAATGCAATCCTCCTGTCTCCACCTCCCAAGCATGGGGATTACAAGAGTGTGCCACCACGCCCTGCTTATTCTTAATTTTGAAACAGGGTCTCACTGAGTTGCAAAAGGCCTCACTAAGTAGCTGAGGCTGTCTGTGAACTGCGATCTTTCTGTCTCAGCCACCCAAATGCTGGGATTACAAGCCAGCACCACCATGCCCGGCTTTAAAAAAAAAAAAAAAAATTGAAACAGGATCTCACTAAATTACTACGGATGGGCCTTGAGCCTGTGGTTCTTCTGACTCAGCCTCCCAAGTACTGCGATGGTAGGCATGCACCATCAGGCTCAGCTCATCGCTGTATCTTTAGCATCTTTTCTAGTACCTGACACATGGTAGGTGCTTAACAAATGTATGATGGATGGATGGACAGATGAAGAGTCAGAAACTTATGGGTCTCTATTTCTAAACAGGAATATTTAAACATTAATTGCACTGTTTTAAGTGTTTGCTTTCATTATCTCATTGATGTTTTACAAAAACCTATGAGGTAGACACTATCATAGCCCTTCAGGTATTTGTAACATACTCTAGTCCTGAGACCTGTTAGTTTTGCTATCTTAAATGAGTCACCGAAGCTCATCTTCCCTTGCTCCCTTCTTATAGATGTTAGTGAGAATCAAAAAATGCACATGAAAATTCCCATACATGGCAAAGTGGTATTTGGAGGTTTAATAATTCTTGTTTCAGCCCAGATCCAGCAGGCATGAACAGCTGAGACTATCCAGGACAGCAAAGCTTGATTGCTAGGTGTCAATTGGTCCAATTTATTATGGACAATATGAGAAATTGTAGAGTTTGGGTCTCATAGATAGTATGACTATTGTTCATTCATTACAGTTTTAGAACCCACAGTGGTGCCCAGTCTACAGAATGCTCTAAATAAATATTGACTTGAGTAATAAGCAAATTAACAAAGAAGTAAATCCCTTTGTAAATTCCTCAGTGGAGAAAGGGCAATATGGTTATAGGTATTTTGCGTGTTGACTTAATAGGTCCCTCCAGGGACTAGGATGTACATCACAGTGTAAATTAAGAATGGGACATGACTTATCTGCTTAGCACTGCTTTGAGAGCTGAAACATTTTCATAATGGCTCAGAACAGCATTTTTTTCTGAACAACTTGGTAATTCATCTTTATTTCCTTGTATACACAGTGTGTTCCATTTTAAAAAGAGACATTAATGTGTTTATGTTAAAGCATATGGATTTACAGCCTGTGGTGAAATATATTTATAGGCAGTATACCTTAATCCTGTTTGGGGAAAGAGAAGAACCAACCGGTATCAGATTAGTATTGACTAGCTGTTAACTGGATTGACAAAGCAGCACACAAATACATTTAGCAAACACCCAAATCAAGCTAAAAAGCTCCACAGGTAGGGGTTTTGACATTCGCTTTTTCCTTTCTCCTTTAAAAAATAATCCGTTCAACATCTAAAAACATGCTCTCTGGCACTGAATAATTCAAATTTCATAGACACTTTTTTTTTCTTCACTGTGTGATATTGACGCTGTTTGTAGAGATGGAGGAAAATACTATAAAAGGCTCACAAAGTGTGTTTGCCCCTGGATTGTTAGAGAGAGAGAGAAAGAGATGCTAAACACTCTCAAAATTGTCTTACACCAATTCAGACTGAAAGGACACTTTTGAGCATCCTTGCTCTTACAACTGTGACTGCTAGTGAAAACCGACTACTTTCTGTGAATTTCCATTTTGTATCAAGCAGGTGTTGATGTTAAATTCTATAGGAGTCTTATTTACTCTCAAGAGTCTTTTTTATAGGCTCTAGGGAATGGTTCCCCTTGCTTGGTTGGAGTGTCCGCAATAGACAGTCAAGACACAGGATCATGCATCCCACAAGGAAAACAATCAATTCTTTGGGGTGCTTCTAATTACTAATAACACAAGAATTATTTTGGCTTAAAGAAAAAAACAATGGGATTTTTTTTTCTTAGATAGCTGAGAAGTCTTGGCATGACTAACCATGATGCTTTAACTTCTCCTTTGCACAGGTTTCTTTTAGGCTGAAGAAATAAGAGAGATAGAACATCTTTGTCCAGGCAGCCATACAGTCCTTGAAAAGAACTGATTAGCTCTTCCCAGGCCACATGTACCTTGGGCCAGTCAGGCACTTTTCCCAGGGAATCAGACATTCCAATTGGCCAGTCTGAGTCACATTCTCTTCTGCATTGGGATGGAGAACAAGGCGATGTAATTATCAGTTCCCATGAATTTCCCAAACACATCATTCATTATTCCTGTATCAAAAGGAGAGAAAGGATGCTAAACAGGTAGATATAACTGTTCCCCTGCCTCCCCTTGCTTCAAATGCATATGAGACATCTTCTTTTATTTTATTCATTTATTTTATTTATTTGTGTGGAGGGTATTGGGGACTGAACTCAGATGCATTATACTTCTGAGAATATATACTCTCAGCCCTATTTTATTCTTATTTGGAAATAGGCTCTTGCTAGGTTGATGAGATTCTCACTACTTTCTGAAGCTGTCCTCAAACCTGCTATCCTGTCTCAGCCTCCCAAGTATTTAGATTACAGGTGTGTGCCACCTTGTCTGGCTAGACATCTTATTTTAAAGAGCTTTCTTTTGACTTTGTTTCTTACTGAGGAAGCTGGACACTTTACAATTACGAATGACACAGTTAAGTGAAACTTCTTTTTTGTTTTATTGTTCTTCCTTTTCTCTATACCTATATTCACTACATGGTCAATATCAAGGAACGGTTTGGTGACTGTCATAAGCAGTAGAGGCAAGAGCAGGTGGGAACGCAAGACAATTATCCTTGTCTTGGTTTGGGTTTAAAGTAGCAAAATAAGAACTGGAGACAATCTTCTACTATATTATTGAGACCTTTATTCACTGAGAAACCATCTCACAAGTGGAAATTTCTCTTCAAAGATGCCAAGCTCAGTTAAGGCTACTCTGGTACAATTACCTCCAGACACCATGGAATATTAAACATGGATGTATGGAGGAGATGCCAGAGGTATAATAAATGGTCATGCAGAATAGTTACTAATATCTAATGTCATTCTTGTTTTTATAAGAGACAGAATCCATCCCAGTGAGGTTATGGATAAAGTGAGAGTTCTCATGGTAAGGCTGTGAGAATACAACTCGTGAGCCCTTTATCTACACTCAATCAAGCACTAGGAGATTTGCAGCAGGGAAGCTTCTAGCTTGGAGGCATTGACTCTGCCCTTGAAGACCCACATTCCCTTTTACTGACGCCTGTGTTCGTTCCTATTTTCCACATGAGATGCGACCTCTTGTACACCTTCCACCACAGCTGCCAACCTGAAATATGTTAGGAAATAAAAAATGAGATCCCTGGAATTAATGTGTTTGGTTTCTTATCCCAGCCCTATTACAGATTATTCCAAGGCAATGTCTATTTAAAAAAAAAAAAACTAGCATTATCCTTAGAAGTACTCACTGATGTTGTCTAGTACCCATCACCATTGGCACTGTCCTCTGTGTTTATTTTTGGTTCTTAAGATAAAATTTGATGGGTCAAGTGCTGACAGGTAGCAATTTCAGCAGGACCACTGTTATATATAGACTGTCCCCTGAAGAGATCATTGATTAATATTCAAGGTTTATATAGTTAAGTTATGAGAGTTTAATCCCAACAGTGGATAAATATGTTGTAATGGATTTATCTGGGAGTGGAATGAACTGGTAGGATGGGGAAAGTGGGGCCTTGGGGTACAGCTTTGAGGATTATATACGGTTTCTTCTCCCCCTCACTCCTCTCCTGCTTCCAGTCTCCATGATTTGAAAACAAAACCTTGTGCTCTCCTTCTGTGCTTCCCAATACTGACATGCTCTGAGATCTGTGATCCCCAGTGTCACAAGGACTGAATCCAAAAATATCCAGGGAAAAACATGAGCAATAAATACTCTTTTCTCTAAGGTACATGGACAGCCATTGAGATTATAGTAGCAAAAAAATGCTAATTAGACAACCACCAAAATGGCCACTGAACAAAGAACAACTAAGTAGCATATACTCAAAAAACCTAATGATTTTGCGGTGATCTTTGCCTGGGGAAAGATATTTATGGATCTGAACCACAATCCCCAAAGTCATTGCTAAAAAAGTAACACATTTAGCTGTTTAAAGCCATGGACTCTGGAGCTAGATTTGCTTGTCTTCAAACCCTGGCTCTCCCATAATTCTCTTGTTTCCTCACCAAAGGAGTATTAATATCATGAACCTCACAGAAGGACAGTACAAATTAAGTGGGATAATTTATAACAAACTTAGCAAAACACCTGGCAGATAGTAAGCATTCATCAGATGTCCATATTGGTAGAACATTTATTCCCTATAAGTGTCTCTGAGTTCCCACAATAGTCTAGTAGGACATCCCATCTCCATCATTACTGGGTTGTTCCACAATTGAGGAAGCCTATGGGATGCCAAGAAAACATAGGCAGGCCTGCCTATCATTGGTTCATTAAGATCACCTCTGATATCTTCAATTTCCCAGCCTGTCTAGTCATTTAAGATATGTAACCTCTCAACTTCTGGGCCATCAAGGAGCTTAGGAATCTTTGCTGGTGCTATAGGCTATGTATCATGGATCCTGCCTTTTAGGGCCACAATATAGCCATGCCCTGTGAAGGGCTGCAACATCCCTCATGGTGACTAGTTCCTCCAAGGACCACAGATCTCTAAATTCTCCTAAGAGAAAAAATCTATTTTCTCCTAGGCTTCCTTCCAAGGCAGCCCTGTCCTCTTCCTCATGGGACTGTGAGAATATTCTCCACTAATGTTAGGCTTTTGCAAAAGGCAGGAGCAGTTGCTCCTTTAGGACACCTTCTCCCTTTGATTCAATGGAAACTCATTATACATAAATGCTTACTAAGTTGAAGAAGTCAGAGCCAAACTTTACTAAATTATTCCATTTATATGACCTTCTAGAAATGGAATAACCATAGAGGAACAGTAGGATATAGGATTTGGAGTTCAGAGTATGGATTAACTGCAGAAGAGAAGGGAAAATGAGTATTTGGAGCGCTGCATTTTGCTTATATGGTAGATACACAATGGTATGTATTTTTTGATATTCATAGGTATTGACATTATGAAGAGTATTTCTCTTTATGGAAACAAACATACAAATATTACCGATATGCAAAGAACATGGCTAACTGCTGGACTTGAAGGGCAAAGAAAAATATGGGGATAACAAACATCAATATTTTAAAATCATGTCAAAAAACAGACAAAGCGAAAGAGAGAAGCAAAGCTTGACTGTCATGTTAAACACCGGGGCTCTCTGATATAGGAAGAAAGAACGCAACCAAGGCTGGAAGGCAGGTGAAAGACCTGTCACACTGGGACTTTGAACAGTGGAATTTACTTTACTAAATTGAGGAGATTATAGGAAGATCGGTGAGAAAATAGAGGCACAGTTAGGCTGTCGCACTGTCACCATACAGCCTGAACCTGTACTTTCTTAGATAATGCCAGGTCCTGAAGTATCACGATGGGATCCAGATGCTGCCAGCTCTTACCTCTAGGTCAGAAGATTCTTTGTCATCCTGCAACTTTCTCCTTCCTAAGTCACATTGAATCTAAAATAGCTAACCTTGTGACATGGTATTGTATCTAAGTAGCCTACGTTGTGGTGAAGGCAAACATAGCCAATGACCCATCTCATGAGGTCAAATGAAATAAGCAGTCCTACAAGGGGTGAGTGAGGTATTACGGAAACGGTGACGAATAAACAGCGATGATGGAGAGAGGACCAGGAAAGGTGTATTTGTGGAGATAGTATCTGACCTGGGTCTTAAAGAATTTGATGCACTGAAAATAAAAGATAATTTCTGCCTAAATAAAACCTGGTCAAAATCAAGAATACAGTAGAAAAAACCAAACCTTACTCAGCACTCAGGGAAAGATTCTTTTGTCTAGTAGTATGATATAGTAAGAGCCATTTTCAGTTTATGCTACTTTGGATTATTGCAAAAAAAAAAAAAGCTTTAGATAAAGGGTCTGACCCCCACAAAGGACCCGTTCCCTCCTTTTTCCTTGGATATGGATAATGTGGTATTAAACCTCAGGCAGAGGCAAGTAACAGAATTCACTTAAGGTGACCCAAACAAATCATAAATAGAGACATTTCTTCTCATAAGAATAAGTTTAATGTAAAAAGTTACTGGTGGCTAGATCAACATATCTAAAATCCTCCTGATCTTTTTTTTCTCATGAGTAGAAGCTTTGATCGCTCCAGATGTCATGTTAATACTCAGACAGGAAGAAGAAGAAAAGGGTGGAGCCTGCCACATGGTACCCTCCTGTGGGCAGCAAAGCTGTCCCAGTCTGTTTTCCAGTAGGTGGCTTCCTACCTCCCAGTAGACAAAGCTGCACTGTATGGCTCCTCCTGGATTTATAGGCATTTAGGGAGACTTAGCTGGGCACTTTGCTTCCGTGAGTAATACTGGGACTTTGTTACCAAAGAAAAAGGAGAAAATAGTGGATGTTAAGAAAATAACATGCTGGCCTTCTTTGGAAGTCAGTGGCTAAGGTAAAAATTATTTAATCAGCCAGGCATGGTGGCACATGTTTGTAATCCCAGTATTTGAGAGGCTGAGACAGAAGGTTTGCAGATTCATGGCTAGCCTCAGCTACTTAATAAGGCTCTCCGCAACTTAGTGAGATCTTGTTTCAAAATAAAGAATAAAAAAGATAGGGTTGTAGGTGTAGCTTGGAAGTAGAATCCCCCTGGGTTCAGTCCCTGTACCACACACACACAAAAATAATATATATATATATATATATATATATATATATATATATATATATATATGTATATGTGTGTATGTATATATATTATCCTTAAAGTTGCCTGTAAAGTTTTAGGGCTTGCTTTTATGATAAAGTCAGATTTGACCATTAAATCTTTCAAATCTTGTAGTGCTTTTGAAAACTTCATGGCTTTTATGAAGATTTCAGTATGCTGTCTCTGGCTTTTCAAATATCATCTTCATCTCCCATAAATGGTTCTATAAGTTTCTCCAATTATTTTTTTTGTTGTTGTTTTTTGAAGGTATTTCTTGTAGCTCTCAATTAACGTTTCAATTTCCTTCTCCGCAGGACAGCGTCACCACCCACTTGCTTGGCCACAGGAACAACAAGTTCTACCTGTTTTTCAGTGGCCAGGAAACTCTTAAAAATCAGGCACATATTGTTTTCTTCAAGTCTCCTCAGCATCCATCGACTCTCTGAGCCTTGATTGCTTTCACACTATAAGAGACACTTGAGAACTGAAATTCCCACTAAGCCAACCATATTGATGGCTCCTGCCGCACCCTTACTCCCAGGTGAAGCAGACAGGCCAAAACTTGCCTGAACTTGTCCATATCATTCTTCTGCACCCTCTCCCTGTACATCACTAGCCCACTTCTGGCCACCTGTTCCATGGCAGTCTAGAGCAGGTCATGGTGAAGGGGCACATTTACCTCATTCATGGCACACCCAGTGCATCATCTTTGGGAACAAAGGGGTCTCCCCTGGATGTAGCTCTCTGATACAATTGTCAGGCAGCCTCTTTTCCTAGCCACTTGATGTCTGTACTATCCTCACACGCTACCTTACTCCAGAGTGTTCCATCCATGCTAGAAGCAACCAATTGGTTGAAATTGTTTGTTCTACTGTGCATTTTTACTTACTATCAAAAATAATGTAGTCATAAGGAGCTGCAGGGATGTTGCTTGCTGCTTGGATAGTTCCCTTTATTTTTTCCAGTTTGACATAATGATACACCAAGCATGAGTTTCTTCGGTCCATTGGTTCCTAGAGTAGAGTTTGTTTAATTAAACGACTTGTCTCTTCATATCTTGCCAGGACGCATCTGTATGTGAATCTTAAATTGGCTTTTCACTGCACATTCTACCTGTATGTTTAAAATGGTGCCTTCGGTGGTACAGCTGGCTCAGCTGAATTGTCAGAGTATTTGAAAGGAAACACGTCTGATTTTATTATTTTCCACTGTTAACATTCAAATTATGTAATGATATTCTTTTATCTCTCTGGCCTTAGCTTCTAGTCTTGTTTTCTTTATTACCTTCTAACATCATAAATAGAAACTATAGACCCTTTTTTGATGGCAAATGGCATGACTTGCATTGCATTATAAGTTATAATGCACTTCAATATATCCTTTACAGTTTCTCTGGACCATCTTGAACTTGTTAGGCTCTCTTCTCAATGTCCCTATCTGTCAAAACTCCCAGCATAAATGAGCCCAAATATTCCCCATTATGTGTTCCTACATCCAGGCAGCTGAACATATGTACCTCTCCCCAGCGTGCATCACAAAGCAGCTTGGTAGCCCCATAAAAGTGTGGTCATGAACCACAGCTAAAACCAGTATCTGATACTCAATACCCAACCAACACACTCTATTTACTTGTCAAGGAGTGATACCTTTTGCTCTCTTCCTCGCTGCCCACTGACTGTCCTACCCACGGCAGTGTGCCTCCAGCTTTTCATAGAATGAGTCTTGGAATATAAACTACTTCCATGCTGCTAAATTAAAGGGACATGGTAATTCCCTGCCGTACTCTTCATCACTATTTAACACAGATCAACCGCTCCCACCTTCTTGAAATAACTGTTTTCTCTTGGTTTCTGTGTCTCTCTGTTCCTGGTCTTTCTTTCTCTGTAGCCAATTCTCCATTTCTTTTGATGGCTCACCCTCTCATGCTCACACTTAAAATATGGAAGACCCTTAGAAATCTGGCCTTGAATCTTTTTTTGCATTGCTGTAGCTACTGCTTGAACCACACCGTCCATTCCCTTGGTTCTGGTGATCATCTGTGTTCCATGGACTCTCAATACCTTCATTGCCCCATGAGGCATCACAGATGCTCTGATGCTAGGACAAGCCCCTGTTCCCAACCCCATCCACCCCTTGTTCTAAGCCATAGCAGTCGGAACGGTGCTTTTCATTTTGTAATGCCACTCTTCTAAGGAATCTTTATCAGATTTTTATTTCTTAATCAGCCCCTACAATAAAAATTTACTATCACAGATATGCTGTTTATGTACTACACACACACACACACACACACACACACACACCTATGCTCTATACACTAATAAAGGTTTATTTTGTCCTCTAAGAATCAATTTTTTATCTCTCTGGAAACAACATTACCTACACTGAGAAAGCATGATTTATAATAATTTTTATTTAAAAAATCAATGTAGATTTTTTTTCTCTAATGTCTATCCACTAGCTATAATAAAATCCCTTAAGAGTAAAGATCAAATCTCACTGAACATTGCTTCAAACTGAGCCATGCACATAGTAGGTACTTGTTTCATATTGATGGGCAATAAATGTCACAATACTTGGAGTAATTGTAAATTTTATATACATCTTGAATTTTTTTATCATTTCACAATTCCTAAAAAGGAAAGTCTGAGTCTGTTTTCCCACAGACCACCTATGAAGTAAGCCCTCCATAAATATTTCTTGAATGCACTATCTGTACTTGTTAGCTTCGAAGAATCTGTCCTAATTCCTAAAAAGAAAATATTTGGTGTGTATCCTAGAAACTCTGTGAAATGACAACAGATGTTTTGCTTTAGCAGTTTATTAAATGCCATCAGGGAAGACACACTGGGATTAAATTGCTCCAAGTGACTTTTTTTCACTAGAAGTGACTATCTAGCATCTGAGTTTTGCTCATGTCTGGAAAAGCTTTCGGAAGTTGACAGCCGCATTCAATGTGCTTAATCCTGAAACTTGCGAAAACTCTGCTTCCTCATTCATTTCTCAGTTCATTACAAATCTTTGATTAAACATAACTCAACCCATTTCCTTAGAACTTTTATTTGCATGTTACTTTTAGGAGAAATGCAAAAGTTTCTATTAGGAATGGCAAACAAAAACCCTGTTTCTGCTGAGCTTAGTGATACACATGTGCAGTCTAAGCAGCTTGAGAGGCTGAGGCAGGGGGATTGCAAGTTCAAAGCCGCCCTGGGCAACTTAGTAAGGCAAAGAAGAAAGAAAGAAAGAAAGAAAGAAAGAAAGAAAGAAAGAAAGAAAGAAAGAAAGGAAGGAAGGAAGGAAGGAAAGCTGAGGATGTAGCTCAATGGTAGAGTACTTGCCTAGCATGTGTAAGGCTCTGGGTTCAATCCCCAGCACAACAAAAATAAGTAATCACTATTTCTGAGGAATTTTCTGAAATCAATTGTCCCCAAACTCAGTCTCTTACATCTACCATGGTTAATGTACTATGGAGAAGATGGCTTTGTATAAAAATAGGTCTCAGACATTAAAGAATAATATATTTAAGTACCCTGGGCTTACAAAGACAAAAACTGTATCACTCATATTTTAGAAAGATTTTAAACAATGGGAAACAGGTGAAAATGTCTTTAGCTAAAATTTTGGAGTAACCAAAAAATTATTGTGCACAGAAGACTAGGCTTCATTTTTCAAAAAAAAATTATTAGATTGCTCATAATTTTGTTAAATAGTGCCTATAAATATCACAGGAGATTTAATTTAAATGTCCTTTGTCATTGTTCTGGCTTCCTCATAAAAATATAGTTGGATTCAGAGCAACTTTCTTTATTAAATAAAGGCAATTGCCATTTGTGAATAAAATATTAAATACCAAAAAAAGTTAGATACTATTTGAGGATAATGAGATTTCCAAGCCACAGCTGGCTTTGAGCCTTAATCATTTGATTTTGGACATCCATTTCAGGTCTTCCCTGAGGCACTCCAATCACCACCACTCCTCCTCCTTCTCCTCCTCCTCCTCCTCCTCCTCCTCCTCCTCCTCCTCTTCTTCCTCTCCTATCTGATTGGTTTCCCTCTTTAGAATCTCCTCCACCATTCATACTTCTCCCACTCTCCCAATCCTCTAGTTCTTCCTGCCTGGCCTTTCTTCAACTACCTTTGCCTTCTTCCTATGTCTTTCCTTGATGCACTGTCTCATTGGCACTGCTATAACATAGACAACAGGCTTGGTGTTTTAAACAACAGAGATGGATATCTCACGACTCTGAGGCTGGGAAGTGTAAGATCGGGTGCCACAATTGTCAAAGTCATCTTCCTGGGCTATTGATGGCAATCTTCTCGTCCTCACATGGTGGAGAGAGAATGAGCTCCAGCCTTGATCTCCTCTTGTGAGGACACTAATCCTATCAGGAGATGGTAGATAGTTGCCTTCTCATTGTATCCTTCTTGGCAGGGGAAAGGCTAACGAGTTTGCACTTCTTCTTAGAAGTGTCATCATCCTTATCTAAACCTATTTCCCAAAGACACATATCCTAATATCCCATCTCATTGAGGATTAGGGCTTAACAAATTTTAGATAACACAAAAATGTAATTGATAACATGCAACAGTGGTGATCTTTGGAAAGGTGTTAATTCTAACAAATCAGATTCTATTTCTTAATTTCAACATGGCCCCCAACATGGCTCTGTGCTCCTGGGGCTCACCTGTCTTTCCAGTGTTATTCCATAATGCTTGCCGCTTTCTAAATATGATTTATCCATAGCAGGCTTCTTTTTTGATACTTTTATTGGTGCATTGTAATTATACATCTTAGTGAGATGCAAATGTACACATACACACATGTACACAGGTCCTGGTGTGATTCTCTTCAGGTCTCATCCTGTTATGCACCCCTATCACACCTTACAGCTACATTGGTGGTGATGCCCTCACACATGGGCTGAACATGACTTGCATTTTTAAATTCTGAATTCTTCCCATCCTCTTTTCTGTTGCTGCATGTACTTCTTGAATAACTCATTTCTAGTTTTTCAAATATTAGCCAAGCTTTTCAGGAAATGTACCTGTCAGACCAGGTTTTATACTTTCAAAGACATATTTCTTTCTGAGTCTATATCACCTTTAACACACACACACACACACAGAACTTACATATTAGTGATATAGGTGATGATATATGACATTTATGGGATCATTTAATACCTATCATAATATAATTCATAATATCATATTATAATATCACATTAATTATAATTACTAATACCATAAATAATATATGTGATCATCAAATTAGTTGTTATTTAAACCAGCTTAGTTATTTGTTTACTTAAACCATCCAGTATCCATGAAGGAGCACACCATCCTCTATCAGACCATGCTCTCCATGTCTCTTTATCTCACTAGAGCCTCCTGCTCAGTGCGTATTTGTTACATTATTGAAACGTTAGGGTTACCTTGCACACCATACTCCTCTCCTCATCTGTGGGGTTCATGCAACCATTTATCTGGAGGCCAGTAAATAGCACAGCTGGAAGCAGCCTTACAGATAATGCCATCTACCCATCCCTGATTTGTGTATAAAATGGGGAAATAAAATGAGAGGTAAATTGATGAAGTCAATAGGTTTTTTAAAATTTTATTTTATTTTTTTATTTTGGTGGTACTGGGGTTCCTGGAAGCCCTTCTATCTCCAGGCTACACTCCCAGACCTATTTTTACATTTTTTAAAATTTGTAAACAGGGTCTCCTAAGCCAGCGAGCACAGCTGGCTTCGAACCTGCGCGATCCTCCTGTCTCTGCCTCCCAAGCGCGGGGATTACAAGCGTGCGCCACCACGCCCGGCTAATAGGCTTTAAACTCTTTTTGGTTATTATACTAGAATATCTGATATAGGGTAACTTTATAAATACTTACATAGCTTGCAGTTTTGAAGTCTGAATATCCAAGGTCAGGCAGCCCCTTTGGGTGAATCTCTAATGAGGACTTGACAGCTGATCTTGTTAGTGTGGTGGACCTGTTTGTATCTGGGAGGAAGAGATCACAACTTAAATGGGAGGATATAGGGCAATTCAGGCATCAGGTGGAGGCTTTGTAACATCCTGCCCTTGGGGGAACTCCTTCCTGGGGATTAGCATTCCCTCTGAGGCCAGCACCTCTGTCCCATTTGGCCCCATCTCTGAAAGTCTCCACACCCACCAAACTGAGAATCAAACCTCTAACCCATGACCCCTCGATGGACAAACCACAGCCCAGCACAGTGCCGTGGACTGAGTCTTCAAACTGAGCACTAGAAATCAGGCCTTTGGTTTCACCTTTTCTGATATAAGAAACAAAATAAATCTTCCCATTTTCCTATCAACCTTTGTCAGATTGACTTTCTTTCTCCAATTTTTGATCTAATATTCATATAAAAACATTCTTATCAAGTAAAATAGTTATTAACACTGTCAATTCTAGCATATCTACCCAAGCAAGGCAAATTAGAAAATTTACAATGTTTTTACTGCAAACGATACTCATCAGAATTTGTAACTCTATCTTTTGAATCTGACAGACATTTTCATGTCATGGTTTAAACCAAAGATGAGTTTAAGCTCATGTTCAGTAATAGAAAATAATTGATCATAATTGTACCAATATTAAACATGTTCATCAAGAAATAATTTACGATTGCAAACTTCTTAATTCTTGAAACAGTATATTGAAACCCTTTTCTATCTTCTTAAAGAAAGTTTCTTGAAATTTTTTCCTTTGAGACCAGTTTTTTCCAAATACAATAAATATTGAATTCATCATAAGTTTCCTATATCAATTTCACTGAATATGTTTTCTGCCATTATAATTTTTCTATCTAATATTTCTCCCAAGTCTCATTTTCCTGAGTCGAGTTTCATAAGCCTAAGCCTAAGTTTTCCTTTCACTTTTTAGTCCACAGCAATTTTTAACATGTATAGTTTTAGGCAATTTGATGTTTATTATTTTGTATAAAATTTAATCTCCTCAGGCTTTTGGAGTTTCAAAGAGTTACAAACAGTGATTTTTAGTTTGTTTAGCTATTTTTTTAGTTTGTTTCATCTACAATAAATTTTACCTTCTACCATTTTATCTCTTAGACTATTTATCTTTTGGTGGTTACTTCTACCAATTAAATGCAGTTTAGACAAAAGTCTTTTGGCTTTTCTTTGTTTTTCCTTAAACACTGACAAAATGCTTGGCAAATTCCATATATATGCTACTCCCCAGGAGTGAGTTCTCACAAGAGCAAGATACATAGATAGATACAGACAGATATAGATATGCATGTATAAACACAATGCATATACATCTATATCATATGTATATATCACAGTCTTACATCATAATGTACTTTAAAGTGGTAGGAACATACATGCACACAGCACGTGGTGAGATTTCTTGACATTTCAGGGCTGTTTTATTTTTTCAGTGGGCAAAGGAGGTGACTGAAAATGGTCATTTGCTTAGATCAGATTTTAGCCCCATGAAATTTTAGATTTAGTGCAGGGAAAGTAAGCCCTAATACTTACTTTATCCCTCATTTTATATCAGATATAAGAGACTGGGAGGTTATGTAATTTGCCTACAATTGCAGAGAGGGCTGGATTTCAGGTGTCTTGATATCCAGGACACTGAGAGGAAAGCATGACAAAAATGATAGACTGGAGCTCAGAATCTGAGCATCCTTTCTAAGGAAGAGAAGCTGGGCTTTTGTTACTATGGTAACAGAGTGCATCTGAGATTGTTTGACAAGTATACCCCCTACCTGTGCTAGTAGGAAAAAGAGCCATTGAGCGGATCCTTATGGTGATTCAAAATGCTTTAGATAGATCCTGTCACATGCTTTATAAGTTCCTGATTGATTGTTTGAAATTAAGTTATTGGGCAGAGAACCAGCTAATGGAAATGCATCGATGAAATCATTGTTGAGGGACATTAAATGAAACTTAAAATAAAGCTGAAATAACTTTATGGATTTTTCAGTCAAACTGTTTATGAACATTTATTGCCAGTAAATTATATTGTGTCAAAAGAGGGAATCAGTAGGTATGGTTTTAATAGAAACCTTTTTTGAAATAATAAAATTGAGAATAATGTATTACCCAAGAATGGATAGAGACGGGTTGGGGAAATTCATCCTGATGGATGGTTTTCCACACTGTGCCGCCTCTGGAAAAGTGAAAAATGGTGTGAAAATCAACAGCCCACTAGGACTCGGAAAGAAATAGTCTTTTTGCAAAGCAGCAACTTCTCATGTCATTGTACATGGGAATTTTTTTAGGAGGAAGGTGACTGGGGATTTAGCATGCATTACTTGAGGGCATAAGCATTAGTATTTGTTCAGCTAGCATAAAAATATGAGCAACTTGATCGGAGGAGAGTGCTGGTCTGGAATAGTGATCAGGGGCATCAGGCCTAGAGCTGAAAGACTGAAGTTCATTTTTTATAGAACTGAAAGACTGAAAATGAAACTGTAAATGAGTTCCTGTGTAACTCTAGGAAAGTTTCTTCACTTCTCTGAGTTGCAGATTCTCCATATATATTAACAAACACTAATAGTCCGTACACATAGGGTTATTCTGATAGTTAAATGAAAACCCTAAGTATTCAGTATGGTTTCAACTTGATAGCAAATAAGTGATGTGTGCATCTATGCCTCTACCATCTTGTACCCCATTAAGATGTTTGACTACAATGCATCTATATACATATATATGTATATATACGTAATATATAAATAATATATATAAATTTTCAAAGCATCGTAAAGGATTAGGACAAGTGGAGGAAATAATAGAGTCCATAAATACTTTATTGTTAGTACCATCATTTAATAGAATATTGTCCACTGACTGCTATGAACCACAGAACTCATTCAATCTCACAAGACCCATAGTAGAGAAAGGTACTGTAGTATCCATATTCCTTCTTTTCAGAGAAGAAAACTGAACATCATAAAGGTTTGGTGTCATGTTCAAGGTCACTCAGCAAATGAGAGGCTGATGTATATGTGTGTCTCCTAGGGTGGGGACCTATGGGCCCTTGGCCATGGTCCAGCAAAACCCAAACCAAGGGATCTTTGAGTACACAGTGGTAACTGAGGAGTATCTTGTCCTTCACTTCCATCCCATATACAGTCATTGCTTGTCCATCATATTCCTCCTCTGCCTGTCAAAGCCCATCTCTCTAGTATTTGCTGAATGGTGCCACATTGGCCTCGTATTGAGGAGTCAGGTTACTAGGGCACTGTGAATCTAGAGTCAGATGCTTGTATGTGAATCTACACTACAATTCACAGATATATGACTGAGTTCCACATGCTTTTAGCTCCAGTTTTCTTATCTACAGGATAAGAGGATTCCTCAGTCTGGGCAGGAGACTATAAGCATTTGATCTCATTTTACTTTAAAGAATTGTTGTTATTGAACCCGAGTAGTATTTCTTTATTATCATAGCTTTTAAAATTTTTACATATGGGATTAAAATAATCTGTTGCGTAGTGATTTTGGACACTCATTTAAAATGTATAGCACTGCGAAGTGGTTTATAACAGTAAATTGATACTCCTGTAGAAATTGTACTGCCACTTAGAAATTGGGTTAGCAGAAGTCTAAGGAAGCTAATGTCAATCTGGCTATATTCTATATAAGATCTTATCCCTGCACATACAGAGCTTAAGCAATAGTTGAAGAAATGGGATAAATGTCTCAAAGGTAAAAAAAAAAAAAAACCAGGTAATGTGTGTTCAGTGTCAAATGAATGTTGTGGCCATTTTGCAAACGTCAGTTGAGTGCCTTTATTCTGTGCCTGGAATTGAGTTGGGCACTGGGAACATAATGAAGAGTAAGACACACTCCTACATAAGAACACCACAGATAATTTATAGATCACAGAAAACTGAGGATGTGAGCTCTGATCTTCAAAGGAGATCACGGTCTTTCCAGTAACCTTTGGTGAGCTTCTCTAGTGCATTAAATTAATTTTATTATTTCCCTTCCTTCTCCCTTGATGTTGCTCAGAAGGGTGGCAAAGCTGAGAGTCATCAGCTGCTGGCAAATAGCTCCGTCTTGAGCCTTGTTTAGCAAGGTATAAAAATACATTGGCAGATGAGTTTTCATGATCATATTTTCATCAGTTTTCATGATCAGGTTTTGAATGGCGAAAAGAAATTTCTTTAGGCTATTAAGGCTCATTTTATATAATTGAATGTCACTCCTTGTGTTTGGGTAATTGGTCTGAATCATGTAGCATATATGCTACTGCTGTGTGCACACATACTCAAAAATTATGAAATACATAGTCTGAAGATTCAGATGTTTTTTGTAATGATGGTAGGAGTAAGGAAGACAATGGGTGAAATGTTAATCCTGCAATGTTATCGTAAAAATTCAAATCATTAACGTTATCCATGGGTAGTGATAATTGCTGTGTGGATAAAAAAAGATAGTTTTTTGGTTACATTATCTGAATTCTGTAGTTCCACCTGAAATCTTCCCTTCCTTTAGCCAGAATTCTGTGCAACTAAAGCAGAAATAGTACCACCTTTATTCTTTATTCAAATCAGACTTATGCCTTTATTTATTTATTTATTTATTTATTTATTTATTTTGGTACTGAGGATTGAACTCAGGGGTGCTCTACCTCTAAACTATATCCCCATAGCCACTAAACTTTTGTTTTGAAACAGGGTCTTATTGAGAGTCTTGCTATATTACTGAGGCTGTCCTTGAACCTGCAATTTTCTTGTCTCGGCCTCCCAA
This sequence comes from Muscardinus avellanarius, assembly GCF_963383645.1. Lineage (NCBI taxonomy): Eukaryota > Metazoa > Chordata > Mammalia > Rodentia > Gliridae > Muscardinus > Muscardinus avellanarius. The sequence continues at coordinate 9,466,563 of NC_137793.1, forward strand.
ATACTGGAATTACATGTGTGTGTGACCACACCTGGATAATTCCTATAAATCATAGTTTTAAACTAGGGTTCAAATGGCTAAGATTAAGCCTCTCTGATTTGACAAGGCAATTGCTGCACAGTACAGAGGTGATAGATGAGCATTCTCCAGCACTGGTAGAGATGAGACCTTGAGGAGGTTAAGGGAGTGATCTTGGGTCTTATCCCAGGGCCACATCTGTGTGTCCCTCACTGTCCTGTTGCTTCTGTAGAGCTGTCTCATCCTAGGCAGCTTCCACTCTGCCAAAAGCCTTCGTTTGCCTCAAACAATTACAAAATGTTGGAGATGTATGGAATGTACCCTCTGCAAAAGCAAATCTAATTACATGTGTAACAAAAGCTATTTGATAGTCTCTAATCTAATTCATTCTTCAGTTATATACAACATAATAAAGTTAAAATTATATGGGCAAGATTAATCATTTATGCTTAAGGAAATAATGAATATTCTATAACATTACCTCCAAAATGTTGTAAGTTTTTTAGTGTTTATATTTTTCTGTATTGAAATTATGTAAATTAGTATATCTTGGAGTCTTAAGAGGTAAGAATGCCTAACAGGCTGAGAAAGGTCTTAAATGGTCCCATGTTTAATGTGTCTAGCCTAGTGCAACTGTGAATTTTATGGGGTTGTTGTAGGAAATAAATTAGTACACATGAATTTGTATAATGGAGTCTATAGTAGTTGCTAAAATTATCAGCTTAGAAACATCTACTATTATTCATCAGCGTATTTCTTTAATGAACTTATATACATTAAGTAGGGTCCTTATTTTCTGGTTGTACTTACAATAGTCTATTAACCCTATCAAAAAGCTTGGCTCTCTCTCTAGTTGCTACATAAGTGAAGAAATAAATTTATCTCCCTGGACCCACAATTATGTCACAATAAATCTAGATTTGGAACAATGGTGGTGGTACATGGAAGAGTTCTAGATATCATAACAATGCAAGGGGATTCTAGAAACATACACATGAATGCAAGATATCCTATTCCTCCTGAAAGCATCAAAGGAGTCTACCAAATATATAAAATAAATATAACTTCAAAGCATAGAGTAATGCCTTGGCTAAGATTTTTGTTTTGTTTTGTTTTTTATGTTGTGGTGCTGGAGATTAATCTCAGGGCCTCCTTCATGCTAGGCAAGTGCTCTAGCACTGAATTCTATCCCTAGCCCTTTTTACTGTTTTATTTTAAAACAGATTCTCAGTAAGTTGCCCTGGCTGGGCTCAAACTTTCGATCTTCCTGCCTCAGCCTCCTGAGTAGCTGAGATTATAGGTGTGCCTCACATGGCTGGCTGCTTCAGCTAAATTTAATTGAAAAGCTAATTTCCAGTGCAATTGTCTGTGATAAACTGAGGTTTAAATGATTTGAAAACAGTTTAGGGGCATACAAACCAGATAATTACATTCTTTTATGGCTGGAAGGTTCAACTGGTGTTGACAAGTTGTAAAGATAAAAGCTTACAGCACAGTCACCGGCTAAATGTCTAGATTGGGCTGGGGATCGATGTTTATACTCAAAGCACTGAACTTCAAACAATTTTTCATGATGTTGTGTTTGCTTAACTTTTTAATTTTTAACCTGTAGTACCAGATATTGAAACCAAGAGCATTCTACCTTGAAGCAACACCTCAGTCTTTTTTATTTTTGTTTGAAAACAGAGTCTCGGTAAATTGCTGGGTCTTGCTATGTTGCTGAGGTTGTCCTCGAACCCGTCATCTTCCTATCTCAGCCTCCCAAGTATAGGATGGCAGGTGTCCACCACCACACCCCACTTTTGCAATATATCAAGGCAACAGGGTAGAACTTGATTTACTGAAAAAACTTTTGCTTGTCATTAGACATATGCTGCCATCTAACCCTCTGCTTAGATTTCATAGGTGTTGAGTGATTTATTTTTCCCTGCTTTGCACTAAGAGGACTGCAGCTGCTGTATTTCAAAACATTCCCAGTTAGTTGACTATTGATGATTTTTTAAGAGACAGGAGTCAGACCTTACCATGTTTAAATATCTTATTTTTACTTCTTTTTAACATCGAGATGGAATTTGCCTCATAGCCTCACTCTGATCTCAGCGAGAACACTTTCAAAAGATATCCCTTGCTTTTTTCAAAGGTTGTTTGCATGAGTTGGTTCTTTTATCAGGAGTCCTAAAGCCACTGGCAAAGTGCACGCTACTATTGGGTTGTGTAATGGATTCACCAGGGTTAGCTCCAGTCAGTGCGTTGATGGTGCCCCTGGGTGAGTCCTTCAACATCTCCAATCTCTGTTTCCTTTTCTCTTTTGTTTGCAGGAGCCGAGGGCACAGTCTTCCCCAAATCTATAGAAACACCTAACGTCAGGGCAGACCCCTTCAAGGAACTAAGGTAAGCTTTGCCTTTGGCGTGTGTGTTCGTTAGTTTCTACTACCTTTCTGCATCCAACTGGCCAGTAATTCATGTTAAATTGTAATAACAATGTCACAATGATTATATCAACTGGAAAAGGCTGGAGAGTTGCTGAAACACTATCTCAAAACAAATTCTCTGAGTCCCTAAGAAAAGCAAGGGCCTGGGCTAAGAAGTTGCTTTGTAGCTGTGAGATTTAGATTCATTCATTGGTGGTTTTTGTTTACTATTATATTGCCTGGTAGTAAAAATTTATCCAGTTACAAAACTATTCAGTTAATATTAAGGATCAGTCCAAAGAAAACTGCTTTCTAAAAGAAACTTAAGTCTAAATGCAATATAGATGTTTTGTTACATAAGAAGCTATTTGGTTCTTGAGATTGTATGTTACTAGAAGTAAATTCTCTGGGTATTCCAAGAACTGATGTTACCTTTCAAACACGTATTAAATGTACTTCTTTAGCAGCAGAGGACTCTGAGATGTCGTGTACTCGCTACCAACAACTACAAAAAAAAAAAAAATGGAAAAGAACAGAGACAGACATAGAGACATAGCCTAAGCACCATTCTAGCCACCAAAGAACTCCCTTGGTCCCCAAAGAGAAACACATAAAAAGTAGTATGTTGATAAAAATGCAACTGTGTTTCTAAGATACGATTAAAACCATAAAGAAGTCAGTGAATGTTGGCTTTTATCTTTGGTAGTTCTTTTACCTAAAACCAAGCATAAAACATCAAATGACCATAAATGGCACTGATTAAGTCTTTTATGACACCAGTCATAGGCAAATGCATCTGAATTGTGCAAGCCATGTCCTTTCTTTCTGCACGCAGTCTTGCTTTGCTAAGACAGCAGCTATGTTAGGGAGCTTATGTCCCCTTAACAGAAACACATTCTCAGGAGTGGGAAATACATCACCTCATTACAAACTCCATAGCATTACTTTGCAAAGCCTGTAAGTCTTTGTGAATATAGAGAAATAAATTGGGCCAAAACAAGAGGATAATGGTTGGGGAAAGAGAGCGTTTCCCCAGCAAAATGCCATATACAGTAGGGTTGCAGTTTTAAGGCTGCATGATAACACACCAGGTTGTTCTGATTTAACTGGCATGTCTATTTCCAGCAGAGTTCCATTCGCCAGAAGTAAACCAACTCTCTGTCAACTAGTTCTTATGTTTCATATAAGGTACTAAAGCTATATTCTTTGAGGCAAAGCCACTCAAAATCTGAGAGAGAGAGAGAGAGAGAGAGAGAGAGAGAGAGAGAGAGAGAGAGAGAGCTTATTCTCCGAGTGCAGTGTCTCGTGTCTGTGTAGTTAAGTGCCCTTTTGAGACAAGCTAATAAATGGGTGGCCCAGTTCCCTTTCTTTTAGCATTCCTTTGGAGGAGCAGGTTTCTTACAGAACTAGTCAGTAATTAGTGCTGACCAGACCAAAGAAAAGTGCTATCTAAAAGAAGCTGAACTTCAAATACAATACAGACCTTTCCCTATGGAGTAAACTCTTCATTACATGGAAGACTTGGGAAATATAAGAGGAGAGAATTTAGGCTAATTTGGCTTTAAGCAGTAAAATAAATCTACTGTAGTTAACAATAAATTCAACCCAGACCAAACAAACAAAGACAACTCTCAAATAATCCAATTAAAATGGACAAATGATCTGAATAGACATTTCTCATAAAAAAGTTACATAAATGACCTCTTTTGAGAAAGTATGAAAAAAAGAGTTTGGCATCAATAATCATCACATCAAGGCAAATCAAACCACAATGAGGTATCGTCTCACCCTAGTCAGAGAGGCTGCCATCAAAAAATAAAAAAAAAAAAAAAATGCTGGCAAGGATGTGAGAAAGGGGGAATCTTCATACACTACTTGAAATAATATGAGGCAGTGCAGCTATTAGAGAAAATAGCCCAGAGGTCCCCCAGAAAACTGAGAATTATTTTGTGATCCAGGTGCCCCACTATTGTGTTGATATCCCCCTCAAATAAAATCAGCCTGCATGATTATTGCTGCAAGCTTCATACCAGCTAAGATGGAGAATTAACTGAAGGGTCTCTCGGTGGAAGATTGGACAAAGATAAAGCAGTCTGTATGTAATATCAACTGTTAGTTTTCCATCACTGTAACAAAATACCTGACGAAGTCAACTTAAAGGAGAAAAGATCCTTTTTTTTCCCCTTCATGGTTTCAGAGGTTCCTATCCATAATCTATTAGTTCTATTGTTTCTGAGTCTGTGAGGAGACAGATCAACTTCAGAGATCGGTATCCTGAAGAACACGGAGCAGAGTGTTTGCTCATAGAGCTCTGTAGAGATACTGATTGTATCTTTGCATCGCCTCCCAGGAACCCAGAAACTTGCCTTCAAAAATCAGATATCTAAAATTCACGAGTAAATTTCCTAAATCTAGTGCAAGTAAAGACTTCAGGTAATGGCTGCGTGTTCATTGCTTCTTCTAAAGCAATGAGCATATTCCATGGAAACTAGAAATAAAATTTCCACCCAAGAAGCATAAAAGTATTTTCATGTTATTCTAAAATGGTCCTTTTGTTTGCCTCTGGTGTTCAAATCAAGATTGCCTCCAATGAGCCTGGGACCTAGGAGATCATAACAGTCTTTTCATTCTTCTGGATTTTTTAATGTATTTTTTAATATATTTTATTTTATTTATATGTGGAACATGTTGAAAACGGTATACATTTAGACTGTGCTTGGTGCCCCCCTCTACCCCACCCCAGGTTCCCTTTCCCCCCTCCCAACAATGAGTGTCCAGGTTGACCATGCTACATTCATACTTTTACACATATTCAGATGTAGCTCCTCTATTAATCAACCTCAGCCTTCTTCCTCTCCTATCCTTCCATTCTAGCTTTGCTGAGATTTTTAAATGGTACTTTGTAGGACAGTGTCTGATGAATATGTAAAGATAACCAATTGTAGTTCATAGACTAACCCAGACTAGTGTGTCCCTGAATGTTATTTAGTGGTGCTGTATTTCTCTCTGTGTTGTTGATTGGTTATGGAGTAAACAGACCATGTTCTTGGTAACTAAGCCTTCTGGCCTTGGCTTCAGAGATGGATCCATCTTAACTTGGCCACAGTCACACTGGTGTGACTTCTAGACTCAAAAAAGCAGAGTAAGCTAGGCACAGCAGTGCATACATAGAATCCCAGTGCTTGAGAGGCTGAGGATCACAGGTCTGAGGCCAGACTCAGCAACTTAATAATGCTCATTCAAAATAAAACATGAGCCAAGCATGGTGGTCCACGCCTGTAATCCGAGCTAAGACAGGAGGATAGCAGGTTCCAGGACAGCCTCAGCAATGTGGACTTTTAGCAATCTAGCAAGACCTTGTTTACAAGTAATAAATAAAATAAAGCTGGGTGTGGTGGTGCACACTTGTAATCCCACTACTTGGGAGGCTGAGACAGGATTGTAGGTTCGCGGCCAGCCTCAGCTACTTGGTGAGGCCCTCTACAACTTAGTGAGATCATGTTTCAAAGTAAAGAATAAAATACTTGAGCTGAGGTGTAGCTCAGAGATAGAGTGCCCCTGGGTTTATTCCTCAGTTACACACACACACACACACACACACACATTAGAATTTAACTAATTAAAATAAGGCTCCAAGTGTGGCTCAAAGGTAGAATGACTCTGGGTTCAATCACTAGTACCAAAAATAAAAAATAAAATAGGGCTGGAAATGCAGCTCAGTGGTAGGTAGAATAGCCCTGGGTTCAATCCCAAGTATTGCCAAAAGAGGCAGAGCAGTTTGCATGAGGTCTCTAGGCTTGTATTAGTAGATACACATGAGTGTCCTGTTCAGGGAAGCAGAAGGGCCCTACTCAGGGTTAACACAATGGAAGAACACTGATGGAAGTCAGTTCTCAGCGAACACACTGTGGAGACTTGAGGTCATCGTGGAGCCCTTGGGTCTTTAAAGATCCACACCACTTCTAGCTTCAAACAGCTCATCCCTTTGCACAATTAAACTTTCAGTTTTAAAATAATTTTAGATTTAAAGAAGAGTTTAACCTTTAGCTCAATTTTTATCTCATGTTACCCCGAGAAATAACCTACTCTACATTAAATTTGTTGCAAGAGATAAAAATCCTTATTATTATTATTTAAAAAAAAGAGCTGGGCGTAGCGGTGCACGGTTGTAATCTCAGCATTTGAGAGACTGAGACAGGAGGATTGTGGTTCTCAGCCAGCCTCAGGTACTTAGTGAGGCCCTTTGCAACTCAGTGAGAACCTGTTTCAAAATAAAGAATAAAATTCAGGACTGGGGGTGTAGGGGTATAGCTCAGAGGTAGAATGCCCCTGGGTTCCATCCCCAGTACGAAAGAAAGAAGAAAGAAAGAAAGAAAGAAAGAAAGAAAGAAAGAAAGAAAGAAAGAAAGAAAGAAAGAAAGAAAGGAGAGAGAAAGGAAGGAAGGAAGGAAGGAAGGAAGGAAGGAAGGAAGGAAGGGAGGGATGCAATCACCTGAAGATTAAAAAATATATCAAAAAGAGTTTAACAGAAAAGCTGTTTGCTGAGATACGAATTCATCTATCTTTAAAGCTCTCCGTGATGTTAAAGTAGATTTTTTTTTTTTTTTGCAATACTGGGTATTGAACCCAGGTGCATTCTACATCCAAGCTACACCCTCAGCCCTATTTATTTATTTATTTATTTATTTATTTATTTATTTATTTTATTTTGAAACAGAATCTCACTAAGTTGCAGAGGGCCTCCACTAAGTAGCTAAGGCTGACCATGAACCTACAGTCCTCCTATCTCAGGCTCCCAAGTTCTGGATTACAAGTATGCACCACCACGCCTGGCTTAAGTAGGAATTTTTTCATGAGGGTTTTGCTTTTTTATTTAATATTCTGTATGCAGATTTGGGGGCCTTGCTTGTCATCCATGGATAACACACTGAGTTACTAGATTTCAGTTTATCTCTACATAAACTGGCTTTTTAAATAAACAAGTAACTACTTAAATATCCACATCCCTCATTTACCCAAACATTCAAAACTAGAAAATCACAACTATTTTAGAAGAGCTTCTCCACCGGGATAACTTTTGTGTCAATCAAGCCTCTGTCTTGGCAGCCACAAGGGCTTTGTTTGTTCTCCTGTTGCGTCTTGTTTGCTTGCTTGTTAGTGAAAACCAGATTTGAGGCCTCTGGCAGTTCTTCCTAAAAGATTCTGGTAAAGCAGAGGTCTCTTCCTGTTTGCTAGAGTTTGGGTTTTCTGCTTTGCTTTTGGGTTACTGTTTGGCAGTCTTTGCTAAAGATGTTTGTAAATCACCCAGGACTGAGCTCAAATTTATAACAAAACAAACAAACACACAAAAAGGTTTGCTTCTTTCCAGACAAATGAGTGTTGCAAAGGTCTAGGTCATACAGCGCTCCTTGATGTGACTCCTGCAGGGCAGCTCTGAAATAAGGGCCTGTTGTTCTAGATTTAAGATCATGCTTAAAAATACACGAAGCATTATCTTCACTCCTTGAGATAAGAAAAACCACCCTGGAATAGAAATTGGATTTTAATAAATTCACGATCTTAGAAAGTGAATGTATTCAATGTTCATTGTTCGCTGTTTTTTATTTTTTTTTCCTAGAGTTTACATAAAGGGAAATGGAAAAATCACTGATCTCAGGCTGTTCAGGATCTGAAGCAGGAGATAGGACCCTGGGTTTTGCATATGTATTCTCTATAAGAACAGAGGCTGCTTTTGAATATCTACCTTGCTCTGAGGATTCCTTTCAACTGCAAAGTTTCCTTGTAGGATTCTGATCCTACAGGAACTTGAAGCAGACTGTGAAATCTTATTTCACAGACACATGCCTGGGCAGACCTGACAAAAAGGGAGAAGGTTATGTTGACTGCTGAACTCAAGTATCCAATTCTGTTCCTCTGCAAACCCCCAAATGCTTAACAAAAGGGCGAGAAGCCAAAAAGTTAGTATGGAAGAATTCTTCACTTTTTCCCTCAATTGTGTGCTGATGTGGTCTTATTTTATATACAGTTTTAATGGGGTTGGCAAGCTGATTAGTACCCAGTATTTGTTGTTGAACACTTTTTTTTTTTTTGAGGTACTGGGGATGGAACCCAGGACATTCTACCTCTGAGTGACACCCCCAGCCCTATTTCTAATTTTTTGTATTAAAACAGGGTCTCACTGAGTTGCAAAAGGCCTCACTAAGTAGTAGCTGAGACTGTCCACGAACCGTAATCCTTCCGTCTAAGTCTCCCGAATGATGGGATTCCAAGCTGCGCCATCATGCCCAGCTTGTTGGACACTTCTTAAGGAGTCAAGATATGTGCTAAGTACTTGAAATGCAAAATGCAAAAATAAATAAGCATCTAAATAGTTTTCAGTTTAGAAGAATATAATGGAAATATAACCTCCAAATAAAGTACATTATGATAATTTGATAGGTTGGAAGGATGAACGAAACCAGAGGAAGAAGAAAGCCTTGTAATTTACCTAGAAGAGTTAAATAAAGTTAGGGGAATTAGATAAGATTGTCCATAGGAAATGACATTCTGGTTGAAAGAAGAGAGAAAAGGTAAAGGTTAATAAATAAATTTTATGACTTAAAACGGACAGACCTCTCAGGCCATTTAGTATGGGGACAAATAGCCCCCAATTTTCCTGTAGCTCCTCAGTATTCCTAGGTATTTACAAAACTGGGGGCTTCTGATTTAATTTTCCTTATGACTGCTGTGTTCTTTAATAAACTGTATGAAGGCAATTTCAGGTGTGATTGCAAAAGACATTATTTATTTATTTATTTATTTATTTTTATTTTTTGTGGTACTGGGGTTCCAGGAAGCCCTTCTACCTCCAGGCTACGTTCCTAGACCTATTTTTACATTTTTATTGGAAACAGGGTCTCCTAAGCCAGCGCGCGCAGCTGGCTTCGAACCTGCGCCATCCTCCTGTCTCTGCCTCCCAAGCGCGGGGATTACAAGCGTGCGCCACCACGCCTGGCGCAAAAGACATTAAAGACTCTTTTAAGTTGCAAACACTAGTGCATCCTGCCATTTAGAACTGAAAATTTTGTTAATCTCAAACCTATTCCACAGCTCCAAATAAATAGGTATTACTCTATTACTGTTTTTTTTTTTTTTTCAGAATATTACCAGGGTTCTAATGAAAGGCTAAAAAACTCTTAACATACATCTATTATTCCCAAGATGCATTTCAAAATTCTGTAGGTATTTTCATTTGGATTTGCTTTTAATGAAAAGTACCAAAGCTAAACTCCTTCGAGAATGGGCGAGATTTAAAATCTGTGTAAATCCTAGGGAAACAAAGATTAGACAAAGCTCACACGAGTTAGCAAAAATAAATTTCTTTCTGTCCTCAATTTTATTTTGGAGGTTTCATAGCCAACAAAATGTTTATTGACTCCAAGCAATTTATAAATATAAGCTGCTATTAGAAATAAATTTTGATGGTATCAGAAAAGGCACATGTTTGAAAATTTCTTGGCAAGGCAACTTTACTTTTTTGCAAAAAATGGTGCTCCCAGGTATGGGAGAACACATCTGACAAAGAACCCCATGAGTCTTATATCTCTGACACAAAGCTCCTGTGCTGAACTCATTGCTGGGAGTTACATCTTCACCTTCTTCCTGGTCAGTGACAGGGGAAGCCAGGGGACAGTTAACACCTGCAATCTCTTAAGAGATGCTAATTTTGCCAAGGAATGAAGTCCCTGCCAGATTGCAAAATGGCACTTTAAGTTAAGCTTTGACAGAAAAGATACAATTATCTTCTTGCAATTCTTTTTTTTTTTTTTTTCAGTACTAAGGATAGAACCCAGGGGCATTGTATCTCCGAGTTAAATCACCAGTCCTATTTTCCTATTTTTTAGTCTTTTTTAAATTTTTGAAACAGGGTCTCACTGAGTTATGAAGGGGTCTCACTGATTTGCAAAGGGCCTCACTAAGTAGCTGAGGCTGTCCTCGAACCGCAATCCTCGGTCTCAGCCTCCTGAATGCTGGGATTACAAGCATGCACCACCACGCCCAGCCTCCTTTTTTCTGTTTTTTATCATATATCATTACTCTTTTTCTCAAATTCTATTAGCATATGGTGGCTTTTGCTCCAGAAGGTGTTTGACAAGAGATTATTTTGGTAATCTGTGGGGGATTGTTTTATTAGAATTATCTCTGTTGGTTATGGAACTAGGGCCTTAACAGAGAATTTATACTGCGTCCTACTAGGATCATTATCCCAAATAATATAATAAGGAATGTTATTACTGAAGTCATTATTTCTCCTTTTTTTCCAAACCATCATTCCATTAGGTTGGGGAATGGATCATCTATCTTTGAACATTTTGCTAGCTCAGGTGCTAATGCAACCAGGTTTCACAGGGCTTTAATTATGGTGCCATCTGGTGCCATATTGTTTGGGATACAGGTGCAACATTGGTTCCTTTCTATGGCACATAACTTTTCTCTTTTTTCTAAGATCATATCTGAGGCTAGTCTATTTTCCCAGATTTTTTATTAGTAGCAGCTAACTGTTCAGCTATTTCCTTAATAGTATCTAGTGTATAGTTGACAAACCTCTGTTGATTGTAATATATATCATTCATCTGATCTACCTTTTTATTAATAGTGGACCAGCAAAATAATATTGGAATAAACCACATAGCTATCTGGCTTTTAGTCTTAAGTTCATTGGGAACTCCTTGAAACCCTGACCAAATCTACATGTATGTGAAAATCTAATGACCCACCAGAGGGTTGGACCGTTACTTAAGACCTTACCTGCCAGTTGGAGTACAATTATCACTCTAGTGCAATTGGCAGTCCTTTTCACCCTGGCATTTCAAACCCCAAATAAGGCCCTAAAGGCCCAATGAAGGGTAAACAGGGAACATCCTTCAACTAACTTTCTAGTGAATCATTAGACCTTATATGGTCTACATATATGACCAATTTTTCTAGGGATAGCAAATCTAATACTGGGACAGTGATCAGGGCCTGCTTGAGAACCTTGACCAATAGCATCTCCTCCAGTTTCCAAAGGAGTTTAAACTTCATTTAGGAGTTTAAGATATGATTCCTTCGTTTTGAGGCCATATAATTCAATCATAATCTACTATACTTGACAAGCCCTAAAAATTTTCCTAATTTTCTTTTAGTACCTAGAAGGGACATGCTAATAATCCCTGAATCTCTCTCTGGACCCAGCCTCCTTTTCTCCCTGGCTGATTAAGTGTCCTAAATATTTTAGTTCATTTTCTACAAAATGCAATTTAGTCTTTGCAACCCTCAGGCCGCATCGTCCCAAAAAGTTTAATGAGTCTACTGTGGTGTCTATAACCTTTTCTTTAACTCTTCCAGAGAGGAGTAGATTGTCCACATCTTAGATCAGTCCAATTGAGGAAGGAGCCTCAAATTCCTCCAGCACCTTTTCTAAAACTTGTCCAAATAAGTTGGATTACTCTGTGAACCCCTGTGGCAAGACTGTCCAGTGGTACTGCTGTTTCCCCCCAGTCCCAGGGTTCTCCCACTCAAAGGCAAGAATATTTCTACTTTTCTTAGCTACAGGACAGGCCCAAAAGGCATCTTTTAATTCTATCACACTAAACCAGCTATGTTCATGAGGAATCCTACTTTGAACAATCTGATTTATAGCCCTTAGGTCCTAAGCCAATCTGTAGGACCCCTCTGATTTCTTTACAGGTAATATAGGAGTATTAAATGGTAATATGCAGGCCATCCTGGGTAGGCATTCCATGATGGGTTATTCTTCCTATTCTTCCTTCAAGGGATAGTGAGTATTGTTTTCTTCTAATGGTTCCCCCTCTCTTTTTAGTTCTATCTGAATGGGATAAATCTTAAGCTTCCTCTATTTCCTTCCTTGGTACAGACTGCAGGGTGAAGAGGAGCGGTCCTCTTCCATGGCCTATAGGAGATTAAATGGAACCTGAATCCCTCACTGATCTACTTTTAATCCAATTTCTAATTTAGTCCTTAGGTCTTGGCCCAAAAGATTAGATCCTGCCTCAGGTACAAAAAGGAATTCTGCCTGAACTAGTCTGTTCTTATAGTCAACCTATGTTTCCTCAAAAATAGGTAAATTTAATCCTTCCCCCTTCACCCCTGAAATCATTAATGATTTATTAGATAGCCTTAAGGAACAGGAATGATGGGCAAGGGAGCCTCTGAATGCTCTAGAATCAATCAGGAATGTTAATCCCTCCCTTTCAGATCCTACCTGAGGATTTATCCAGGGCTCTTTGGTAGGATCTATATGCATAAAAGAGCCCCTAATTTCCCTTGTCCTCCTTGAAGGTCATTAGGGATATACTTCTTTCTTCTTTCTTTAGGTCCAAGCATTTCTTTTTTATTTTTTTCTGCACCCTGATAACATTTACTTTTCCTGTTCTGTTTAGTTGGTCCCTGAGTGTATCCCTTTGGAGGTCCCTGGGTTAAGGATCTTTGTCTACAGTCTCTGGGGCCACTTTTCTCCTGGGTTACTTTTGCTCTCATAGGTACTATTATTTTAGATTTTTGTTTTTGTTTCTCTTTATCCCATCTTACGTATACCCTATGAGCTTTCCTTAACAATTCCTCTAGAGCCCACTTTTTCCAGTTTTCTAATTTTGTGTAGATTTCTTGCAAGGTCTGGTAACTTTTAGTAACAAAATGTAATTTAAGCATTCCTTATCCTAGAGATTCCTCTGAGTTTAACCCAGGATATTTCCATATCTGGTCCCTGTTACAGTGTGAGTTGATATGGTTTTGGGGAAACTGTACCTGAGGACCCCTGTTAGGATTCCGGACACAATTTCCCTCAAAACACACACACAAAAAAAACAAAAACAGAAAAACTGCAGGTTCTTGTCCTGAGCTAAGGGTGAATACACATTAGCCCAGACTCTTGCTGAAGATTTAAAGAAGTTTATTAAAAAGATAGAAATACAGAAGATAGTTACAGCCCCATGCCAGAATGCCATGGGGGAGTAGTTCAAATGAATGCCCCACCAAAGATACAACACGTGGCCAGACTTTTTATACCCATGACCTCCATCTTGTTTACCTAATTCTGACATAGTCCCCTTGTTTTCCTGCCAAGGTGGAGCCCAGGTGTCCTTTCAGCCTAGGTCTCTTTTCATGAAGGTCATGATCAAAGGTCAGGTCGACCCCCTCCTCCTATCCTAGGTAGATTATCTAATCATGTAGATCTGTCTTTAGACAGAGAAAGTCCTAGCTCCCCTCTCCTATCGACTTGCTAATTACTTTTAGCTAAGTCAATCCAAGTTTCAATAGCTGTTTGCTTCCTGATGGAAGCCAAGCCTTTCTCTCTCCAGGTCTGCCATTTTGACACAATTATATCTGAAATATATCTATTAATAATAAGAGCTTTCTCAAATCTTCCTAAGCCATTCCCAATACTGGTATAGTCTCTTCATCTGTTAAGAAAATCAGTTGGCCTCTCCTTCTTTTCCTCCTGTACGTCAAAAGCTTTAGTCATGTTTTAGACCCTAGGTACAAATTTTCTAATCCCCTCAGTTATTAGTTCCCAAAGGCCCCTCATATGACTTCTATGCTCTGGGTTGTTGCTATTTCATAGGGGCTCCTGGTTGGGAAACAACCTCAGCAGCTAGGACATCAGGACCTGCTGGGAATTCCCATTCCCATGCAGCCATGGCTGCCTGTCTAATGGGTATCCTCTTCTCTCCAGTTAAGAAGATGCCAAAAATGGGCATTAATTCAGTTCGTGTGTAAATATGGGTCTCTAGAAATTGATCTAGCTGGGCTGTAATCCCTTGAATATCCTCTATAAGAGGTTTGAGTCTCTTTCTTAGAACTCTAATCTCAGAACTTTTAGGTGAGCATTTATAAAGCAAATAGTCCCTCAGCCCAGAAGAACTTTCCTAAGTGGCTTAAAAGCCCGTGACTGCTCCTTTTAGAAGGAAAAGGGAAATTCTGGGCCTCCTGTTTATATTGTTGAACATTTCCTTTCAGTCAGGAGGTGCATAATGAAGGGGGAGGGCTCTGAAGTCACAGCAGTTGACTGGGATTCCCTCTTCCCTTTCTCCCTCTTCAACTTCTTGAGGTGGGTCAGTTTGTTGATTCCCTGAATTGTAGAGAGGAGGTAAACAGTTAAGGGGCTCCCAGTTCCCATTTTTGCCCTTGTTTTTGTTCATTTCTCCGCCTTCCTAGGGAACAAGATGACAGGCCCCTTCCTCAAGCAAAGCACACAGTCTATCTCTTCTTAGATCATAGGATTTTTATCATTGACATATTCAGTCAACAGCTGGCACACCCAGTCCTCACTAGAATCAAATTTTGGACAGAATATCAATGGCTTGAGGATGAGTTCTTGGGTCCAGATGAAACACCAGTAATTTTTTTTCGGCTCTCCTAGGATTGTCTTCCCAATCTTGGAGCATACACCCCAGGGGACTATTTGAGGGAATTTTGTCTAATGCTTCTCCTTTCCTGGGAACCTTTTCACTGGGTGAAGAAATCTTATCTCCCCTTTTGGCATGCCTAGCTGTGTAACCTCAACTACATACTTGGCTGAGACCTGGTCTCCCCCTTCTGGAGGGTTCTAGTATTCCCCAGACGTGCTTTGTCTTTCTCTGTTCATCTTTCTGGGAAATGTATCCAAGGTAGATGCTTCTTAGCTAATGGTCTGCTATTTAAAGCCCCATCAGGCTTCAGAGAGGCCACTTGATCTGTATGAATCACCAAGGATATAATGGAACAGCAGATCCAGACTCCACACCCTCTCACTTAGGCACACACATGCACAATTCCAGGCATGTCCTGACCACCCAGGTGTTACCTGCTTCTCCCCAAAGTGTTCCTACCTGAGTCCACGTGTAAAATTTCTGGCGACTGCAAAATCTGTTAAGGCTCTCTCCGTATTACTTCAAAATTTTCACCTAAAGGTTTGTCTCCTGCTCAAGAGATTGTTAGTTCCCTTCACCCTAAGCTACCTCAATAAGGCAGTGAACGCAGCTCCCTTAAGAAGAACGGATCCTTGCCACCCTAGAAGGGCGCTGTACCCCACATGTATACCATATTTATTAGAAATAAATTTTCATGGCATCAAAAAGTGCATGTGAAACAATTTGGAAATTGCTTGGCAAGGCTATTTTACATTTGTGAAAAAGGATGCCCCCAGGTATCCAAGAGCACACTGACAAAGAATTCCGTGGGTCTTACATGCCTGACACAAAGCTCCTTCTGTGCTGAACTCCTGTTGGTAGGAGTTATAGCTTTATATTCTTCCTGGTCCACTACAGGTGAAGGCAGGGGAGGGTGGACACTCGCAATATCTTAAGTGATGCTAAATTTTGTGAAGGAATATAAGACCCTAACAGGTTATGAAATGGAGGTTTAAGTTAAACTACTCTTTTGACAGAAAAGATACAATTGTATTTTCCAACTATCAAGACAGTTTATCAAAAACTCAGAGTTCAGTTTAATAAAGGATTGATAATACTGCCCCAAAAGTCACAATACCAAAATATTGAATACTTTGACTTTATAAAATGTATAGACATATATATTGAAATAGAGAGACAGACAGATACAGGGGGCCACATATGGGGCTTCTAGCTGAGGGCATATGTTAATATGGAATAACACCATCAAATGTCATTGTGTAAGAAGAAATCCTTACATTCTCTCCCTTTTGAAAATAAATTTTCCATCACCTCTTCCCATTCTTTCTACATAACCCCCAGAATTTCATGTACTTAGGCTAAGATTTTTCTTTTTGCTTTGCATAGAAAAAACTTCAACATATAACATCTCACATCAGTATAATTACATATCAGTATTTGTAAGCATGGTGGCACATGCTTGCAATCTCAGCATTTGGGAGACTGAGAAAGGAGGATTATAGTTCAAGGACAACCTCAGCTACTTACTGAGGCTCTTTGCAACTCAGTGAGTCCCTGTTTCAAAATAAAGAATAAAAAATAAGGCTGGAAGTGTCTCTCAGATGTAGAACTCTCCTGGGATTCATCCCCAGTACCACAAAAATTAAAAACGAAGGAGCAAAACCCTTCTCTTCTCATGTCTGGTGACTTGTGGCGAGAATATAGTAACTGTCAGGATAGCAGGTGGTGCAATATATGTCTTTATAGCTTCTCTTCTCTGAGTCATGAAGGGAAGAACCCAATTGGGTTTGTTTTAAGGAAAGTCAAAGTGAAGGAACACTGCACATTTTCATTTGAGACTCTGGGAAGGCCCAGTGTTCATGGTGGTCTCACAAACACCTGGTGTGGCATGTGGGGAGTGAGGATCAAAGGTTTGGGGCTGACCCTTAAATCTCCTTCAACTCCTAGAGAAAGGGGAGATGGTTTGTATAAGATCCCACATGATGTCCTTTTTAGAAATGCCAATTGATAACGGGTGGAAAGGGAGAACTTCTACAGTGGTAGAGTGGCTTCTAGAGTAATTCTCTGTGCTGGGGCTGAGGGCACTAAAGCAGAGACTGTAGCTGGGGCTGGTACAGGAGGTGTGCCCAATGTCATGGCCTAGCAGACACCATTCGGAGCTGATACTCAATGGTACTGAGTGGGTACAGAGAGAAACAATCAGAACTCAGGCTGGCCTGCTAGCCAGCAACCGATGCCAATTAGAAATACATCTCCTGGAATCTGAATTTCTTTTTGTTCCTTTTCCCAGAAGGGCACATCAGCTCCTTCTCTATTTCTATAACAATATTTCAGAAAGCAAAATAAAATTTGAAAAACTGACTAAGAGAAATTTAAATTTTTTTGGCTCACAGAGAAGTGGCCAAAATAGATTCGATTGAATATTTCCCAAGAGTTCATAAGGGTCAGAAGTTAAAGACTAAAACTAAGTCATATAAGAACAAGAAGGAAGGGACATTTGCTTTGCGTGGATGAAGATGGTTTGCTGATTGGCCAGCCTCCCTTCGAGCTTATATTGCTAAAACTGAAGTACATTAGCTCACCTGGCTGAGCTGTGAAGGCTGTCTCTGGGTCTCACAGGAATCTTGGCTATGATCAAAGAGAAAATTTAAAAAAGAGTTTTTAGAAGCCATCATTCAGCATTAGTGATGTTCATTTCTTCTCAAGTCTGAAACCCACATTAATTAGAATGGTCGTCCACATAGGACGCACCAAATATCTTCCCCAAAGCTAATTCGGGGTTTTCAATCTATCAGGCTTACCCGGACATGCTGAGCACCAGTGCATTTCACCAGCCACTCCCAAAATCATTGCCAGGTTTTCCCGGACTCTGAAAGGTTGGAGCCATCCAGCTTTATCTGTCACAATTATTCTAATGTCATTTGAATTTTTGAGGGGGCAGTGTAACAACATGGTTTTCATCATCTCAGATAATTCTTTCATTTTAAACTTAGAATTATATATTTTAAATTAATTTACTATAAAGAATTAAAATGTAAAACAAATCAAAGAGATAAGAAGCATAACGGGAGGGTCTAAAATTTCACTTTTACCCATGGTACCAGAGCAGATGTGACATCTTAAAAATAAGCACTACTCTCTCAAGTCCTTTAGAGAAGAATGGGGATGTGTGTTTACTTGCAAAAAATGCCTGAGTTCCAGCCACATTTTTTTGCCTCAAAACAGAGTGTTCAGGCCTTGTTATTGTTTTCATCTTGATAGAAATGTCAGCCACTGTCATTTATTATGTAAAGAGCATGGAGTATATTGTTCTGTTATTCTTGAGAAGCACAGGATCACTTTTGACTCCCCCCCCCCTCAATAGGATGGGCCTGCTGGGTGTAGAGACAGAAAAGCTTGCTTAATTATACCCTTCTGATCCTGGCTTGAAGCCAGCCTTGTTTTATTCCAGTTATAACCTTTTCAAATCAAAGAGTAATGGGAGTTTAGAGGAATAAGTTGACAAGAATTCTTACCTTAAATAAATTGAGTGAATTAAAGGCAAATCAGCCAATAGAGGATTTTTTTAAAACTTGATCCAGAATTTTCCATGGTTTGATAGAATACGTGATAATCCACATGAGAGTGAGACAAAGCCCAAGGAGAACTAGGTAAGTTTGCCCATCTTTCTGGCCATGGGTTATGTGCCATGTTGAGCTAAATGTCACTCCATTATCTGCCATCCCTCAATGAGTCCGATAGACTTGAAAATAAAATTTTCCACATGCAACCCTGACATGGTTATCTGGTCATCTCTTGTCAGCCTCCATCCTTTTGTTCTCATTTTATTTCTCCTGATATGTCTCTGTTTTCCATTGTTTTCGTAGAACTTTTAATTCCTGGTATATTTTAATATGCTTCTGTTGGTGCATTATAATTATAATTATATATCAATCATCATGAGTTTCGAAGTGATAAAAGCAAACATGCACACAGTACTTGGCTTATTACCCTCTGGATTACCCAGCTCCTTCCCTCTCTCTGCACATATGATTGAGATGGATGCTGAAAATGTTATAGATGGCCATAGAATTATTTGAACTGTTGCTTTTACCAAGTCGCCTATTTTCCCTCCCCACCTCCCTCTCCAGATATCCTTCCACTATTCTACAAGTATCTGATATCATATTTTAATTTTCAAAATGTCTTTAGTCAATAGTGGTACCCTTCTATAATATCTTATAATAGTTACATAGATTTACTCTCTCCTCTTTTCTTCTTGATCATATTCATGACGGTTTCTCTCAAGTTTCTTGTTTTGCTCCACAATTTTTAAGATTCATGCCTCTGGCTTTCTGATCACAGTTTTATCAACTCAAGTGTAACTTTCACTTTTAGAGTGAAACTTTAAGGGTCCGTTGTAATGTTTGTGTGCAGCCTCAGCTTTCTGCTGTGAGGATGACCTGGTCAAAAGGGGTGGATAGTGAATAGAGTCTTTATGGACTATAGTTTTCCATGTTCCTCCAGGAACGCCCAACTACAGAGGTGCCAGCTCACTCTGAATCATAGACCTGGTCAAGCTTCCACGTCTTCAAACAACTTCAGGCTCAGTCTTCATCTAATTCATAAGCTCTTGGTCTTTAGTTTCCTGCCGTCTGCTAATGGAGTTCCTATTTGTTTCTTGCTTTTCAGCTTTCAAAGCTTGGTTGACATCTCTTTCCTCCTGTTACTTCATCCTTGTGGATGAAGGCCTTTTGTAGTCATTGAATTAGCATTTCTGGAAAGAGAAAAAGCGGACAAGTGTGTCTAGTGGACTGCTTAGTCAGAAGTCCTGTCTTCTCTCGCAATATTTAGCCACATTGCCCTCTCCCTGTTCTCTCAAATATGTCTTAGAGCCTTCATATTGCCTTTCCCTTATCTTGAAGCACTCTTTCCCACTCTCCTTTTGAATAAAGCTATTCATTTTCCAACTCTCAGCTTAAACACCTCTTCCTAACCTAATGGCATATTTCTTGGAATACCATCAGTTTCATCATTGTCTCCCTATTACAGACACACATGGCACACTAAACTTCTTAAGGATTCTTGAATAGGATGTCTTCCACCCTGGCCATAGTGCACAAGAGGGATCAGTTGAGATGTATCATTGCAAATCCATATACCTCACAAGTATGCTCATGCAGCAAAACAGATCAGTAACTGCTCCAGCCCACGTGAAGAACAGCAACCAGAGTCTACCTCACGTCTCCAGTTTGGGCTAGGAACCACTTATTCTATGCCTGCCTGCCTTCCATCCATAATAAATCTATTCCAAAAGAGGATATTCTATGCTTCTTTTTTTATATAAGCAGTTTCAAAGCTTCCTATTCTTTTGCACCCATGGTCTGTATAGCAGTCATGCCCCAGCAGAACCATACCTGACTTGAAGTGCCTAGCCTGCAATTGCTATTCATTTTCTCGGCTATGGTTGTCATCATTCATAGAGGAATGCCGAGCCCTCTTATACCTTTCACTGCTACTTCCTCTTCACAAGAAGAGAGGAGTTTCTAGTTCTTTGGGGAATTATTTTTTACAAATACAACCTAACTAATTAATGATGATTTTCCTTGCCTCGCATCTGAGCTCAGATACAGTCACTCCAAAATGACAAAGCACGGAGGAATCTGAACCCTTCGACAATCCAAGTGCCATGCCCCTAACCTTGAATGGAAAATAGATGCTAATAAATTCAAGGTCTTAAAAATGTGAATTATAGTCATTTCACACTTGGTGGCAGCTTCATGCTGAAGTAAGAGCTTGCAACTTAATTATGATGCTTGTCCCTTCCTTAAGTGCAGATGACACTCCTCAGATAGATTTTTGCAATGACATTTGAGGAATGGAGTCGAGACATGAATTAGTAATTCATGATGGAGGCTATTGACTGCGTGTTGATTAAAGGAAAGCATTTGACACCCTTCCAGACATGATGCATCTGTCTGTTTAGGAATCTCCCCTGTGGTCTTACTGGGATGCTCTTTGGGACATGATGAAAATGCCCTTCAGTCTTTGCATGCGCATCCATAAAATAAAATTTAAAAAAAGAATCACGAATGGGATCCAAACGGAGTGCAGAAGGTGTTGGGCTACTTCTGATTATTTGCCCTGCTCAATGGTTGGGTTTCACTTGGGGAACCATGTGTGAGATACTCTGGGTACTTCAGAAGCTATTACATATTATACTCAGGACTTTGGAGGCTCCCACTGAAGCAAGGAGTCTGGTGAGGCTGATGTACAGAGGATTCTGTCCTCTGTTTAATAATTCCATAGCAAGAGCCAGGCTGCTGCTCAATTCATAAAGTTGGGTTTGCTAAGTGAACAGTAAAAGAGTGATCCCCCTGTCTGAGAAGTGAGCTATTCTTCCAAAAAGAGCATTTTGCTCTTTTCTCTAATGACTTGGAGTGCCTCGGGAGTGAGGAGCAGAACTAAGAAGTGAAACAGCTTAGCCAAGCGTGGTGGCGCACGCTTGTAATCCCCGTGCTTGGGAGGCAGAGACAGGAGATTGTGCAGGTTCCAAGCCAGCTTCACTGGCTTAAGAGACCCTGTTTTCAAAAATATATATAAAATAGGTCTAGGAGTGTATCCCAGAGGTAGAAGAGTTCCATCCTCAGTACAACAACAACAACAACAACAAAAAAAAAAGTGAGCCAGCTTATTAAAAGAAAGCAACTTATAAGAGTCTGATGCGGGAGATGAGCTCATCACATAGACCAAGGGGACACTCTCCCATCAGGACCACCATGGCAGGTATCAAGCATCTGAAGGCAGGAAGATTTTAACTAAGTGACTTTTCAGGTCTGGTCTAATATAAAGGTACTTAAGACTCAGCCTTCCAGGTGCTGCTCACAGGTTCAATTTTACCAGATCCTCTCATTTAGGTTAAATTTTTTGAGAAGTTCTCTTCATGACCTGGTTGAAAGCCAGAATTGGTGATGATCATTGATTCCTTTGTATTCTTTATAATATAGTACAGCATGGAGAACAATTCAGATTCTTGTAATAGTTTGTAAATTGCAAATAATTTTCACAAATATTTCTTCAAAAACTTTCTAAAGTCATTGTGGTGGCACAAACCACTAATCCCAGGTACTTGGGAGGCTGAGGTAGGAGGGTGGCAATTTAGTGAGTCCATGATTCAAAATAAAATACAAAGGTCCCGGGTTGTATGTCAGTGATAAAATGCCCCTGGGTTCAACGTCCAGTACCAAAATGCAAAACCAAAAACCAAAAAACTAAAACTAGGTGGGAGTCATCATAATTATTATTATTTATTATTATTATTATTGTTATTATTATTATTATTATTATTATTATTATTACTGAGAATTGAATCCAGGGGTGTTCTAACTCTTAACTACACACACAGCTTTATTTTATTATTTTTATTTTTAAACAAGGTCTAACTAAGTTGTGGAGGGCCTCACGAAGTTGTTGAGGCTGGCCACGAACCTGTGATCCTCCTTTATCAGCCTCCCAAGTACTAGGATTGCAGACAAATGGGGGGCATTATCCCCTTTATTCCTATTGTACATGTTAGGAAAAAGAGGGATTTAAAATATAAAGCACCACTGGTTTGGCTTAATAAAAATATCCTGCCCTTTTTCATATTTAAGTGAGCATGTGTGAGTGTATGTGTATGTGTGTGTGCATGTGTGTTTGTGAGCCCGTGAGTGTGTGTATGGTTCTGGGGATCAAACCCCAAGGCCTTGCACAAGCTAAGCAAGCTCTCTACCAAAGAAATACATCCCCAGCCCTACTCTGTGATATTTTAAGGTGCCTCTGGGTTGGGCAGAACCTTTGCTTTGGTTTTGCCACCTGCCAGGGTGTGACTAACCAAGTTGGAACAGCCTCTTTGAGACTTTGTGTCTCAGTGTCCTCATCTGTGAAAAGGGGGTGAATAGGAGACTGACCTCAGGACTCTGATAATCAAATGGCATGATGTATCTGAACTATTCCAGTGTTACATACAACTTTGGGTTTCCTGGTGTGTTATTTTTAGAGACTTTGTCATTGACGCAGCAGTTTGTCATTCATCCTTGAGAATGGCCAGGAATCTGGCCCTGGGCTCTGGATATTTGCCTATATTTTGTTTCTGACAGACCTAGTCAGCAGTAGATTAATAACCTATTTGTACAAGTATAAATAATCAAGGCAATAATAAAGCAGGTGAGTGGATTCATTTTCCAGATTGGTCCCCAAACTAAAAGTGAACTTTAGCTCTGCTTTTGAAATGTTCTTAGAGGGTAAGTATTACCTGCCTAGAAGAAAGCAGAAGAAAGGCAAATTTTCTTTCATAGCCACTTTCTCCTCTTCTCTACCCCTTTTGCTTTCCTCATTTGTGTGTGGGTTACTGAACCCAGGGACATTCTATGTTTGAGCTATGCCTCCAGCCCCACTTTATTTTTTAATCTGAAACAGAGTCTCACTAAGTTATGGAGATTTTGCTAAATTGCTGAGGCTGTCACGAACCTGAGATTGTCCTGTCTCAGCCTCCCAAGTACTGGGATTACAGATGTACATCACCACACCTGGCTTTCTTTTTTTGTTGGTACACTGTGATTATATATCAGAGTGACACTGAGAGTGACACAGACACATATGTGCGCAGCATTCATTATGTTTCCATCCAGGTCCCTTCCTGCCCACCCCAGATAATATTTACATTGATACAGACAACTCTATATGTGAGCAAAGGGGCATTTGAATTATTCCATCATCACTGAGCCAAATATTTTTCCAAAGAAAGGAAAACTGAGTAAATTAACCACTACCCAGGCAGGATAATGTGCTGCTCATGAAGGTTATAAATGAAAAGGTTAGTTTTATGAGAACTCATATTGCAAAGACCTTTTGAACTTTTTCTGAATTTAATTGCATTATGAGGAGGGATAGGGTTGGCAATATTACTTAAAAATGAAAAAAGATAGCATTTAAGAATCAAAATGTTTAAACATTTTCTAACACTACAATGACAAAAATACTCTTCCTGGCTCCATCATCCATGTACAAAAGGGAACTGGGGGCTTAATTCCAATTCCTTGAAGGACCAGACCAAGTGGGAAATCCCAAGAACGAGATTCTTCATCTGAGTACATTTTATACCTGTTGCTGAATGTTGCCAAGAATCAGTATCTCTCTTCTAACCATGGCAGGAAAAATGAAATTACACATTAAACCCTAATTAGATTTCTAAAAAAATGTTTTACATTGGATATTTCAAATCATCCTAGAGATTGCCCATTTATTTTTACATAGGTTCATAAAGCTTTTGCTCCTCCATTAAATTCAACCCTTATGAGATATATTATTTTCTTCCCCTGGAAGCCATAATGGGGACCTTTTTTCTACCATGTAACTTGGATGGATTTTTGTCTCATTTCCATGGATAGCTGCCTCTGAACTTCTTTCTTGTTTCCAACCTGTTTCTGGACTAGATTAACCTGTAAGATATTGTGACCCCTGTGGTTCTTTAGGGAAATTGATCTTCTTTGGTAATAACATGTAGCTAGATACCACCAGGGCCATTAACTAAGCCCAACAATATCTTTCAAAAGGCTCTTGTCACTTGAACAGACACAACTAGTGATCTCTGGTGGATGGCACACAGTCATATTCCTGCTTCCATTGGGCTTTCTGGGACAGCACGTGAAACAGACTTGGGGAATCTCAGCCTGGTTCTTCAAGACAGACAAAGCAATGCTGGGCCTTCATTAGCCAGCATTCTCAGGTCTTCCTTGAAAAGCTTGATGAGGTGTGGGCACACAGCCTAAGACGGGGAGGACAAAGGAACTGGTCTTGGAATGCTATTTCTCAAGGTGGACCCATTCAAAGGACTTCAAGATGACATTGGCTGCTAGGGTCTGCACATTCCAGCCAATAAGGTTTTAGCTGGACTGGCCAGGCAGACCACAGGAGTGGAACCCAAGTGATTGTGTTTTGCCACAAATATTGAAGTATCTGCTCCAGTGTGGTATATTTTCTAGGAACACACTGATTAACACAACAGACATGGCACTTGCTCTTGGAGGTTCTAGGTTCTAGCTGGAGAGGCCTTGAATGTCAGGTAGCTTTTATGGAACACTTTCCTATGCATAATGCCAGCCTGGTTCCTCTATGCATCTTGGTTTTTTCAGTTTAGGAGATCCCCCTCTTGAAAAAGGCACTATAGTCACCCCTATTTTACAGATCAAGAGCCGGAGGTTCATAGAGGTGCAAAGACCTGCTCTAGGATATTGAAAGAATCAGGGAGAATATGTCTCTTATTTGTCTGATTTCAGCCTCTCTTTTCTGCTAATCCACACTGCCACACAGAGGTATTTGCTCTCAGAGTAAAGGAGGGATCTTGGCATTATGTCTTATTTCTTATGCCTCCTATTGGACTTATGTAGAGAGACTTCCAGGCTTCCTAATTAGGAAAAGTAGCTTGAAGATGCAGCAGAGGCAGCCTGAAGTTGAGCTTCTTTCTCGCTTCCTCACTGATCTTCTGCCAGAAGAGAAAAGTCTGCCACTGAAAACACACGTATACCAGTGGGAAAGTGTTCCAAATACAGACGAACAGGATTTACTGTTCAGTCACAGCCTACTAGCCTTTAGGCCTTATCTCAGAGTGGACACTTGATAGAGCTTAGCCAGCAAGAGGGAAACACCCACTGTTCTTGCTTTGATATAATACAATTATTTTTAATTTGCTCACTCACTTATCGTTTTTCTTCCTGATGAGTTATAAACAAACGCTAATCCAAGGATTCTAAGTCTTTGCTTTATATTGGAACCACCTAAGGAGTTTAAAAAATAATCATCATTTTGGTCCCCATCCCAGAAGAATTAAATCAGCAACCTCAGGCGTATGACCTAGACATTGGTATAATGCTTAGAACATGCCTAGTGGTTCCACAGTGTAGCTAAGGGGAGAACTGGGTTCTAAGAGACAGGCAGGCACTGTGCCCCATGCTCCTCTCAGCAGACACACTGTACAGTATAAGTTGTAAAAATGTGCCTAGCATATTAGTGAACATTCAGCCTGTTAGTGCCTAGCATATGGGGGACACTCACTACATGTCGCTGAATTAACAGGTTGGTGGAGAAAGCATGGAAGGATGGGTGATAGAGAGATGGGTGCCTAAAGAAAGCAACAATATCAATGATTTTTGGATTTAAGTTCATGGAGTAGCTATTACTAGACCATGGCTTATAGTTAACCTTATAATAATTCAAATTCTATATACTACTTTAACACTCATCTAAATTATTAGTGGTTTGAGATAAGTATGTAAATATATGAAAAAGTAAACGTCAACTGCAATCTGACTCACATCATCTAGAGGTGTGATTCTCTTTGCCTTCCTTGATAGAGATTCATCTCTAATTTTGGTACAGTTCTAACTTGAGTTCGGGCAGTCATTATTTTTTTTCAGTGAATCATGTTTGTCTAAAGGAAGGGAAAATAACAAGAGGAAATTGCAGTGTGTGTGGAGTGATAGGATTACTTGTAAACCAGGCAGTAAAAGCGAAGGGCCCATGAACTCTTTCTCTGTCCTCCAAATGTAAAAAAGGCAAAGCAAGCAATTTATGACCTAGTCTCATTTTAATTGGGTTTGGGAGAAGGCCAGTGAAGTTCTTCCACACCTGAGAAACCCCCAGCTTCCTTGTTCAGTGTTGATTACACCTCAGATAGATCTAGGGGAGGCCAGTGCCATGCTGAGCACATCAGAGTTAATTCTGGTTCTTATGCATGTAAAGAAAGAAGTTGAAGTGAGCCTGTACATATAATAAGGAGGTAGAAAGAGCAGGTGGGAAGAGTAGCATTTGTATCGCCTTTCTCTTAAATACCTAATGCTGCTTTGCTGCTTTGTCAGTATTTTGCTTGGATGTCAGCTGAGATCATCCTGTCCTCTAATTATTTACCCCAAAGTAACTGATGCCCAATTATTTGAGTAGATTGTGGAAAAGGCAGTGTCCTTTCTCAAGACCTACTCTGGCTCATGACCACCACTGATTTTGAACTTTTGTTGTTCTGGTATTTTCCAGTCTTTAAACATGTTGACTGGTGCATTGTCATCATACATCACAGTGAAGTTCAAAGTGATAGAGACATATGTGCACACAGCAAGTGGGGAGCTTCCTCCCAGCCCTGCTCCCACCCCGATATTCCCCTCCCCCATACAAGAAATTGAGATTGGAATGGATAATTTTGCATATGTACTTTGCATCAATTGTTGTGTATCCTTTATCAAGGTTCTCTCCCCAAGACCCACTCCATCTCCACTGGGTTTCTCCTCCGTTGTCTGGAGTTCCTTTGGAGTTCCTTTTGCCAGTTTGTCTCTAGCTTCCACATTCAAAGGAAGGACCACCACCATGGGATCGAATTTTACCTTTGTTTAAATTACAATAAGGCACCTGTTTCAGGTCACTTAACTTTTATCAGTCATAAAATTTTCCTAGCAATAACCTTTTAGAACAAAAAAAATTATCTGTCATATGCTAGAAAATATAATAAATGCAGAATTCTATAATGCCGAGGATTGGAAAGGCCCCTCCCCACACACATGCATACGTGTTTCCATTTTATCAGTGCCTGCTTGGTACAACTGTGCATGGAATGCCTGAAAGACTTTGTCTCCATCCTACTCAGGCTGGCCATCTAATAACACATTAATTAGAATTTGAAACTTAGCGTTTGTCACTTAATGTCCACCCAAAGAATCTGCTGCCACGTGGCTCTTGTATGCACAAAATATTCCACTAAAATTTTATGAAAGCAACACAAGCTAAAATTTAATAGTAAACATTCTTGGTCCAGAAAAGGTGCAGGCTTCATCATCCAGTCCTCTGTCTCTTCTCAGTATTTTCTTTTTCTAGTTTCTTCTCTCCTCTTTCACCCCCTGATTCTTTCCCCTGTTCTGGATTCTTTTTAATGCCTATGGGTCTAGTTGTCGTCTTGATTTTTCAGGTCCCTCACAGATTCATTCCATAAAGTCTTGTCTTTGCCTGGGGCTGCCCATCAAACAATTTTCTTAAACTATTTTTCTTAGGAAAAATTGGGGGGCAGCTACTCAGAATTTTTTTTAATTGTCCTTGCAAGTAGTTAAGCCACAGTTAGGATGGATTTTATGATCTGTTTTGTTTTGTTTTGTTTTGGGATACCAGCTTGTTTTTTGCTTTTCCTTTTCTTGTTGCTCAATTTTCTAATTTATTATGTTTCTTTTTAATCAACATGTATTAATTGTACATATTTATGAAGAAAAATGATATGTTGATATATGCATACAATGTATATCAAATCATGGTAATTACCATTTGCATCTCCTTATTCTTGTTTCTCTCTAGTAAACATTTTGTAGTCTGAAAATAGGAAGCAACCATTATGGAAGGAGCTTCCTTGGGAGTGAAGGTGCAAATGGTTCTTAGATATTATCTGGTCCTGTCATGTAATGAATGGAGAGTCCCAGACCCAAAAAGGTGGAGTGACCCGACATCAAATTACTTGGAAAACCAGGTGGTCAGCACTAAAATCTGTCTTTTGATTCAACCTTGTAAAGAATTATGACTGTAAGAATCCTGACGTTGGGGTCAGATAACCCTTCTCCATCACTTTTAACCAACAGCAGATGCTCTACAAGCTTCTCTTTTCCCACTTTCTTAATGGCACTAGCATCCCCTTTTTGTAAGATAGCCCAAGTTGAACCATAGTGTTGGTTTTTGAGGAGGCTTGTGACTGTGTTAGAGTCCTGTCCTTTACCAATTAAGTAATCATATCCTACTAGTAAACATATCCTACACATGTTTGTATACCAGCCCTACTCGGTGATCACATTACCTGTTAATTATGGAAGTCAGTTTTATAATGAGCCTACATGCAAGAGGCAGAAAACGTTCACGCATTACGTATTGGAAGGCTGGCAAAAACTGTCCCCATCGGGGCCAGAGTGATAGATGCTGCTGGAGAAATATGGTAGAGAAGCTGATAAAGGGATTTCAATACTGTGCTCAGTTTGGATTTTCCTCTGTAGGTGACAGGGGGCATGAGCCTAATTGCCAAGTAAAAGAAGCTGTATCAAATTAATCAGTAGAATGATTTTGAGACACTTCTCTATTATCTGTGTTCTTGATTTATTCTCAATGTGAGGTTACTCTACTGGGGGAGAAAAACATTCTGGCCCTAAGCTGTCCATCTAGAAATGGATTACGTCCAAGGAGGCTGAGAAACCAAGGGCTGTCACAAAGGTGAGAATCTAATCTCAGCTGGCTTCTACTTAATTGGGGGCCAGCATAATGAAGGTGTTCACGGTAGCTAAAGAACATGTTCACAGCCCCTGGGTTAATGGAAACCTGCTTAGAGTACGTATAAAAAGAGCGAAGAGCTAGGTGTTTTTTTCTCAGGACTTTACTTACTAAAGATCAAATGTGACATATGTTCCTGATTTATCTGAGAATCTGCAATGTAAAACAGAGAAAACATAATAGAAAATGTCAGTCTAATTACGAAATATATGGATGGATTGCCACACGATTAGAGCTGAGAACACAAAGGGAGTATGTTTTCAGGTGACATCTCTTTGAAAAATAAAATCCTGTTTTTTCTCATAGGATGTGGATGGACCAGAAGTTTTCTTTTTAAATATAATATATTTTTATTTTTAATTTACATGTAATGTATATATTTATGAGGTACAGTGTTGGGATTATTTTAAAATCTCTAAAAACCATTCTTAAATATCCAATTAATTGTTATCAGCCATAGTTCTCATACTGTACCTAGAACATTAAAAATTATTCTTTCCGTCCAACTGCACCTGTTCAACACCTTCTTTTCCCCTCCCTTACCACACTTTTCCCAAGCTTTGCTAACTACTATTCAATTATCTATTGCTTTGAGATCAGCATCTCAGCTTCTACACATAACTGAGAACATGTGGTATGTGTCCTTCTGAATATCATTTATTTCACTTAACATAAGGTTAAGTGAAAATTCCATCTATGAAGCTGTAAATGAAAGGGTGTCATTCTTTTTATGGTTCAATAATTGTCTGTGTGCGTGGAATGTGTGTGTGTGTGTGTGTGTGTGTGTGTGTGTGTGTTGTGTTGCATTTTACTTACCTGGTCACCCTTTGATGTCCATTTAGTTTGATTCCATATCGGAATCAACTGTGAACAGAACTGTAACAAACACGGTAGAGCAGGTATGTCTTCAACATAGTGATGATTATATATATATATATATATATATGAAATTATTTTATATCTAATAATTATTTTATAGGTAATAATTGTTATGTATAATAATTATATAATTACTTTATATATAATTATTTCATATACATATGAAATAATAGACCAAGGGCTGTCACAAAGGTGAGATCTAATCTCAGGAAGCTTCTTAATTGGGAGCCAACATAATGAAGGAGAGCATATATCTTGAGTAGTGATATTATTGGACTATGTGGTGATTATATTTCTAAATTTCCATGGGAACTTCATACTGTATTCCATAATGACTGTACTGGTTTACATTCTCCACATCTGTGTGTGAGAGTTTGTCTTGCCCCACCAACCTTTCTTATTTCTCTCTCTTTGATAATAGCCATCCTAAGAGGAATAGGGTGATATCTTCTGGTAGTTTCGATTTTATTTCCTTCATGGTTGTTGATGTTGAGCACCTTTTGTGTACTTGCCAACTTCTGTTTATCTTCTTTTGAGAAATGTCTATTCAGGTCGTTTTTTATTTAGGTCATTTTGGGGGCTGTTTTTGTTTTCTCCTGAGTGGTCTGACTTCTATACATGCTCTGGAAATTAATCTCTAATCTGATGAATAGTTTTCAAGCATTTCTCTTTATAGGTTTCCTTCATTCTGTTGGTTGTTAATTTTGCTATTGGAAGCTTTTTAGTTTGATATAATTTCATTTGTCTATTTTTGGATTTGTTGCTTGTACTAATTGTCCATTTTTTGCCTGTATCAATGTCCTGAAGCATTTTCTCTATGCTTTCTTCTGATGCTTTGATAGTTCTGAGTCATATAGTGAAGTCTTTGACCACTGATTCAAGAGTCTTCCCTTTCTCCAATATATGTTCTTTCTGCTTTTGCTGAAAATCATACAGCTGTGAATAAATGGATTTATTTCTGGGTTCTCTATTCTATTCCACTTTTCTCTGTGTCTATTTTTATGTTATTTGCCTACTATTTTGTTTAGTATCACTTTGTAGTATGTTTTGATATCAAATATTATAATATATCCAGCATTGTTTATTCTATCATGTTCACTTTGGCTATTCGAGGTCTTGGGCCATCCCATATAAATTTTAGGAGTTACGTGTCTATTTCTATGAAAAATGTCATTGTTACTTTCATAAGAATTGCCCTGAATCTATAGATTTTGGGGGGTGGTATAAACATTTTAAAAATACTGTTCCTAAAATTAAGAATGATAATCTCACATAACAGTTTCATTTGTCTGATACCAAGCTTTTGATGATTTAAAGATAACATTTCAATATTTCTCTTTGCTTTCTTTCTTACCAGAGCATATTTTTTTCTGTTTTTTTTTAGGTGAAACTATCATATATTTATATATTTATTTTTCAGAAAAAAATCTATCCTAATATGGAATATGAATTCTAGATACCCAAAACGATCTTGAAAAAGAACAAAGCTAGAAGATATATATTTTCTGATTTCAAACCATATAAAGCTACAATAATTGAAACAGTGTAGTACTATTCTAAAGGCAGATATATAAACCATTGGAGTTAAATAAAAGCCTAGAGCTAAATTCTTCCCTATATTGTCAAGTTATTTTTGACAAGGTTTCCACGAACATTTGGTGGTGGAAATAATAATCTTTTAACTAAATATTGTTGAAAAATAATAATTACATGGAAAAGAATAAAATTGGACCCTTACCTAATTCCACATACAAGTATTAACTCAAAATAGATAAAAGACCTAAATATAAATCTTAAGACTATAAACTTTTAGAAGAAAATCTGGGTCATAAAACCTCACCACATTGAAATTGGCAGTGATTTCTTGGATATGATTTCAATGGCACATTTTGGATAAATTGCTATAATACTAGATGTCAACCACTAAGCCAAGCATGGGAAGGAGGGATGGGGAGAGAATGGGGTGGGGATCAGGTGGGGGCTGACTGGGCGATGTGTGCATGTATGTCTACAAAAGTTTGTATCCTACTATGATGTATGAATACAGTGCACCAATAAAATAAAATTTAAAAAAATAAAAAAAATAAAAAAAATATAATTCTCTCAGACAACTCAGAAAAAATAAAAATAAAAATAAAAAAAAATAAAAATACTGTTCCTTTCAATTCATGAAGATGGGATATCCTAAGACTTTTGTGTCTTGTTTTATTTCTCTTGTCAATACCGTACTATTTTCATTATAGAGATTATTTATTTTGTTGACTAAATATATTCCTATTTATTTTATTGTATCTACTGTGAATGGGATTTCTTTCTCAGATTCATTATTAGTATATTAAATAGCTTGAGAATAAATGTTATCAGTTCTTCTAAAGATTAGTGAAATTTAGCAGTGGAGCCATCTTTTATCTGGAGAGTTTTTCTTACTGATGCACTCTAATTACTTATTATTGATCAGTTCAGGTTTTTATGTTCTAATGGTTGGATTGTTAGATTATATGTGTTTAAAAAGTTAGCTATTTCTTCTAAGTTTCTTCTAAGCTTTATGCTATATAATTGCTCCTTAGGGTTCTTAATGATCCTTTGTATTTTTATGTCAGTTGTGTTTTTTTTTTCATTTCTTATTTTATTTATTTGAGTCTTCTAATTCTAACCCATCTATTTAAGCTAGTCACACTAAAGGCTTGTTGATTTTTATTTTTAATTTCATTGATCTTTTGTATTTTTTAGTCTCCATTTTATTTTTGTTCTGTTTGTTTTGTTTTCTTTCCTTCTACTATTTTTGAGATTCATTCTTATTTTTCTTGTTTCTTGAGTTGCATTGTTAGGTTATTGATTTGAAATCTTTCTATTTTTTTAATGTAAACTCTTACTGTGATAAATTTCTCTTAGTCTTTCTTTTTTTGTAGCCTATAGATTTTGCTATGTTGTATTAATTTCCATTTGTTTCAATAAATTTTTAAATTTCCCTTTTGATTTCTTCACTGACCCATTAGTCTTTCATGAGAATTTTTTTAATTTTCATGTATCTATACAATTTCTAAAGTACTTGTCGATATTGAGTTTGATTCCATTGTGGTTAAAGAAGATGCATGCTATGATTTACATTTTTTTAAATTTGTTGAGTTTTTATTTTTGTGTAACATATACTGTACCTTGGAGAATGTTCCATCTGCTGATAAAAAGAATGTGCCTTCTATAGCTGCTGGACCAAATGTTGTGTAAATGCCTTCTAGAATAATTTGATTATAGTATAGTTTCAGTTGTTTCCTTTTTTTCTCAGATGATCCATGGATGAAAGTAGGGTAGTGAGGTCCCCAACTATAACTGTATTAGGATCTGTCTCCCTTCTTAGATCTGACAATGTTTACTTTATATAATTGGATATTCCAACATTGTATACATATATATTTAGAGTTATTATTCCCCCCTAGTAAATTGATCCTTTTATCATTACATAGTGATCTCTTTGTTCCTTTTTATGGTTTTCAAAGCCCTTTTGATATGACCTAAGTATATGACAAAAGTATAGCTATTCATACTCAATTTCATTTCTATTTACACAGGATATTTTTTTCACTATTTCACTTTCAGTGTGTGTGTATATTTACCAAAGTGAGTTTTGTTTCATGTAAGTGGCATATCGTTGGATCTAGTGTTTTAATCCATTCTGTCCATATTTTTAAGTGGAGAATTAAGTGCATCTCCACTCAAGTTTATTATTAATAAGTAAACTCATCATCCAGCTATTCTGTTAATTATTCTTCTAATTGTTTTCTATATCCTTTGTTACTCTCCTCCACTTTTATTCTTCTTCTTTGTGATCTGATGGTTTTCTGTATTGACAGTGTTGTATTCTCGTGTTAGTCAGCAGTTTTTGCTGCTGTGACCAAAATGTCTGACAGGTGCAACTTACAGGAAAGATTTACTTAGCTCACATTTTCAGAGGTTATGTCCTAGTAGGTCTGTGTTCAGCACATTCCCAGGCAGGAACTGTGATGGCAAGGCTTCAAGGCATCATGGTGGGAAGCTGGGAGTGTGGGGCTGAGGGCCCAAGGCACAGATTGAGTTCACAAGGCCAGGTCCCCAGTGAGCCACCTCCTCCATCCATGCTCCACCTCTGAACCATGTTGCATCAGGGACATGCATTCAACCCATGAGCCTTCTGGGGGACATTCCATAGCAATCAATTCTGTGTGTGTGTGTGTGTGTGTATCTGTGCTCTGTGGTTGCCTTCTTTACTTTTGCACGTTTTCAAAGGCAGTCATCATCCATTTGACTCCCCTAAGCATGTTTTGTGTGGCTGTGCTGATGGTGATGAATTCTGTGCTCTTGCTTGTCTTGGAAGTATTTGTTTCTTCATTTTGGAAAGAGAGCTGTTCTCAGTAGAATACTCTTGATTGGCAGGTTGATTTTTTTTTCTTTAAGAACTTTGAACATACAGTCTCATTAGCTTGTAAGGTTTCTTCTAAGAAGTCTAATGTTAGTCTGATGGGTATTTCTTTATAAGTTAGTTGGTGCTTTTTCTTGCTGCTTTTAGAATTATCTGATTTTTGACAGTTTAATTCTACCATGTCTCAAATAGGGACACTTTTTGGTCACATTTATTTATTAGGGATCTCTTCATTTCTTTCTCAAGTTTTCAAATGTTAGCAATTATTCATCAAGTAGGTTTTCCATAATTCCTTTCTCTTCCTCTAGAACATATATAATGTGAACAGAGGCTTCACTAATGATATTACCTAACCCTTGATGACATTCTTCATTCATTTTAATTTTTTCTTTTTTTAATTTTTGCTAGGTCATTTCAAAAAGCTTGTTTTCAAACAGAGAAATATATTCTTCTGCCTGATAAATTCTGCTGAGGAGGTTCTGTACTGTATTTTTATTTCGTTTATTTAGTGTTTTAGCTTCAAGATTTCTGGTTGATTCATTTTTATTATCTCTTTTTTGCTGAATTTCTCATGTATATTATGAATTGTCTTCCTAATTTCTTGAATTTTCTGTCTATATTTTATTGTATCTCATTAAGTTTCCCTAAAAAACTCATTCTTTTTAATTCCTTATCAAGAAGTTCACTGATTTCCTTTTTTTTTTTTTTTTGAGCCTCTTGCTGGAGGGTTATTATGTTCCTGTGAAGGCATCAGATTACCTTACTTTTTTTTCACATTCTTGTGTCCCTACATTGGTATTTGTGAATCTGGTAGGTCAGATGCCTCTACTAACTTACAAGGTTCCTCTTATAGTAAAAGACTTTGTGCTGGTTACATGGCCCAGGGTGCTGGTTGGATATGTGTCATTAGATTTGATCCAGGTGGGTATTTACTGTAATGTCACTATAGTTTCTTTAGCCATAATTCATATTGCTAATGTCTGTAGTGTCTTTATGTGCTAGGCTGCAGGAGTTTTGTAAGGGTACAACCAGCTTGACAGCAGCTTCTAAGCCTTGGTGTGGTAGGTTCACTAACAGATCTGAACATCATGTGCTAGGCTGTGAGTGAGAGCTGTTCATTTCTGCGGGTTATGTGAGGCCCAGGTGAGTGCAGCGCAGTATGACTGGAATTGGAAGGGAGTGTTTGTTACTGTCAGCTTCTGCTCAAGGGATGGGCCCTACCAATGGGCTCAGATAGAGCACCTTCCCATATCTAAGGGGAGCACAGATGAGTTTATGAAGCCTCTAGAATTCAACCTACTGAGTAGGGTCAGTTCTACTTTTGTAAAGGGCAAAGGGTGGGGAGGCAGAGCAGACTGTCTTTGTATCTTAGGGCCTCAGTGGGCTGGGTTTTTGAGGATGGGCCGCTCAGTTGTTTCTTGGGGCTACTAGAGTTGTGAGGGACTACCTACTTGCATCCCAGGGACCATGATGGGTTAAGCCATTCAGGAAACTTTCCTTGGCACTTCCCAGTATTATAAGTTGTTTGTCTGTGCTGCATATCTGCTTCCCTAGGTCTCTGTGGGTTGAGCTTCTCAGGGCAGATTTCCTACAACTTAAAGTATTTGGGCAGGGCCAACTGACTCTTTCCAGAGTAGTGAGAGGCTAGGCAGGGTCACTCAAATGCTTCCTGGGGCCCTCAGAAGATCAAAGCCAGTCAGGGAAGACCATATGAGGGGAAAGGTGGTTGGAAGGTAGACAGGGCTGTGTTGGCAGAGGCCCTGGGAATAGCTAGCTGTCTGGCAGCTTCACAAGAACCTGGGTAGGTGGGGTCCCAAGATGGCCCTGGGAAGCCAGGTCCTGTGCAGAAGAAGGTACAGTATAGACTGGGCTCTTTTTTTTTGGGGGGGGGTGGTGCAGCAGAGTGATAACCCAGCAGCTCCCCATTCTGGGCTCAGAGCCTGCAGTGACTGCTGGGTTCTCCAGCAGTAAGCACTTCAGGTATCCATGGCATGTGCAGGGTCTGCCAGGGAAACATCTGAAGATTCCTAAAGTACAATTATAGAAGGCATCAGTAGAGGTATACATGTTAACTAGCTTTTAATGTGTTCAAGGAGCAAAAATAGAATTCTTTGTAAAAAAAAAAATGTGCTGGAAGAGGTTAAAAAAAAACTGTTGGCTTTCGCTTTATCTCCACTCTCCAAATCAAACTAAGTGCAAGTATCTTTTTAGCCTCTACCAAAAAGGCAATGTCTTCAGGTTCTTTTGTAGATGGCCTTAGTATTTAATAGAGGGGCCAAGGAAGAAGAATGCAGGAGGAATAAGGAACGATTAAGTGCTAGGCAGAAACTGAATTGAAAATGTAGGAAGAAACCAGCATGACCAACTGTTCAGAGAGATAGAGGACATTGTTTAATCAGCAGGGACTGGATGTTTTAGGAGTTTGTGGTATTAGCGGTCAAAGGCTCAGGGAAGCACTTGAGGGTGCTTAATGATGACTTTGGATGCATCATCAGTACCAAGGGTAGCCAAAGCAGAGTGCATGCACACATGCGAGCACACAGAACACACGTACACACACATGCACACATTTTAAAGCTGATGCCAGTGTTTCCTTTCCACATTCACCTTTCTCCTGGTGCAGACACATGGGAAGTTAGAACCCCCCCTGAAAGTTAAAGACACTAAAGCAGGTGACGCATTTCCCAAATGGAAGTAAACCACCAGAGCCTATGAGAAAATGTGGAAAGGGAAGGCACAATTTCAGTAATGTGTCTCCAACTGCAGGGAGTCTAGGTACCCGAGAGAGTGGCAGACACCCACAAGCCTTAAAGGAGCGTGTGCTGTAGAGAAGGATGCTTAGTTCTATCAAAGGATCAACATTGGATTGTTCATTATGTAAGATTTCATTGAGTTGATAAGTCATATACGCTCTTAAAATAGATCTTCCTATCTGAGCCTTTTTTATTATTTTCCTCTTTAATTATCCTTTTGCTAATTAAATCCTATACTGAATATCACTGTCTCAGGGCCCGTTACACACACACACACACACACACACACGTGTATACACATATATATTTTTATTTATACATACATACATATATATATATATATATATATATATATATATATGTGTGTGTGTGTGTGTGTGTGTGTGTGTGTGTGTGTGGTACTGAGGATTGAACCAGGGACATTTTACATCTGAGCTACACCCCCATCCCTATTTTATTTTTATTTTGAAACAGGGTCTCACTTGGTTGATAAGAGTCCCACTACTTGCTGAGGCTGTCCTCGAACCTGTAATCCTCCTGTTTCAGTCTCCAAAGTACTGGGATTACAGGTGTGCATGCACCACAGCACCTGGCTAGGGATGTATTGTTTGTGTCCCTGAATAGCCAAAAACATCATAATGGCAAGATAATTTTCCTTCCTTTCTTTTCTATCCATGGTGCCCAACATATTTCCCAACATACAGTAGTTACCTAATACACATTTGTTGAATGAGAAATAAAACCAGTGAGAATAAATCAAAGCCAGCTGATATGGTTAACTCTAAGAGAGGAGATGGATAGTCTCGGGCCCCAAATTATATTTCTCTGGGTTGTAGAACTTCTTATACCTCATTGTGCTTGGTGTGGGTCTGTTTTTTACTTTGCTAAACAAAATATAACTTCTTGGTGACTTAATTAACAAACCAGCACTTGCAAAGTACCTGAGCACTTAGGTAGCACCCAAGCTTTCGATTCACAGAGACTTGGGTTAAACCTCTGACTTTGCAATGACCAGTGTTATGATCTTGAGCAAATCTTAAAACCTTTTAGATGTTCAGTTTCCTCGTCTTTAAGAAAGAGATCATAAGAAATTTTCTTTATTAGGCATCTGTGAGGTTTGGCAGGCCAAATGCTAGCACACAGAGACATCTTTTCTACTAAAATATACTATTATAATTGCAGGGAAGCATTAGAGAACACAAGATTGATTGAAGGGGTGAAAGATAAAAGTGAGACCAAACTACAAAAATGGCATCTCAACCATTTTAATTCTTTTTTATTTTTATTTATGTATTTATGTATGTATGTATGTATGTATTTATTTATTTATTTATTTATTTATTTATTTTTGGTGGTCCTGGGGTTCCTGAAAACCCTTCAACCTCCAGGCTACACTCCCAGACTTATTTTATATTTTTATTTGGAAACAGGGTCTCTTAAGCCAGCACGGCTGGCTCTGAACCAGCATGATCCTCCTGTCTCCGCCTCCCAAGCGCGGGGATTACAAGCGTGCACCACCACTTTTTTAAAATTTTTTGCTAGCTGACTGTCTCCTACCCCAAATCATAAGATCCCTATGCTACAGATTAAATTATTTCTCATTTATTCCAAGTGATAGGCACAGGACCTGGTATATAACAGGTCATTATTAAGCCTTTGATAAATGAATGGATGAATGAACAAATAAACTCCTGGGCAAGACACTGTGAATTGTCAAAATAATGAGAGGGTTTTATGGTTTACACTGCAGCTTAGACCACTGCGAGCTAGAAACCCCTGAAAGGGTTGAGGGTGTTCTAAGTGAGAGCGTTGGACAGGAGGATAAAGTAAGAATGCTCAGATGAGCACAAAGGCTCAACACTTCTGACCACCATGCGGTCATCCCATGGATATATTTCGTGGGGACTACACAGTTCCATACCCAGAGGGAGCCCTTCTTAGCTCTCTTGCTGTGAACTCCAGCTATGGTCAATTACTTCCAGATTCTCAAATGTGTTCTCTTTCCACTTGGCCTTTGAATAATCTTCTGTTCCAAACACTTACACATCCCCTTTATGCAGAGCCACTACTAACCCTTTGGATCTCAATTTAGATCCCATCTCCTCCTTTTATATGTCTCTGTGACTCGCCAGTTGATTTCAGGATCTAACACAATCTTAGCAAGTATATACCGATATTGTATGTCTATGCCAAGTTGTCCTTTTCCTTGAAACAGCCTGGAGGAAGATAGGGACAATTCATACCTACCTCATTCATACCTACCACTCTCTAGCACATCATAGTATTTATGGAAAGAATGACACCACTCCAAGGTGTCAAGCCTAAAAGAACCATAGGAATGTTACTACAGAAATAAAAAGGTTGTGAGATGATCATGTGTAAAACTGGATAATTTCAGATTTGAGTTTGATTTGAGGTGACAGAAAGCCAGATGAGTAGCAATACCCAGGAAGGAGTTGAACGGGAGCACAAAGGCAGGAAGGGAAGGTGGTAGATGCCATCTACAGAGGAGATAGAAGAGCAGAAGGCCCAAATGACATAAAAACATCTAGGAAATAGACTAAGAAGAGGAGCTGACAAAGGAGTAAGATATAAAGTGGAGAAGATGTTTCTCAAAGGTGTGGGTATCATGGTATCTGTGAGTGGAATTTTAAGAAGCCCTGAAAGCAAAGGAGCAGATGCTGAGAGAAAATGCAGGCTTGGATGGGAGTCAGCTGCTCCAGCTCTCTGAGGAAGAACTGTAGGGTAAGGACCCAGGCTGCTTAGCCCAGGGCAGCTCTGACCAAAGCAAGAGAGAGGTATACTTGGGTAAGACAGTAAAACAAAGATGGAGGATGATAGGTGGGCATGGGATGGAAAGACACTGGTGTTGCTTTTCTCTGTTTTGTTTCTAAATTCTCTTTCCTCCTTTTTATTCTCATTGACTGCTTTAGCATCTTTCCCAGTGTTCAATGAAGAACACAGCAGTGTGTTCTGGGGAAGGGGAGGGTATGGAAGGGTCCTCAGCAATCCGGATGAATACTTTTTGCTTTGCTTCATAGCTCCTAGGGACTCAGGTGTCTCAGAATCCACAGATCCTGCTTCTGCAGTGCCTTGGAACCCTTCTTAGTTTTCTTCACGCTTGCCTGCCTCGTCAAGAAGTTAGTACAGTTGGAGCGGCGACAGGGATAGTATCATTTACTTTAGTGTCTTGGCAGTACCAGCCTCACCAGTAGCTACTTAACAAATGTTTATTGAAGAGAAATCAAGCTGGGTTGATGTTCTTCCAGGCCAAAAGGCAAGATGGCATGCGCTTTCATCTAAGTGGGTAAAAGCACTTTAGAGAGATTTTTACTGTGCCATGAATTACTAAGAACAGTGACAACTCTATACTAAACACTGTGTGAAATACTTTACATGCATTTAATCTTAAAACCAACTCTGTAAGACAGAACTGTTTTCATCCTTGTGGCCTTGGTACGGAAACTAAGGCCTGGAGAGGTTGAGAAATTCTTTAACCCAAGGTCATAGCTCAGGTACAGAGCTCAGTTGTTATTTGAATTCAGGTCTTTTTGAATGCAGAGACCCCTGGGCTACCCTGCTTCTCGCATGGTCAGCTTCTCCCTGAGCCTCCCTATAAGGAAAGGATCCAGAAAATGCCAGGAGAATGGTAATTTGCAAAGGCACGGTTTCCTTACCTTTTCTTTCCTTGCCCTCCAGTCCTAGTGGAAGCCAAGGTTACTGGGGTAATTAGCACAGACACTGCCTCATTTGGCAGTGGAACCCTGATTGATGGGCTCTCTAGGCAAGCTAGTATCTGCACACCATGGGTCCCCAGCTGTCTTCATCCTGAATAGGATCCCTGCTGCACACAGAACAGCCGTACTACGTGGTACAAAGCTTCCTCGGAGGCTGGCAGGTTTGCGAGTGTCCAGGGGACAAAGCTGCGG
Source organism: Muscardinus avellanarius (assembly GCF_963383645.1). Lineage (NCBI taxonomy): Eukaryota > Metazoa > Chordata > Mammalia > Rodentia > Gliridae > Muscardinus > Muscardinus avellanarius. The sequence continues at coordinate 9,507,633 of NC_137793.1, forward strand.
CTGCTGATTCAGTTTGCTTTGGAGCCATCAAATGATTCAAGCAAGGTGCTTTGAGGTAACCCATCTGAGCAACTCCTTGGAGTAATTGGGGATGACTCTCCTGGAATCTCTGATCAGCTCTGCTTCCAGGAATTCTCAAGGCAAAGCCAAAGCCACAGCCACAAAGAACTTTGATCTTGAGGATGTCACAGGGCCATTTCTTAAAACTGACCACCTCGTCTCTGTCAGCGTTTAATAACCATGCCTGTGATTTATGAACGTGTCTGGTTCCCTCTGGGAGCAGTCCCATTTTTCAAAGCTACCCTATGCTCCAAGTGGCTCTGGCACAGTGACTGTCCATCATAGGCACCTGCTCCAGTAATCAGCAGCTCATATATGCTCATGCCTCAGAAGACACTGCTACAGTCTCCTGAGAGCTGGCACCCAGAGGATGGATGGATTTAGAGAAATCTGCTACTGTGACAAAGGAGAAAGACAAATGGGGCAGAAAAGGCAGGGCAGCCAGGGGCTAAGGAACACGGAGAAGAGATTCCAGGAAACCAAGTCACAAAGCAGTAGCACTTAGCAGGACTAGATTATCCTGAAGCATCCCTCCTGCCCAGCAAGAGGAGTTAGCAGCTGAGCAAATGGCGGGGGTCTGACCCTTCCAAGGACTGGGAGGAGGTCTCAGATTAGTATTCAGGCCACCTGAAAGTCAGCAGAATGGAAGACACACCCATGCCAATGTAATACACTCTCCTTGCTCTCCATCTTTTAACTCCGTGTTTTCTTTTATTAAACACCACTTAGCAAGGATCATGAAACAACAAAGAGGAGAAAGAGAGGTGAGATCCTCCTTGGAGGTAGAAAATTCACCTTGTGCCGCCATTATGTCTCTGAATGGAATAGCTATCTGAGACATCCTTCCCTACACTTTGAATAGACCCCAGATGTCACCGTTATCAAAGCCGCACATTGAAGAAGACAGCAGATAATGTACCTGGTAAAATAGGCAGCCTCGCCTGGGGAAATACATCACACTTCCATCCCCCAGCCCTCCTCTCCCTCTGCATCCACCCGTGTCATAAATCGCAACTTGCTGACAAGCCGTGCTGATATGAACCCAAGACTGGGTGCAGCACAAGAGAAACCTGCCACTCAGTCAGTGCTGGGGACTGTCAGCCTTGCTCCTCCCCAGCCAGTCAGCACACCGCTGACTGTGTGGGGAGGGAGGGAGGTCGCCATCGTTCACTGCAGGTCTAATTCCCAGGTATGTACTTCAGCAGCACCAGTGGCCAGAAGAGAGACATTCAGCCTCCACTGGAAGCTGAGGAATTCTGCTGACATCCCTACCAGCACTTTCCACTGCCCCAACGTGCATGCCCTCCCCACCGTCTCACTGCAGAGCAGAAGTGTGCCAGAGCACCTCAGCCTTGCATTGGCTTGATTACTATGAAACATTTTGGATTTTCCGCATAGTGTCTGACACCTATAAATACCTGATATTCAAATATTTATGGGATGAAAGGGAGATAAAGTGATTTTATCAGGATGGATTTATCTACTAGGATATTCCTTCCAGTTATTGTTGATAATGGCCTTTCATAGATGTTAGCACATTTGATCTTTATCCTACCTAACTTCTTACTTAGGGTTCTTTGATAGTGAACAATATAATTCTGGCTTCATTACTGAAAAGAAGATGTTTTTAAATGATGTTTACAAGCTTCTAAAAGTCGATAGGTGGATAGGAAGTGGGGTTTAGAGGCAGGAAGTAGGGCTTAGAGACAGGAATCGAGGCTTAGAGACAGAAAAAAAAGGAAGATGGCTCCAGAGAACCAGCCAGCAGTGGAAAACCCTGTGACCCAGAAGAGCCTGATTAGGAAGCCACTGCCAGGATGAGGAAGCTCCATCCCCTTGCCCTGACTGTGTCCCAGACTGGTTCAAACAGGGTTCCTTATTCACTCCCTCACCCAAAGAGTCTAGGCCCAGATGACAGCTCCACTGAGCTATGTTCATGAGAAAAAATACCCAAAAGACATCTATGAAGAAGAAAAAATGCATACCAGGCAGTCAACAAACAAATAAATAAACCCATCAGGCTCTATCCTATCTTCTTTTTATTATATTCGTTTTGCTACTAAGAAGTGAACTTAGGAACATTCTACCTTCAAGCTATACTCCCAGCCCTATTTTATTTTTATTGGGAAACATGGTTTTGCTAGGTTGCTAAAGGTCTTGCTTAGTTGCTGAGACTGACCTTGAATCTCCTGTCTCAGCCTCACAGATACTGGGACTTTGGACATGTGGCACCATGCCTGGCTTATCATGTCTTCTTTATACATAGAAATACCAAGAATCAGAGCTTAGTTGATTTCTTTAAAGATATATATATATATATATATATACATTACATATATGGAACATATATATAAAACAGTATATATACACATTATGCTTTAAAAAGCAACTCAGATCTGAGTTTTCTACTCCCAACGTTTACATTCTATCCTACAGCATAATCCTATAATGTGTCTATTGAGAGTTCAAAATGTGAAACGCATTGTCCTGCAGAATACTATTCTAGACTCGCTCTTGAGTGTAAAAAGACACAGGGAAAAACTGGTGAAATCCAAATAAAGTTAATAGTGTAGGTAATAGCCTTATATCAATGTAGTTTCTAACTCTTAAAAAAAATGTATCCTGGGCAGGGCGTGGTGGCACACGCTTGTAATCCCAACATTTAGGAGGCTGAGACTGGAGAATTGTGGTTTATGGACAGCCTCAGCTACAAAGTGAGACCCTGTTTCAAAATAAAGAATAAAAAATGGGGCAGGGTGTGTAGCTCAGAGGACAAATGCCTCTAGGTTCCATCCCCAGAGCCGCAAAAAAAAAAAAAAAAAAAAAAGAACACTGGTTATGTAAGATATGGTTTTTAGAGTCTTTCAAGCAAAAGATATTCACAAAGTCTACTTTTGTAACTTTTTTCTAAATCTAAAATTGTCCCAAATATAAAATGCCATTCAAAAAATCATTAGATGTAGATCATTTCTCAGCTTTCTTTGGGAAAAAGTGGCAAATATGTATTGAGAGCTTTCTGAGGCAAGTCATTGTGGAATTTCCCAAAACTCGAAATTGCCACTTCTGTGCCAAAGGAAGCAATAATCTAGAAAGGGCAGTACCACGCCCAAGGGAAATATGAGGGGCAGGAATCATACTCAGAAATGTAAGAACAGGCAAGGACATTTGAGGGTGGAGTTAAGGGAAACGTGTCACTTGAGTTCATCATAAATGATGGTGAAACTTGTATCTTCAAGGAGAGGAGAATATGAAACATCATAATGCCCATCTCACAGGGCAAAGAATAACACTACAGTTGGATGTGAAGTAGACACCTGTAAGACCCTATCTTCTAATGTAGAATTGAGGGAGTCTGAGGATGTGGGATTTCTTCCTTTGTTGGCAGTTAGTATAGATCTTTGGGGCAGTTCTTAGAAAGGATACTTTGACTTGATATATAAGAATTGTCCTGAATTGCTATGGGGAGGCAGGAAGAATAGTGGAAGATGAGTCAGAACTTAAAAAAGAGATAACTGACATCAGTTCTGAGTCATTATCACTGGAAAAATTATCAATGAAAGTCTCAGTTTTCCCAACTACTCAAAATTGTCTTATAAAGACACCCAACACTTGCTGTTATCTAGAGCAACCTTGTAGGATAAGCTAGAGATGGAATGTGGCTCACAGCTTATAATGGTCTGTCATATTTTGGTACAAGATGACCAAAATACCTTTCAGTATATGAACCAAATGTTATCCTTTTCAAAATGTATTCTTTGTGTTTAAATCATACAGGATTCTTGCTAAGTGTGGTGGTGCATGCCTGAAATCCCAAGGCTGAGCTGGGAGGATCACAGGTCCAGGGCCAGCCTCAGCAATGTCGCAAAGCCCTTAGCAATCTATCAAGACCTTCTTTCAAAATAATAAATAATTATGTTGAGCATTTTATATATGTTTGCCGTCTGAATTTCTTCTTTTGTGAAATTCATTTTTTCATTTCTTGATTGGGTTATTCATTTTTTAGTGTTAAGTCTTTTAAGTACTTTGTATATTGTAGATATTAGTTGTCTATCAGAGGACTACCTGGAAAAGATCTCTCATTCTGCAGGCTCTCTTTTTAGACTCTTGATGGTTTCCATTGATGAGCAGAGACTTTTGGGTTTAATGCCATCCCATTTGTTGATTCTTGTTTTCATTTCTTGAGCTTTGGGGTCTTACTGAGGAAATTTCCACTTGTGTCTATATGTTGCAGTGATGGACCTATGCCCTTCTCTAGTCATTTCAAAATCTCTAGCCTAATTTTCAGGTATTTGATCCATATCAAGTTGATCCTTGTATAGGATGAGAGGTAGGGATTTAATTTCATTTTTCTGCAAATCATTAACCAGTATTCCCAACACCATTTGTAGACAAGGCTATCTTTTCTCCAATGTATGTGTTTGGCATCTTTGCTGAAAATCAGTTGGTTGTAGGTGTGTGGAAATGTTTCTTTCTGTATGTCCAATTCTGTTTCATTGATATGTATCTTTTTTATGTGTTAGTACCATGCTGTTTTTATTACTATAGCTCTATAGTATAATTTGAAGTCAGGAATTGTGATGCCTCCTGCATAATTATCCGCTAAGAATTGCTTTGGCTATTTGGGGTCTTTTGCTTTTCCAAATGAAATTTAGAATTTTTTTGATCTGTGAAGAATGACATTCATATTTTGATAGAAATTGCAATGACTCTGTAGATCACTTTTGGAAGAATGGCCATTTTGATAATATTTATTCTGCCTATCCAAGAATATTGGAAATCTTTTCTTCTCCTAAGATCTTCAATTTCTTTAGTGTCTTATAATTTTCATTGTAGAGGTCTTTTAATTTCTTAGATTTATTCTAGGTACGTAATTGTGCTTGAAGCTATTGTGAAAGAAATTGATTTCTGGATTTCTTTTTCAGTGGATTCATGGTTGGCATGTAGAAAAGCTTCTTTTTAATTGATTTTTATTTCCCCCTACTTTGCTGAATTTGGTAATCAGTTAATCACCACTAGAAGTCTTTTGGTTGAGAGTTTTTTATTATGTCACCTGCAAATTGAGACAGTTTCAGAATATGATAGTAATATATGCATATCCATGTTTATAGCAGCATGATTCACAATAGCCAAATTATGGAACCAACCTAGGTGTCCATCGACAGATAAATACATTTACAAAATCATGGGATATACACAAAATGGAATTCTACTCAGAGATGAAGAAGAAAAAATTCATGTCATTTGCAGGAAAATGGATGGATCTGGAGAATATTATATTAAGTGAGATTAGCCAATCACAGAAAGTGAAGGGTCATACTTTTCTCTCATATGCAGAAGCTAATGAGTGATTGGAATACCAGAGGGATTTCAGATTATGAAGGAGAAACTCTACTGGGGGCAGGGAGGTGGTCTAGAGTAAGGAGGAGAAGGAGGACCAATGAAGAAATCAAGTACTGTGCACATACATGTCTCTATCATCAGGAACTACATTAGGATGTGAGACTATAATACACTGGTACATTATACCAGTATTAATACACTCTATTAAAAATAACAAAACAAAAACAAAACATGAAGTATGGCTGGAGGTGTAGCTTAGAGGTAGAATGCTCCTGGGTTCAATCCCCAATATCTCTCACACACACACACACACACACACACACACACACACACACACACTTGTGCAAGATTCTTATTTAAACATATTTCAAGGTTACTCTCATACATGTACTATTTTAAATGCTTTACAAATATTAACTTATTTAATTCCCTTCTTGTGCACATGTAGGAGACAGGTGCCGGATTAGCAATTAGTCCTGTTCTTCATATGAGGAAACAGAGAGACAGGGAGAATATGGAACTTGTCTAAGACAGCAAAGCTAATAAAGGAGAGAGCAGAGATTCAAACCCAGGCAGCCTAGCTGAGCTCATGCTCTCAATAAAGTTTTATCATTATTTAAAAATTGTCATTAAAACAGAACAGATGATGTTAAAACAGCAATGGGATGCCAAACAGTTGGAAGTTTTCAGAAATTTTTTAGAAAATGGGATTGCTCAGGGGAACAGAAAAAGAGAAGATTAGAGCCTACCGTTAGACTTGTGGGAACACTGTTGAACGTTACAGTATGAAGGTCATCTGCTTAATTGTGACAGTTTCTGCCACAAGAGTAAAAGTTACTAACAGGAAAACAATTACACCCAGAAGACATGACCCAGTGATTAGTAAGTGCTTCCTTTCAAGGGGAAGGAGAGGAAACTGCCATAAACAGAGGTAAGAAGAAATTTCATAAGTACGAGGCAGAGAAAATAATGATGTGAATGTGGACAAGGTGCCAGCAAAATGAGTACCAAGAATGATAAGGAAACTGGACTTGGTACCTTAAATGTCATTTGTATGGGAAAAAACAAGATGACTGATAAGGTCAAAGGTTTAAGCAGATGGCAGCATACTTAGCTTTTGGTTTTGTGGTTGTTATTTGTTTTTGAGATGATTGATCTTACTATGTTGTCCAGGCTGGCCTTGAACTCCTGGACTCAAGTGATCCTCCTGCCTCCACCTACCAAGTAGCTGGGATTGTGGGTGCAGGCTCCTGTGCCTGGTTCTAGGATTCTCTGCTACATAGGGCTGAACTAAAAGTTCGGAATCAGAAGACTCTTCCCATAAGGAATTGGATACTAAATATTTTAGGCTCAAGGGCCAAAAGATTTCTATCATAGTTGCTCAACTCTGCCATTGTAGCCCCAAAGAGCCCTAGAAAATACCTTAACAAATGGTTATGGACCTGTCCCAATAAGTATACACAAAGAATGGCATCTGAATTTCATAATTTTTATTTTCTCAAATATTACTTTCTTTTGATATAATTTTAACCACTTAAAGAAGCAAATTTTATTTTTAGCTTTTGTACTAAGGCCACAAAAACAGATGTCACATCAGATTTCACTAAAGGACCATAGTTTGTCAACCCCAGAACTGGAACTTTGTCAATCGTATATGTGTTACATTGACTGGACAAAAATAAAACTATAAAATAAGTAGATATTAGCATTCATTTCATCACCCAAATAGATAAAAAATCACATCAGCTACATTAGAATAGAAAACTAGAGACCATTAATAAATAATGATGAAAAAGATACTTTGGCCAGGTGTGGTGGCACACACTTGTAATCCCCATGCTTGGGAGGTGGAGACAGGAGGATCACGTAGTTTCAAAGCCAGCCTCACTGGCTTAAGAGACCCTGTTTCCAAATAAAACATAAAATAGGTCTGGGAGTGTAGCCCAGAGGTAGAGGGGTTCCATGCCCAGTAGCACCAAAAAAAAAAAGATGTTTTGCTTTGTGGAGTTTAGTATACTACAATCTCAACTTGTGATTCAATAACTAGATTGGTTGACATATAAAAATCAAATTGGAAGTTTACCACAAAAGACACATCCATATTCAGTCCAATATCATGACATAGCTATACGTTAAATCTGAAATGCAAATCATCCCAAGACTTTACAAACTCCTGAAAGAAAATTTCAGTTAATTACAAATGAGCATCCTTGTTTAAAGACATTGGTAGTAAAAGGTTTTGTCTCTTCTAAGTACTGTCATCACTTGACAGCAGCTGCCTGCATCCCTAAAATGAAGAGCCATCTGACCAAGTAGAGGACCATGTGGGACACGTGCTACTTATCTTCCTGTTTGAGCAGCCCGAGGTAGTGGAGTGGAGCAAACAGATTTTTAGCCAGCTAAAGATCTGGCCATTCTACCCATGATCTTTTTTTTTAATATTTTTATTGGTGAATTATAGTTTTATATCATAATGAAGTTCGCAGTGATGGTGACATACATGCACACAGCATTTGGTTGGCTTACCCCTGGCTCCCTCCCCACCCCCTTCCCGTACACCATATTGAGATTGACTTTGGTATTCTCCTATATGTATACCATGGCAATGGGAGTGCTTTCTTCATTGATTCTCCCTCTCCCCACCCTCTTCTTCCTCTAGACCCCACCCCCAGCTTCCCTGGAGTTTCTGCTCCATCATCTGAAGTCCCTCTCATATCCTGATTACTCTCTAGCTTCTGCATATAAGAGAAAACACATGACCCTTCACTTTCTGTGACTGGCTAATCTCAATATCCTATTCTTCAGGTCCATTCATTTTCTCACAAATGTGATAATATTGTTCTTTTTGATTACTGAGTAGGATTGCGTTGTGAGCATATCTCGTCATTTTATAATCTATTCATCTGCTGGTAGACACCTACTGTGGTTCCATAGTTGGGCTCTTGTGAATTGTGCTGCTATGAAGATGACTCCTTTTTTGAAAACCTTTTATTATGGAAAATAAACATATATAGAAGAGACACAAATGTAAGGGACCCTGTGATGCCCATCGCCAGCTTCAGTGCTGATCAATACACAGCCGATTCTTATTGGATTTTCCCATTCTCATGTTATTTTAAAAAATCGGGGACATCAGCACATTCACAACCTATGCTTTTGACTAGTTGCTAACCCTGTTAATATCCTCTATTCGTCTACAAAAAATGCTTTAAAATACAATTTCAGAGCATATATTAAAGAAAAAGCAGACTGGGATATTTTATATTTTAGAAAAAGTATAAGAATAATTTATGTTTTAAAAAATGTTTTAATGCTATATACACTGGCACATACAGACTGTCTCATCTACTCAGGAAACTGAGTATCCAAGCCAGTCAGGCCTTGAAACCATCCCAGGCAACACAGTGATAGCCCATCTCAAAACCAAAGAAACAAACAAACAAACAAAAAAACAACCCTTCAGCTAAGCTGCATGGCAACCTAGCAAGCCTAAAGTACGTATGTATTCAAGTTTGCACACATCATTCATAATGTGTATATTTACAAATGTGCTGAATCCACAAGGTCAGCTTGTAATTACCTGACGCTGTGCTCAGCATACGAGACTGTCACCATGAGGGAAGCTGAGGCAAGCGTGTGTCAAGCGCTGGGTCTGAGGCCATGGAGCCTGAAGGGGAGACAAGTAACAGGAGAACTTGCAGTTTCAATAAAACCGGGCTTCCACGCCACCTGATCTCCTCCGTGCCATCCAACCAGATTTTGTGCCTCTGATTTCCATCGGGTAGGTCTTATATTCTCTAGTTGAGCTGGCTTTCTTCAGTAGCTCCACAGAGCTTGGGGGAGTCTGCCAGAAAGTACAGAGGGCGTGACCCAGCGGGGACTGTTATTCACAAACTCGGAAATACGAAAGGCAAGAACTGTTGTTAATGTCTCTTGCCCTTTTGAAGAAACTTGTCCCTTCACTATTATCAAATTTTAGAAACAACCATGTTATCTGGCCTCTATGTCTTCTTTACGGTCTTCTATAAGAGTTTCATTTTTATTTTTAAAATGTTTTGGTCGATATAAATGAAAATAATTTTTTTCTGTGATAGTACTAAGCCATATCTCCAACCCTTTTTATTTTTATTATTTCTTCTTTTTTTTTTTTTTTTTTTTTTTGCAGTACAGGGGATGGAGCCCAGGGCCTTTCTACCTTTGAGCTACACCCCCAGCCCTAATTTTTATTCTTTATTTTGAAACAGGGTCTCAATGAGTTGCAAGGGGCATCGCTAAGTAGTAGCTGAGGCTGGCCTCGAACTGCAATCCCCCTGCCTCAGCCTCCCAAATGCTGGGATTGCAAGTGTGTGTCAGCACGCCTGGCTATTGCATTGTAATCACACATCACAATGAAGTTCTGAGTGATAGAGAGACATACCTGCACCTAGCATTTTGTAAGCCTCTTTCCCCAGAAGCTCCATTGAAGTGCTGCCTTCATGGGGTCTCTCCCCACCATATTCTCTCCCTTCGGCTTTTCCATCACTCCTCTGGGGTCTCGCATCCATTTCAGGGTTTCCCTAAAGTTGACCTCAAACCTTCAGTACTCCTGTCTCAGCCTCACAAATACTAGGATTATAGGCATGCTCTACCATGCCTGGCTGGGGGAAATATTCTTAAATTTAGAAATATTAGGGGGGAATTACAAGCTTTATTTTGAAGAATTAGAATGTCGAGGACATTGATACACCTAGGGTCAGTAATGAGAAGGAAATGATCTAGAGGCAGAGGCAGGGAAACCTGATCTATAATTGACTAGTTGTCCCAGGTTAGTCCCTTCCCTCTGGTCTTGTCCTCATTAATAAAATAAGAAGGGCAGACTGTCAGAAATTGCAGTTGCTAGACTGTACATAATTAGTTTAGCATCTAGACTGGGGTTTGTTTGGGTTTTTTAATTTTAATTAGCAGCTGATATTTGAAACATTTTTAGATTTTATTTTTGTTGTTGTTGTTGTTGCTTATTTTGACCTTGTACATTTCTAAGTTTTTTGAGATCATTGTAGATTCACATGAAGTCTTAATAAATAATCCAGAGAGATTATATTTGCTATTTTTGTGCTGCATCTGTGTAGTACAAAGGGTTGAACTCAGAGACATTCTATCTCTAAGTTACACCCCAGCCCTATTTCATTTATTATTTTAAAACAGATTTTAAAACAGATCTCCCCTAAGTTGTTGAGACAGACCTCAAACCTGCAATCCTCCTCTCTCAGCCTCCCAAGTACTGGAATTACAGGCCCATGCCACCACATCTGGCTTTTTATTTACTCTGTGCACAGTTTTGCAAAACTTCAGCACAAAGTCACAGACAGAACATTGCCATTGATACAGTGAGAATACAAACCGTTCCATCCCCAGAGGGACACTCACATTGTCCTTGTAATGCCATCCCTGCTTCTTCTCCTGTCTTCACTCTTGGCAATTATCATTCTTTCTATGATTTCTAATTTTAATAATATTATACAGATGAAACTATACAGTCTGCAATCTTTTGGGATTGACTCTTTTCAGTTAATGTAATTATTTAGAGGTACATCGAGGTCATATGTGAACATTTATGGTAGCTTTCTTTGTTATTGTCAAGAAAGAAAAACAATACACTTTGGTAGATAAATGGTTAAACTACACTACCTCCAGACCATGAAAGACAACACAGAAATGTTAAAAAATGAGTTCTTGCCGGGCATAGTGGCTCACGCTTGTAATCCCAGCACCTGGGAGGCTGAGACAGGAGGATCACACAGGTTCGAAGCCAGCCTCAGCTACTTAGTGAGGCTCTCAGCAACTTACTGTTTTCAAATAAAGTATAAAATAGATCTGAGAGTTAGAAAAGCCCCTTAGGATCCACCCCCTGTACCACAATAAAATAAAATAAAATAAAATAAATAAAACAAAATAAAATAAAATATGAGTTCCTATTGCTTTTTAGATACCTATTTTGGGTGTGTATATGGGGGCATGGGGGTGCTGGGGATTGAACCCAGAGGCATGCTGCCTCTGAATTACACCCCCAGCCTATTTTATATTTTTATTTCAAAACAGGGTCTCACTATGTTGCAGAAGTCCTCGCAAGGTTGCTAAGGCTGGCCATGAACCAGCTATTCTCCCATTTCAGCCTCCCAAGTGCTGGGATTGTAGGCATGCACCACCACACCTGGCTTAGATCTCCATTCTCACAGGGCAAGAACTGGGACTATAGGAATAAGGCTGCCATCTTCAGAAAGGATGGATCAAAGATGGGTGTGGTGGCGCACGCTTGTAATCCCAGTACTTGGGAGACTGAGACAGGAGAATCGCAGGTTTGTGGCGGATCTCAGCTACTTAGTGAGACCCTGTTTCAAAGTAAAGAATAAAAATAGGGCTGGGGTGTAGCTTGGAGGTAGAGTGTCCCTGTTTTAAATCCCTAGTATCAAGAAAGAAAGAAAAAAAGAAAGAAAGAAAAAGAAAGAAAGAAAGAAAGAAAGAAAGAAAGAAAGAAAGAAAGAAGAAAGAAAGAAAGAAGGAAAGAAAGAGAAAGAAGGAGGGAGGGAGGGAGGAAGGAAGGAAAAAAGGAAGGAGGGAAGGAAGATGAAAGAAAGGATGGATGAACGGACTACAATGCTCCCCAATCCCTTCCACTCCTTATTGCCTCCCTGACACCAAGGGTCAGTTGCATTTGTCATGGTACCAGCAATGACTTCACGCTACCTGCCTGGCCCCTGGAGATGTTTTGTGATTGCAATGGGACTTCATGAACTCTGAGATCTTGGGGGGTTCTGTGCTTACCAGGCAAAATATTACATCCCGAATGGCTGTGGTGGCAGAACGTTATCTACTGAGGGCTTTTCAGATTTGGAGTCTACACCGCAAGCCTGTCCTTTCCACTGAGGTCACTGCACTTTTTGCAGGAAATGCTGACGCCCAGATCAGGGAGTAGAGGTGAGCACCTCAGAGTGATGTGACCTGTTTAATTACATCTCCCAGTCATTGCTTGGGATTAGTATTCAGCCAGTCTTGGGTATTTACATCAAATCTGAACTATAGCCAACTTGATTATTCTGGCTATTTGCTTTATCATCTTGTATTTGTACAGCTCTTTACAATTTTCAAAACTCTAAATATCATTTGCTTTTTGTGCTGACCCCATCAGAGAGAAAGGGCAAAAGCTGTGCCTGTGCCTGCCGTACAAAAGGGAGAGAAAAACTGGGTGCTTGCTAACAAAGGATTCTAAGCATCGGCCTTCATCCTTAAAACCAGACTTGGGACTTTTTTTTAAGCTATTTCCTAAACACAAAGATAAAAACGTGTTTATTTAATTAAAACATCATTCTCCAAGGCCTAAAGACTTCCAAGCTGCGTTCTTCTCTCCCCACTGAGACATAATTGAAGATTGATATGATACGTTTTATTAATTAGGCCCGTCTGGTTTTCCCACTGAGAAGAAAGAAGTGTGTCCTCTATTATGCCAGCTGATTTGAATAAAAACCCACTTGGATTTAGCCTTTTCCTGCTGGTGCTACACCAAAATGACCCGGAAGCGAGATGTGAAATATTTACCTTCATCTCGTGTTCTGAGTTAAGATGTGAGTCATTAGAGCAAATATCTTTCTTTCAGAGCACTGAGGAGCAAAACAGGCAGGTCTTGTGTGTCCTCCGCTTTATTGACTGCAAACAACTAATCAGACTGAGTTAAATAAAAATTGAGGGACAAAACAAATACAGGAGGGACAGTGCCCCCTTCTTTATTTCCAAGGACTATGTGTGTGTGTGTGCGCGCGCGCATGCAAGGCTATAGGTTAATTTTATGTGTAAACTAGGCTGAGCCACAGTATGCAGATATTTGCTCGAATGTCATTCCGCATGTTCTAGGGATGATGTTTCTTAGATAAGATTAACATTTGAGTAAAACAGATTGGCTGCACAATGGAGGTGGGCCTTGTCCAGTCAGTTGACAGCTTTAATGGAAAAAGGCTGGAAAGGAAATTCTGCTTGCTTCCTTTTTCAGATTTGAATGGCAGCTCTTCTACAGCTGGCATCTCCTCTCTGTGTGTTCATCTTGTCTGTCTGTCTGTCTCTCTCATATACAAATATACATATATGGATATATTATATATGAATATATATAATTTGATGGAGAGAATATCCAAAAAGAAGAAGAAAATATAAATATAAGCCACTGGTAAATATATAATAAATGATCTCCTGACATAGCTAGCCTGTTTCTATGTGTTTTATAGACCCCAAAAAACAGAGTTTAAGAAAACTGAACCATTCACATAAGTAGAAGGCCCAGGACTCCATGAATGTCACCCTCACTCCAAAGCCAGGACTTTGAGCCTAGAGTGGGTTACAGGAATCCAATAGTTAGCAGGATGTTTTGCCATCAGAATAAAATACCCATCTGTTAAGTCTAAATATGTATTTGTGAGTTAAGATCAAAGGTAAATTAGCAAGGTAAGGCATACTCTTGGCAAGAAATGAGTAATATAGACAGGAGCTACAGGTTTAGAAAAAGCTGAGATTACTGTGTTGGAGTAAGGTGTTCAGAAGTGGCTGTCTGTGTTCTGTCTTCAAAGACAAACAGAACTCATTAGATGGGAACATAGAAATTAGGGGAGGAATTCCACATCTTCCTGCTTTGGCGGAAGAGGTCTGGTCCATGTCCGTTTCCTTGTGATGAGCTCCTTGGTTTAGGCATCAGTACCTGTCCCAGCAACACAAAACACCTGTGTTTTTCTTTAGCCCAATCATGAGACCTCTCAAGACCTACCTGTGAAACCTTAGTCATTTACCTTCTTAGTCATTTGGGTTGTTGGAGAGTTTTAGGGAGCCCTTTATCCTGAGAGCCTGTGGAAAGATACAGGTGGGGCTAGGAGAGTAGGGATTGGTTTCCCTTGCTCCATTATTCAGTCTTTGCTACTCAGATACAAGAGAGACCTAGGATTTCTCTTTGAGTCTATTTCCCTCTAGTGAAAATTATGAAGTTCAGCTCTGGGAACTCTTTCCAAGACCAAGGGGGAGTTTCAGTTTGCTGATATTGTATTTTTTGTCCAATATCTAAGAGTCCTAGACTATTTTAGGCCTGGTCTAGATTTTGAATGGTTTCCTCTCCTGCCCAGTTCTTCTGTCACTTGTTGAACTTTTTTGGGTAGAAAAACTATTCTTATATAAATATGCATGATTAGCATTTATAAGCCTTTTCTCTAGTACTTATTATTCCAACAGAAAGACCTTAACCAACAGAAAGCAGGAGCTTCTCTCAAATGAGCAACTCCTTCAACTAAATGCATCTGCTTTCAAAAGCCCATTTTAGAACTAGAAGAGGCTGAGCCACAGCCATTATTCTGGGATCCTTCAGAACTTTTCCCTCTCACCGTCCTCCCCAAACACACACCTCACCAATACAAAAAACATAGAAAGCCATCCCTGATTCTAGAAGGTTGGACATTTGGCTATTTTTTCTGAACATATTAGCCCTCAATGGATAATTGCATATTTTTTATACCTGAAGATCATTTGCACATTTAAAAACTGATTGCCTGTCGCCTTAAGGAGTGAGAGCTAACGGGTATGGGTTTTCCTTCTGGGGTGGTGAACTGTTCTCAAAGTGATTATAGTTATAATTGCTCAACACTAAATATAATAAAAGCCACAAGTTGTATACTTTAAACAGGTAAATGATACAACCTGTGACATGAAGATCAATAAAATTAGAAAAATTAGATTAAGAAAGCGATTCAGCTCTGCTTCCTGGGACCCTTACCTGTGTGTCTGAGGCAGTTACATAAAAGCTACTGGGACTTGTTCGGTTTCCCAAATACTGTGCTTTGATTTTCTCTTCACATACTTTCTTTACCGTAAAACTCTCCCTAGTTATGTACTTGCTCTTCTTCCCCAAATCCCCACACATCTGAAATCAGACTAAAACATCCTGGTTCATTTTTCAGGCAAACAATTTAGACATGAGCTATCTCCATGAAGTTCTCTGTAACCAGCCAGATGTGGGTAAAGAGCCCCACCATGTGTTCCTAGACTACTTTGAAGATTCCCCTCTCTCAGCCTGTTTCAGTCTATCAGAGCTCCTGCTCACTGTTGTGAGCTTTGAAGGACAGAAACCACATTCATCATGTCCGCCCATATATCCCCATTTCCTGGAAAATAGTTCAGGATGGATAAATGGATGGCCTATTCACTACTGTGCAGCAGAGGATTTTATTTCCATGGGATGAACACTGAAGGAAACTATAAAGAAGGTGTTTCCCTCCCTCCTAAGCCTGAGCAAAGAGAAATGTTACAAGTCAGACTGATGCTTTTGTTTTTTGCCATCTTAGTTTTTCCAGTGGGGTGTGATGAAGGCTTTTGCCAGGCATAGTGTCTCATCTACATTTGCTATTATAATTGACCCGGCTCTGCTGTCCTGCTGTCCTCCCTGCTTGTTTATAAACTAGAGAACATCTTTCAACTTGGTGGGGGAGCTGTATTCCTGCACAGGAGCGATACGATGGCAGTGTGTGGAAGACAGTGTAGAAATATCATTGCAGCTCGAATGGAATGCCCCACACTTTCTAGGCATGAAATCACTCGCCGGGGCAGGAGCAAATAGAATGAGAACTCATTTGCAGGACCAGCAATTTCTAACCAGGAGCAGAGATTACATGTTGAAAAAGCAAAGCTTTCCCTGGGTGATGACTACTTCTCTTTCCATCTGCTTCCTCCCTGATGATTCTTATGATGGTCCAGCACAGCAACCAACTCAGCACCCCAAGCACAGCTCTAAAAATATGCCAACGCTTTACCAAAATATAAGAATCAGTTGGAAGGCACCTCCAGGGCCACATGGTTCCCCTGCTCCTAAGGCAGGAGTCCCTTCCACATTATTCTAACCAGATGGCACTCAGTTTCATCCTTGTGCATCTCTATTCCTGTAGGGGGAAAGCTGATTTCCCTGTTGAATCATGACATGGAAAGTTCATTTCAGAAGAGCAGGTTCTGAACATGCACAGGTCCGGGAAAGATACCAGCCTTGAGGTCTTAGCTCTGATCTTAGCTCAGTGGTTGCCCTTCAACCAAGTATTTAACCTCCCTGTGCCTCTCTACTTTCTGTCTGTAAAAAGGAGAGGTCAATAATATTTGTTCTATTATATTCTGAAGGTCAAATAAGAAAAATTATATTAAAAATGCAGTGTGTTCCTACCATATAGGAAATACTCAATAAATAATCACTTAAAAATCAAAACAAGAAGAGTTCCAAAGGGGTCATGAGTTGACCAGGTGTGGTAGTCCATGTTTATAATCTTAGTACTAAGATGGCTGAAACAGAAAGATTGCAGTTTCAAGGCCAGACTCATCAACTTAGCAGGAGCCTATTTCAAAATACAAATTAAAAAAAGACTGGGGATGTAGCTCAGAGGTATAATATCCTGGGATCAATCCCCAGTGCAATACAGAGACAGAGACAGATCTAATATGACAGTTGCAAACATGGGTCAAGAAAAATAATGAGCTATAGCTACCATGGCGGTTTCGGTCATGCCATGTGCTACTCTACTGCAAATGGTAGCCTTTGATTTTACCTAAACCTGAATTGAGGGACTCTGAATTCACTGGCAGTCAAAGAGACTTAAGGATTAGGAATAACTAAGTAGATACAGTGTTGTATGGGGAACAGCTCACTAGCTATCTGGATGTTGGGAAGGTGTATAAACTGGCCAGCTGTATTTTCATGAGAGAGAGAACTGGAGCTGAAGAAGGTAAAACTTTTTAAGGTTCCTGTCTATTCCTTGGGGTCACTATATCAATCCCGTTACTACCTCAGGCACTAGGGAATATCAATATACAGCATAAAAATAAAATACATCAATTACTTTGGAACGAACGGGCATTTCTTTTTAATCAGTACCTGCAAGCAGAGTTTGATGATTCCAGTAGTGATCAGTTAATTATTAATCTCGAAATTCTAAAGCATAAAATTGCCGAGCTCATTAAGGTGCTATAGGAAACACTACGACATCTCTAAAAGCAATTGGCTTGTTCTTCTCACACAAATAACACTTTTCTATATTTTTATGAACTACCTTGTGTTGTAATCAAGCCATATACCTACAAGTAAGAAGAACATGGCTTACGGCCTGGCTCTCAGTTCAGGAAGCCCAAAAAAGAAATAAGGTTGATAATGGTTTTAAAAGGCATCCACATCACCCACTTTTACTTCTTAAAAGACAAGTCAGCCCTAGAACCGGTTTCTTCAGAGGAGTCATGAGAGAAAGGGGACGGAATTCTTGAGGAATACTCTAAAGTGGTTCTTAGCTGGGACAAGAACTTTTTAGCATTTCCCACTATGGCATTGATCAAACTGTCAGACAGAATCACCTGCCCCACTTAAAACACAGCTTGTGCAATGGGGCTGAACATAAAGTCAAACCGAGAAACTCCGGACTCTGGAGAGTAACGACCTTGGAAGTTTCTTTGTGGACTCTGAGGGTCAGTATTTTCTGGTCACCAACTTTCATCTTGTTATACCACTGCCTCTCATTGCAAAAAAAAAAAAAAAAACCCATCTGGGTTTAATTCCATTTGAGACATCTTCAAGGTCAAGAGGAATGTAATTTTTTTTCTGAATAGAAAGCATTTTGGAAAATCTAGGTTTCTTTCTTTTTCAGTGAATTGCCATGGCCAATTCCTACATAATTTGAAAGGCGAGGGTTCCTCCCCTCAAAAAAAAAAACTTATGCTTTTGAATGTATTATTTTCCCCTTGTCTGTAATATCTTAATCCCACCTCCTGATGCTTTTTGTCAAGATGAGTCTTACTTATCTGGAAACATCACCTATGCCTGGACTTTCCTTGCATCTTGGCATCTGTACCTTTGTATACATTCAGCTCTATTCTTTGCTACTTTTTTACCTTGTCTATCTGTTCCCAGGAGACTGTGAGCTTCTCCCTTTTACCCTGTATGTCGGGGTAAATGATTTCCCAATAATAGTTTTGTTCAGCTCTGACATCATATACTCATTGAAGTATTCTTTATTTAACACATATTTATTGAGTTACTATACTTAAGGAGTAGCAAATTTTAAGGGAGTGAGATGAGATAAAGTCCCCAGGACTGAGAGAATAAATTATAAATTATAGTAGCTATACATGTAATATATGTTTAGGTATAATTGCATAAATATAGTGTATATATAATATATGTGACATTATTCCTCTAAGAAGAGCAGTCCAGAGCCTCCACCATGTCCCTGGTCCCTTTCCTTGCTTGCTCCTCCAAAGAGCTATTTTATATTTCTCCCTTCACTTCAACTTTTCAGTACCCCCTCCCTCACTGCATCTCCCTCTCTTCTCGATGTTTTAAATCCCAATACTAGGGAGGCTAAAATTTTTAAAAATTGCAGGTTTGACGTTAGCCTCAGCAATGTCACAAGAATCTCAACAACTTAGCAAGATCATTTTTCAAAAAAATAAAAATAAAAAAGCTAGAGTTGTATCTCGGAAGTGGAATGCCCCTGGGATTAATCTCCATACCAAATAATGATACATATTAGAGTGAGTGTGTGTGTGTGTGTGTGTGTGTGTGTGTGTGTGTGTGTGTGTGTTCGTTCCCGGGGACTAGACCCAGAGGGATTCTACCTTCAAACTATATCCCAAGCTCCCAGCCCCTTTTTACATTTGCCTTTCTTTCTTGTTTTGTTTTGTTTGAAACCGTGTCTCACTAGGTGGCTGAGAGTTTCACTAAGTTGCTGAGACTGGTCTTGAACCTGAGATCCTCCTGTCTAAGCCTCCCAAGTACTGTGATTACAGGTGTGTGCCACTACATTCCTTACCCTAGTTACATTAGGGTAGCTTCCGTGACTTGAGTTTCAAAGTCTTAAATGATCCCTTTCTGCCCCTTATTTCTAAATGAGGCACATGAAAATAAAGTTCTTACCAATCAGATGAAATCTCATTAATGTTTCTCTTACTGCATTCAAACTGGGCATTACAGGATGCTTCAGGCAATAAATGAAGTTGACGGGGTAATTCAGCTGTTGTTCAGAATAGTATTTAAAGGCTAAGTAACTAAAATTTTCTTCATTCATGGCCAATGTGCCCTTGCTTTGGGTCAATCTTCTACTCCTAAAGGAAGCCCTCTCAACAACTCCTTACTTCTCAATTCAACATTTTTTCTCTCCATGAACTCCTTTACCTTTTATCATTACATTCTATCTGGGCATCAACTTAATGGTCCAGCAAAGATGTGGTTACTTTCCCTCCCTATGTCATCCACAAATATGCTCAGGGATGAATGTATTGAAACTCATTCTAATAAAACCAAAGTCTGGAGAATCTAACTCTCTTCCTTAAATTATTCTCAATAAAAAGTAATATAGCTCTTGGGCTTTATCCTTCAGGCAGCTCTAGAGTGAAATAGGCTTCATATAGCTTCCCTTTCTGATATAGTAGGAATTCTATTTGAGGGGAAATTAAATATGCCAGGTTTTATAAAATCAGACCTGAATATTTTAATTTAGGTTTTATATTGCATCTTCTTCATTCTTTTTTTTTTTTTGATGGTACTAGGGATTGAACCAAGAGGAGGTTCGAACTCTGAGCTACAACCCAGCACTTTTTATTTATTTTTTGTTTTGAAACAGGGTCTCACTAGATTGCTTGTGAAATCTAAAAAGAAACAGGGTCTTCCTACATTGCTATGTCTCATCCTCTCAAGTACTGTAGTTACAGGCCTGTGCCACCATACCTGCTTATTTGCTTCTTAACTATGGGTGGGAGACAATTCTCATGGAACTTTTGTGTTTCTGCATGTATTTAAATAAGGCACTAGCTGTCCTTCCTTCCAATCTATCCTCTCCTTGCATATTTCTTTGCTTGTTTTATGTACTTAAGATAGAGCCCAGTGGTGCTCTAACACTGAGCTATACCCCCAGTCATTTATTTTTTATTTTGAAATAGGCCCTCACTAAGTTGTTGAGGCTGGCCTTTCTCTGTGATCCTCCTGTCTCAGTCTTCCAAGCACAACTATTTCAAGTATATGCCACTATACCTAACTTTTCATGCATATTTAAATGGTTAAATGCTTTAAAAGATAGAGGTAATATTTCCCTCCAGAGCAAAGGGCAGCCATATTTACTGCCCAGTTTAATACAAAATAATATTCCCTTCTAATACAAAGGTCAAGCAAGCCACTACCCATTGAAAAGTATTTGAGTTCCTAAAGTCAGGGCCCTCTCCTGTAGCACAAGCCACTGCATGTGCAGGCATCCTTGTGGGAGGATCTGTTTCCCCAGCTATGGGTTTGGGGGAAAGTGAAATGGAGTTGGCATGGCATTGCTTATGGGGCTTGCTGTATGATGAGTAAGGAGAGCCTTTGTCTACGACTCAGGATTTCATGTTTTCTGCTAGTGTCCATAAAACTGTGGCAAGACACCTTGTTAGTTTGAAAGTAAGATAAAATCTCAGATTCCTCACCATTGCTGCTAATTATAAATATATATATTATATATAAATATAAATATATAATTATAAATATATAAATATATATATATTTATACACTTTTAGCCGGGCTTGGTGGCACATGCTTGTAATCCCAGCATTTGAGAGGCTGAGACCAGAAGATCGAGATTTACTTACGGCCAGCCTCAGCTACTTAGTAAGGCCCTCTGCAACTTAGTGAGATCCTGTTTCAAGATAAAGAATAAAAAATAGGGCAGGGGGTGTTGCTTGGATGTTGAATGCCCCTGGGTTCCATCCCCAGACCCACAAAAAAAATTAAAAAATAATAACAAATACTTTTAAATAATATTAAAACAAGAAAAAATAAAACACATTAAAAATCTATAGTGGGTGATTCTGGAACATGAAACACCTCTCTCTCTCTCTCTCCACCCCCACCCCCTTGAGCTATTCCATCTGCCTAGAATTTTCTTTCTTCTATATCTTTATCCATGTCATTTGACAACTGTCATTTGGAAGGTTTTTTTTTAATATCATTGCTTTTTAATATACATTAGAGAAATCAATGGCCCGTGCTATGAAAACTGATTGAAGTAAAGAGATCCATCCTTAGTCACGTTGTTGTACCACGCTAGCTGATACTAAGGACTTCTTTTGCTTAAACATTTGTTATGCACCTGACTTGTATCAGGCACAGTGTTATACCTGAAGATATATAATATGGAGTTTGGAAATTCTCAGTTTAATAAATCCCAGGAGTAAATAAATATAAAAATAATGAGATAGAATATATGATAAAACCCATCCTGACGTAGGTCCATAATCTCCCACTACAAATGCCTCATGAGAACAAGCTCTGCACCACTATGTGTCTCAGTGTGGAGTGATGCAGCCTGTGACTCAAGCTGCCATCCTTTCTTAGATCATCTCATGTACCACTGAGGGAGAAAAGAACTTTGCCTACCACATAGACAAAGTATGTCCAGGAACTGTGGTGGTAAATGAAAGAACACTTAACTCAAGCAAAGAAATCCAGAGAACAGACACTTTCAGTCACTTTCAGACAAAAATGGGCAGGTAAATATGTCTTTGGGTCTACTTAAAGGTCATTTTATTTGGAATTTTCATTTATAATTTCACATTTCTTAAAATCACTGAACTCGACTGATTCACTGTGCAATCGGGATTCTATTTCTGAGCTTTTTTTCTCTCCCAACTTCAGGAAGATACTTCCATCCAATCTTTTAATTCACCCCAGATATCTGAGAACTAATCTTTTCTCAACAGTTTAATAAGCATCCTGGTATTAACCAGGAGTGGTGACACAAGCCTGTAACCCTGGTACTTACGAGGCTGAGACAGGAAGATCACAGATTCTCTGCCAGCCTCAGCAACTTAGTGAGGCCCTCCACAACTTAGATCCTATTTCAAAATAAAAAGTAAAATAGGGCTGGAGGCAGGATGTCCCTGGGTTCAATACCCAGTCTTTCTTTTCTCTCTCCAGTATCTGCCTTCTCTCTCTCTCTCCCTCTCTATCCCCTTTCCCCGCCCCCACTCTCTCTCTCTCTCTTCCTGATATTAAATCCCAACGCCCTGACTTGGATAACATTCATATCCTTAAACCAACAATGGGCGGCCAAAAGAGAAGAGTGCTCATATCAGCAGGGATGGGTCATGTGATTCTTACTAACATTAGAGGTGAAGGTAAATTTATCTAAACCCTATCACCTTAACGTAGAGATTCTGGTTATATAGGTAACTAGAGTGATGGAAATCAGTAATGGCAGGTAAATATGTCTTTGGGTCTACTTAAAGGTCATTTTATTTGGAATGTTCATTTATAATTTCACATTTTTTTTAAATCACTAAATACTCAGAATAGGAAAATGGGTGACTCCAGTCTGTTAGTAAACCAAGTATCCAATAAGTGACATGTAGATACCTGAACAATAAGTGACATGTAGAATGATAAGTGACATGTAGAACAATAAGTGACATGTAGAAGTGTACCCCTTTGTTTATGTTACTTTAAATGTTGATCTCACTTGCAAAGTATTATTAAAATACAGGGAGAGTTTATTGCTCATTTCTCACATTATATTTTTTAATTTCTCTAACAATAGATGTAAGACACCTACCTACGTAGTCATCCTTAAGGTACTAACATACACGTGGTGGTAGCTTACCTAGGACAAAATAAAAAAATAAATAAAGTACTAATCTCAAAATATTACTCAGCTATTTTCTCCTTGTTAACAGACATGGTGGCATATGCCTGTAATCCTAACACTTGGGAGGTTGAGATAGGAGGTTCTCAAGTTTGAGGTCAGCATCATCTACAAAGCAAGACTCTTAACAAAACAGTGAAACCCTGTTTCAAAGTAAAAAAAAAAAAAAACATAGCTCAGTGTATAGCTAGGAAGTAGAAGACCTCTGGGTTAAATCCCCAGTACCACACACACAGAAAAAAGAAGAACGCAAGAACTAAATCTGATGTGAATGTTTAAGATGGCCTGGAAAAAGAGCAAATGACATTTAAGCTTTCAAACTCTTTAATTTATAATCATTTGTGCATAATAATGATGTAGCAAACTTTTATTAAAAACTGCCAGATATCAGACACTATTATAGTCATCCTCAATGGGATATTTAATCAAAGTAGATACTCTTTTTTGTGAAAACTGAAATTCTACTTCATAAATTGAGCCATCATTTTGCAATAATTTTATAGGTGAATTGCTGAAGAAATCCACTTGTGATAATGGGAATAGGAGTGTTATGTTAAATTATATTGCTGGAAAAGTATATTAGCTACCCTTCCATGAAGGAGATTGGCATTGCCCTACATCAGTCACAAATTACGTGACATATGTTGACCAATATAGCAAAACTTTGGGAAATATACATAATGGAATTCTATTCAGCAATAAAGAAGAACAAAATTATATCATTTGCAAGAAGATGGAAAGCCCTGGAGAACAATATGTTAAGTGAGATCAGCCAAGCACAGAAGGAGAAGGTACATATTTTTCCTCTAATATGCCCAAACTAGGAAACACAAAGGATACCAGTGGGACTCCAGATAATGGAGGGGAAATACCAGCAAAGTTTGAATGGAAAGATAGGAGAGGAGGAAGGCTGATCTTGATTGATGAGGGTCTACATCTGAACATGTGTAAAATTATGAATAAGACATGGTTAACCTGGACAACCATTGGTGGGAGGGAGAAGGGAAAATGGGGGCGGGGGGTGAGAGGGCACCAAATATAGTTTAAATGTATACTATTTATGTTCAATAAAAAAATTGTTAAAAAACAAGATTAAAACTTTGAGTCCTGGTTACAAAAAAAAAAGTATGAGTGTAAGTGGCATGTGTCACTTCCCAGCTCAAACTTTATGAGCCATTAGTTGGTTCTGCCATTTTTTTCCTTTTACTTTACTCTGATATTTCTGCAAGCAACTGAAATTCTGGAGCCTTGGTGATGCACTATAATAGCCTGAGCTAACTAATGTATGCAAATCCGAAGATTGCAAAGGGTAATGTATCATCTTAAATCTGGTTGTTCTTTTGAGCTCTAAATAGAGAGCCTCCGTAGCCCTTCCCACCTGGAAGGCAGAGAGATATGATCTGTATTAACTAAGATGAACTTGGCAATACGAGAGCAGACAATGAGCTGTGTGTGACTAGCTTGCACTGATTCTGCCTAGACATCCCTTACCTCTCAAATAGGAGCTTCTGTGTAAGGACTCTGGAATGAGCATGGAATATTCTCTTACTAATTTATGTCAAAGGATTCTAATATCTGACTTTGCGTCTTGGCTAGTCCTTTAATAGAGATGTGCCTTAGATCTTGCTAGATCTTTCCCTTCACTACTATTTTGTGGTACTTTGTTTTTTTCACAGTAAGTTCAAATATGTTTACTAAACTATTTCAATCGACCTGCTGCAATGATATTCACTTTTGTAAGTCTAACATAAAGGTCACTTGAAAAATATATTTAAAACCTTATCATCTCTCCCGTCTTTCTGAAGGATATAGTATTTTCTGGGTATATAATCTTGAGTTTCATATATCGCAGGCACTATATAACTTCTAACCCAAAAGGATAGAATAAAAAGATGGACTTTTAAAATTCTTTTGTAGGATACCTATCCTTCTACATCAATTTATTATCAGTTAATTCAGGACATCACTATCGTTTCTTTTTGGCTATGTATCTCGGTTATGATGGGGACAATAATATTGTACCAAAGCTTATGGGCTGTGAGGCTGAGCCCTTAACACTTCCACCTATACTGTGATCTGACAAGGTGCTTCCATTCCTCCTGATCTTCAGTCATTGGTAATGGCAGGGTATTCCTAGGTCTGACTCTAAGGCCCTGCACTCTGCCCATTCTCTGTGTCAGGTTCTTGCTGCCTTTTGATATTGGGAAGCACTTTTCTTCTTCCTGTTCCTTGCTCAGAGGCATACTGAAAGGTCCTCATCTGCCTGCTGGGTCCATCAGGAAGCCACCTTTTCTTGGGATCTTGACTTTTTACTGGCCTTTTCTGGAAGAAGGTGCAGGACACATCTTTGCTCTCAGACTCCCTCCGTTCTTCTTGAAGCTGCCAATGTTCTCTCTCTCCCTGCACTTCATGGAGGATTCAAGTATACTAGGGCCCTTTCCCACAAATTCCTCATTGTCTCAATGTTCTTTTTCTCTTCTGACTTACCCCTCCCTTTCTTTATCCACAGAGTCTTGATTCTGTCTGGTGATATGTGACTTTGTCTCTTCATCTGATTTGTTATCATTCATTGTTCATACCCTAAACCAACCTTTTTGAGATCTAAAAGCCATGATTTTGATGCTTGGAAGTAGTTTATATAAGTATCTGTTGCCTGAATAGGAAGAAGGATTACAGAATAATAGGAAGTTTACATGTCTTCGAAAAAGCATAATCATTAAATTACTCAAAGTATTATTCAAACACTGATACATACACAAAAATGTTTCTTCATATATTAAAACTAAACACAAATTTGAGGCTCTTGGTATGGCATCTTTTAATCAGAGGTCAGATATTTTTACATAAAAGCATATTTGTTTTTATTGGACTTTTTATTTATTCCTATTTGTAGACTAGGATGGTATCTTACTTAGTCTTATTTCTGCTTCCATAACAAAATACCTGAGCCTGAGAAGTTTGCAAAGATTGGAAGTTTATTTGTCTCATAGCTCTGGAGACTGGGAAGCCCAGGAGCATGGTCCTAAGCATCCGGTGAGGGCCTATTTTCTTAATTCTGATGTAGCACAGGACATCACATGGTGGATAAAAAATGTGTATTACTTCTAGTCTCTTCCTGTGAAGCCACTAATGCCATTATGGGGCTCCACTCACTACCTCCCTGCACATTACTTAACTCTCAAAGGCCTCCCTCCAAGTACTATCACCACATGAATTTGAGGATTAAGTCTACAACACATGAGCTTTGGGATGACATATTCAAGCCATAGTAGATAATCTTTAAAAGTTTAGTAAAAATCTATGTCAACCAGCATGTCATGGGACAAACCAACTGTCTCCATGCCTTTTCTATTTAATAAGAACTATATTAGGCTGATATCCTCTTCATCTATTATAATTTTTCTCATTAAAGAGGGCTTGAATATGATTGAATTTTGCATATATTTTAGGGTATCATTAGATCTTTCTGTAAGACCCTCATCACCTTCAACAAGAAAAGTACCAGCATAATTCTGGATAGCAGATGTTTAAGCTAACATGAGAGAAAACCACTAAAATAATCAAACAAAAGATATAGAAGACCACAATGAATAAATGTGAAGTATTTTGCCTTGTTTATTAAAGCTATTTCATATTTATGTTTTATAATATACAATTTATTATTCCTTGCATTTTGGTAATAACCTTAGCATGAGAAGAATTTTCAACTAGATTATTGGATAAACCGTTAATAATGTAGATTGAAACAGTAGCAATAATCAGTCATGACAGGGAGAGTAAAAATAACCTTTCAATGTCATTTTCCTTTTTTCTAAATGAGAATTCTTGTGTAGCTGAAAATCACTTAAGGGTCTAAAAGGAGTCCAGGTTGGTTTCTGCCATTAACAATTAGCTCACTTCATTTCTCTGAGTTGTATTTCCTGCAACAGCAGCTGAAAGGATTAGGCTGTTCACTGTTCTCCAAAGGGTAGACAGCATACCACTAGTAAGCCTGGAAGCCATTTCTGTGGTATGTCACATAACAGACTGAGAGACCCATTCCTTTTGAACTCTTCCATCTTGTTTAAGCCAAAGATAAAGCCTTGTTGGTGCTAGTTGGAGAGTAATTTGCTATTTTTTTTTTAAACAAAGAGAACAATCCTTGAACCCAGAGCTGTTTGATAGATACATGACAGCTTCCAAATAAAACCTCATTGTGTTGTTATTGCATTATTTTTTTCTGGTATTTTATTTAGGATGGGGGATGTTAATTTGCTTTTTGTAATAATGGAATATAGTTGCCTTTTACGATGTAAGTATTCCTTTGGGAGGCTGAGATAGGAAGATGGCAAGTTGGGGGACACCCTGGACAACTTAGTGAGACTCTGCTTCAAAAATAATAAATATGTCTACAAAAGTATTTTCTTTATACCACTATGATGTATGAATACATTGCACCAATAAAAAATAAATTTAAAAAAAATAAATAAATAATGAATCTCCACAGATAACCAATCTTAGTTGTCTGTTGGATGGAAAATCTTTAAAAAAATAATAATAATAATAATAAATAAATGAATAAAATGATAAATAAATAAAATAAAAACTCTGTGTTAGAGTGCCCCTGGGTGCTATTCTGAGTACCACCGAACATGCAAGCATTTATTTTATAAAATAAGTGATGGTATAGGTAGAAAGTGTGTGACCCAATTTTTGTCATTGGACTTTTTAGTCCAATTCTGTTGTTTGATCTCAGTTACAGTGAGAAATAGCATGGTATAGTTTGGGTCCCTACACCTTACCTTCAGGTTATGTTAGTAGGTATGTACTCTAGGATGCCCCTAAACTCAGAAGGTCAGGGATGAATATCCTTTCTATCCTTTGAAATGTATATTGGTATCCTGTAAATTAGACTGACAGAAGGCAGCTTAACCAAAGAAGTATTATTTTATATACATATTTTGGGGCTTGCAGGAATAAAATGAAAGCCTCAAAGAAACAGACCCAGACGTTTATGTACCATTTTAAAAACAGTTTTTTTGCTGCAATGTAATGATATATCATAGCAAGATTCAAATGCTATAAGCACACATCCATACATCACTTGGAGTATTTCCCTCCACATACCAGCCCCTGTCCCCCAACTTCCTCTCTCCCCATACATGTTAGTAGTGAAATCTTCTTGTGCTGATATAATCTTATTTGAACTGTTCCTTTACCCAATCCTCATTTTACCCTCCCCTCCCCACCTCCCTGCTCAAATCCCCTCCCATATTTTACTATATTCTTTTCTTATTTGACTGGAGTCCCTTTTGCTTTCTATTGGACTTTCCACTTATTCCTATTTGTAGACTAGGATGGTATCTTACTTAGTCTTATTTCTGCCTCCATAACAAAATACCTGAGCCTGAACAGTTTGCTAAGATTAGAAGCTTATTTGGCTTCTGGCTCCAGAGGCTTACTATGTACCATATTTAAAATTTTATTTAATCATTAATTCCCAAGGTTTATGAAATTCTTTTTTATTTTTAAATATATTTTTATTGGTGCATTGTAGTCAAACATCTCAGTGGAATACAAGACTTATGAGGCTATACAAGCACACATCAGCCAATTAGCCTTTATCCAATCCCCATCCCACTCCCTCCCCCTCCCTCGATCCCATGCTTGATTTAGTGATTGACTTGGATATATTTGTTTAATGTGTTTTAAATTTGCTCTTAGTTTTGTAATAGCGCCCACATATGAGAGAAAGCATATGGCTCTTAATTTTCTGAGGCTGGTTGATCTCACATATCATAATATTCTCCAGGTCTAACCATTTTCCAGCAAATGCATACTTTTGTTTGCTATGGCTGAGTTAAACTCAATTTTGTGTGTACATACCATATTTTCAGTATCCATTCATCTCTTAATGGTCACCTAGGTCGAGTCTGTAATTTGGCTTTTGTGAATTGTGCAGCTATAAACTTGACTCTGCATGTATATGACTTCAGTTTCTTTGGATAGAGTCTAAGAAGTGGCATGGCCGAGTCATATGGTGGGTCTCTTCCCAGTCTTTTGAGGAGCCTCCCATACTGATCTGCAAAGTGGTTGTACTAATTTACAATCCCACCAGCAGTACATAAGCATCCCCCATATCTTCACTAGCATTTATTATTGATTTTTATTCTTGGTAATTGTTATTCTCATCAGAGATAGATGGAATCTCAGGGTATTTTTTTCATTTCCCTAATTGCTAATGATGTTGAACATTTTCTCATGTATTTGTTGGCTATTTGTATTTATTCTTTTGAAAGTGTCTATTCATTTCAGTAGCACATTTTAATTGGGTTATTTGGTCTTTTGTGTTAAGTTTTAGAGTTATTTATATATTCTAGATTTTAGTCCTTTATCGTAGCAGTAGATGGGAAAAATTTTCTCCCAATCTGTAGGCTCTCTCTTCAGATTTTTCATTATGTCTTTTGCTACACAGAAACCTTGTAATTTTATGGCATCTCATTTGTTGATTCTCAGTTTTATTTTTCTGAGCTTTAGGCCTAGACTAAAGTAGACTGGAAGCCTCTACCAGTGCCTGTGTGTTAGAGAGTTGGACCCATGTTCTCTTATATAGTCATTGCAAAGGTTCTTGGTTTTTAGGTCTTGGATCCATTTGAGTTGACTCTGTTCAGGGTGACAGATGGGGATCTAGTTTTATTCTTCTATATTTGCCTATCTAGTTTTCTCAACTTCATACAAAGAAAAGGCTATCCTTGCTCTAGCATATGTTTTTGACACCTTTGTCAAAAATCAACTGGCTATAAGTGTAAGAATTCATCTCTTCTCTTATCTTACATTGGTATGCGAAATCTTTTTGTGCCAATACCGTGCATTGTACTCTGCAGTATAATTTGCACATAGTATATAGTATATAGTATAATCGGGTATAATAGTGTACCATTTTTTAAAAGAATAATGCATTCATAGAGAAGTGACAAGACAAAGTGAAAAGGTTTTGAGTGTTTAGGGATAGTAGATTGTAGAAAGGTAGATGTATTGGAAAAAACAATGGAAAACATGAGTTATTTAATCCATATTGATATATGTAATGTTCAATGTCTGGGTGCAATCTCTGGGCTAATAAGAGTCTAGAATTTTTTCTGAGAGAGGCTATGGGGAAATGTAGGTCCTGTTTTAAATGGGGAAAAGGTAAAGATCTACTTTCTTTACTATTTTTCTATTGCCTACAACTCAAAATAACCATTATGCCACAGTGCCATGTTGGAGATGCTTTATTCTTATCCTCTTCAAGGACAACAAGCAGAGGCCACAACAAAGACCATCTGATGGCAAAACAATAGGAAGAGATTGAAATTGCAGCATATTTGCACAGTGAGCGCAGAAGCAAAGTAGCTACAAGTACATCTTGGAGTCTAACCAAAAGGAGCAGAGGATCCCAAGGAGGTTAACTTTCTCCTGCCCTCCTTTATTCACCAAGTTTCCATACAAACAGTTCTGCAGAGGGAGACTAGTGTGCAAATAAAGTGCTTAGCAATTGCCTTGAGGCCTGGCCAGCTCTGCTTTCATCTGGGTGAGAGCAGGCAAAAGGGGGCTATGCTGAAGGCAAAGGGTGAGGAGAACGAGGTATGAAGGGGAAGAAGACTTCAGAGTAACACAAGGATTCCAGTGCCCCTGTACCAGTGAGTGTGTGTGAGGATCAGGGCTTTTCTGCCCTTAAACTACAACTTAACAGGTGAACAATGTATTGTGTTCTCACTCACTTTCTTTTCTCCCCTTTTATCTACTAGTTACACTCCCAGGGAAGAAATGTCGATTTGAAAGAGCAGACATTTATGTATGGGGTTCTGTGTTATGGGCTTAGCATGGAACAGTGGAAAATTCTTCCTGCCCAAGTGATTTTCTCCTTACTGTCTAGAAAGATAATCTGCATGAAAAGTACACTCCATCTCTAAACCCCGGTTTCCCCATTCCTTTGCCATTGGGGAGTTCTGCTAGGAGGCTTTGAGAAGCCATGAGACAGGGTCCAGGCTTGGCGATCTTCAAGCCTTCTGTTAGCATTGCAGCTGTTGGATTTGGACGTGTTTTGTTGCTTCCAACACTGCAGCTTCTTAGCATTCCTTTCTACCATGGGTTAATGGAGCTACTCATGCTTGACGAATAGAACATGACTAGAATATAGCGATTCCTCTCTTTAGCACCCTCCATGGCTTCGAGAATAGAGGTAGAGCCTAGTCTGGTGATGCACATCTGTAATCCCAGGACTTGGAAGGCTGAGATAGGAGGATTGCAGGTCTGAGGACAGCCTCAGCAATGCAGTGGCACTCTCAGCAACCTAGCAAGATCCTCTTTTAAAACAAAAAATAAAAAAGAGCTGGGGGTGTAGCTCAGAGGTAGAATGCCCCTGGGCTCAATCTCTAGTAACACATACACATATATACACAAAAAAGAAGAAAAAATAGGTTTTTAAAAATTCTAAAAGTTTATATTTCTACTTTAACAAAGGCTTGAAGGAGAATAGTTGCTCAATAAATACTCAGGGGAAAATTGGATTCCATTGCCAATACGCTCAGAGAAAAACAAGACAAAATATCTCTTTCTGACAAAGTGTATGTAATTTTTCTTAAACCTGAGCAACATCACTACATTATATCAGTTACCTTCAAAAACACTTTCTCTTTTCAAATCCAAAGCAGACCTCTTTTAGGGTGTTTTGCCCTTTTGCCCCATAGAAGTGGAGTTCTAGAACATCTTACTGTAATAAACACTGTGTATCTTCTATTACCGCTGAGGTAGCATTAGCAGCTCTCTGCCACATTAAGTTCTTGCAAACATATCTTATAATATCTCCCGTACAGTGTAGGCAGAGATAAGAGGAAAAATAAACTTGGGGGAAAATCACTTTTTGATGCAAGCAGCCCTGGCAGCCATCAGCATCCATAGAAGTCTTTTTTAATCCATCCTGTTTTGCCGGGGGATGGCTCTCTCTGTTGGGACTGATAATTGCTGTACTGTACTTCTTGCTGTGACTTCGGGGAAAGGCTGTCCCTAGCCCTTGACCTGGCTTTGCTTCATGAAAGACCCCTGGGAGTTTTAATCCAGTACATGTACTTTTTGTTATCAGGTTTTACATTTTAATGACTTCTTGAAACCCCCCATAGCCAAATGCATCATAAATATGTATCACTGCTGTGTTGTGGCAATCTAATATTCCATCCGGTTGTTTCAGGAGAGTTAAGACATGCTCATATTCAGCAGATTAAAAAAAAACATTAAGGTGAAATGTGGATGAGTGTTATTGAAGTTTGATAGGATAGCCATTATTTAAGCAACTTATAAGTTGAAGTTTATTTTCTCAGCCAAGAGAATGTGCCTAATTAACAATAGCAATCAACTTCCTTAGTAGGTCGAAGTCATTCGTTGCAAATTAGAAGCTAAAGAGATGAGAATTAAGATGAAAAGAAAATATGATACCCTTGCCAAGTTTCTCACGGAATCCAAGGACTGGCATCCACTTTCTCAGGGAATACTTCAAGGCAAGATCTGGGCTCTGTACTATCTTCTCTGTCCTCCTTACAGAACCAGTCCACAGCTTCATGCTCTTACAAAGGTTGCAAAAGCGGGTGATAATGCCCTCCTAGAGGTGTGCTGAGACAAAATAGATATTAGAAAAGAATGCTAATTTATCACTGCTTCTTTATTCACTTAAAGAAAATAGAGAAGCCGGGCGTGGTGGCGCACGCTTGTAATCGCAGCATTTGGGAGGCTGAGACCTGGAGGATCGCGGTTTGTGGACAGCCTCGGCTACTTAGTGAGGCCTCTGCAACTCAGTGAGACCCGGTTTCAAAATAAAGAATAAAAAATAGGGCAGGGGGTGTATCTTGAAGGTCGAATGCCTCTGGGTTCCATCTCCAGACCCGCAAAAAAAAAGAAGATAGAGAGGGAGGGTGCCGAGTAACATTATATATATATATTTTTTTTCTTCTGAAAAGAGGATGATAAACCCAGTAAATTTGGGGACCTCTGCAAGTTCTTTAGTTCTCCCCCATATAGTTCTCCCCTGTATAGTCTGTATTCTTTATTTGGACTACTGGGCCCTTCCCCAGACTCCTTCTTATCCTTCAAAAAGCATTCCCCAGCCTCTTTTTCAGAGTAGCCTAGTTCTCTGCCCATTTGTTCTCTGTCACCAAGTCTTTTCTTCTGAATGATCAGGGCTGTGCACAACTGTTTGCTACTGTGTTTGTATACTATCTGCCTGTCACACGTGGATGTAAACTTCATGAGGAGCTTGTTATCTCTGTGTTCCCAAATTCTAGGCCATGCTTCCCCTGTGGCAGATACACTCTACGGATTGACTGCATTAAATATAAAAGTAGGATTAGCCAGGTACACTGGCACATGCCTGTAATCCCACTATTCAGAAGCTGAGACTGGAGGATTCAAGGTTTGAAGCCAGCCTCAGCAACTTAGACCCTGTTTGAAAATAAAAAGTAGAAATGGCTATGAGTGTAGTACAGACATAGAATGCCCCCTGGGTTTAATTCTCTAGTACAAAAAAAAAAAAAAATAGAAAGTACAGGCTGGGCTGTGACTTCACCTATGCCTAGAGGTGACTGGGCAGGTAAAGGGGAACATCAAAAGTCAAGAGACGCTGGGTGTGGTGGTGCACACTTGGGAGGCTGAGACAGGAGGATCCAGGTTCTCAAACAGCCTCAGCTACTTAGTAAGGCTCTCTTCAACTTAGGAAGAGCTTGTTTCAAAATAAAGAACAAAAAACTGGGCTGAGGGCGTAACCTAGAGTTAGAATGTTCTTGGGGTCAATCCCCAGCAACACATTAAAAAAAGTGAGAAGAGACTCTCCAAGTTCTAACCACCACTTGCCTACCTGAATCAACTTCTAGTGTCTTCTCAACTAAACAAGAGGATGTATATCTCACATTTGTTCTGCCTTTGAACTGCTTAATCCTAATCCTTTGCTAATCCAATCCAATTCTTTATCGGGTCAAAGAGATGAATAGTTGTGACATTCATAGAAAATGATGGTTCAGGGCCGGGCGCGGTGGCGCACGCTTGTAATCCCCGCGCTTGGGAGGCAGAGACAGGAGGATCGCGCAGGTTCGAAGTCAGCCGCGCGCTCTGGCTTAGGAGACCCTGTTTCCAAATATAAAATGTAAAAAGAGGTCTGGGAGTGTAGCCTGGAGGTAGAAGGGCTTCCAGGAACTCCAGTACCACCAAAAAAAAAAAAAGAAAGAAAAAAGAAAATGATGGTTCAGGACTCAAATCATGCCAAACAATTGTTTTCATTGCCTAACCACTCCAACATATATGAAAGCAATCTCAAAGTGAAAGTTTGTGATTACTAGTTACAGCAGACTCTGTAAATGTGTGTGAAATCATATCTGTGAATTTCCCTCTGGCTGAAATTTCTAACTCCATCCACAGTACTCACTGTGTTGAGGCAGTAACTTATGGTTATGTGCCGAGCACAGTGAAAAATGAGACTCACCCAACACCACCATCCCAGATGAGGCTGAACAAGGTGATGTGCTGTCACCTCATTTCAGTTCTCAAGAGAATAAGCAAGCATCCTTTTTTGGTGGTTCGTTTTCTATTACCTTTTGGGGGAATTTTTATACTTTCCCTGTGGTTTTGCTGTCTGAAATAGCCCCCAATTATAGATTTAAGGTGCTGTCTAGTGTTCAGAAGCATAAGAAGGTGGTGTATGCTTTTTGGAGAAGATACGTGTGTCAGGCATCTTCATTAGACATGAAATACAACACTGTTGATCACGAGATTAATGCTACTGAATCAATATGCATTGAGTAAGGCACCTTTAATCAGGGACACCTAGAAAGCAAAGTTATATCTTGCTCGGGTGACAAAACATGACCAGATGCTTACAGGAAGCTGACTCTGTAGCTCCCTGAGAAGCAGGGGCTCAGTTACTTGCTAGTCAAGCTTTCTCATTGACTCTATAGAATTTGAAGTCATTAATAAGAATCACTTTGTATTTTTTATTTTATGCGGATCATATTGAAAATGGCATACGTTCAGACTGTGTGTGGTGCTCTCCCTCACCTTCCACTTCCCCTTCTCCCTCCCCACAATGAGTGTCCAGGCTAACCATGCTACATTCATACTTTTACACATATTCAGATATAGCTCCTCTATTAATCAACCTCAGCCTTCTTTGTCTCCTACCCTTCCATTTCAGCTTTGCTGAGGTTTCCCCTCTATTATCTGGAGTCCCTCTGGTATTCCTAATTGTCCCTAGTTTGGGCATATTAGAGAAAACATATATCCCTTCTCTTTCTGTGCTGGCTGATCTCACGTAACATAATGTTCTCCAGGTCTTCCCATCATCTTGTGAATGACATGATTTTGTTCTTCTTTATAGCCGAGCAGAAGTCTGTTGTGTGTATTTCCCATAATTTTGCAAGCCATTCATCTGTTGATGGAGACCTATGTTGGTTCCATATTTTGGCTATTAAAAATTGTGCTGCTATGAGCATGGGTATGCATATGTTACATGTAGTTCAAGGAGAATCAACTCTAGGCATTGATCCATTGAGACTTTAATTCCAGGAATTCTTATACATGATTTTAGTTGCCATATCAAGTAAACCTTACTTGAAGTCTCAGAACACTCATCTTTCCTGGAAAGTGTGCATCCTTTTCCACAAACCTTTTTGGTTCTTCTTTACCACTTGTTGAAGCTGGTCTTAGGCCATTGACATCAGGCTTGTGAGAACCATATATATCTCCATCAATGCCTGGCGCTGAACATCTGTGCTATTCTGTCAACAACTGGAGAAGAGACTGTACTTCATATAGTGCTGTTGACATAGGCAAATAGTGTATTACAGTCTGAGCTGTGACATTTGGCACATAGACTCTTAACCTGTGTAGTAGCAAAGCATTATGAAAGCATGTTATATCTTCCTAAGGTCTGGTCAGTCATTGTCTGGCCTACCCCTTGTCCTGAAAGTAATTAAGCAGTAGTTGGGGTGGGTAGGAATAGCTGTGTCAATGTGATCATTATAAATCGTCTGTCTCTAGAGTAAGTGGACAGGAGAGGATATCATAGCTTCTAAGGCTGGTAGCAGCTTGTCAGCCAAGGACAGTTTGACTGCAGAAGCCAAACTTCAAACTCAATGAGAACAGGACAGGGACAAATGACAAGAGGCACTTGTGTGTTCTGGGTTTGTGTTGTCTCCTTTATTAGCCACACTTGGCTTGCTCACACTTGGCTTGCTCCTTACTGACTTATCCATGTTGCCCCTTGATCATCAATTTGTCCTTCATTCCACACATTTACTAGAGTCGGGCGTGGTGGTGCACGCTTGTAATCCCAGCATCTGTGAGGTCGAGACAGGAAGTTGCGGTTCGCAGCCAGCCTCAGCTACTTAGGCCCTTTGCAACTCAGTGAGACCCTGTTTCAAAAATAAAGAATAAAAAATAGGGCTAGGGGTGTAGCTCGGAGGTAGAATGCCCCTGGGTTCCATCCCCAGTACCAAAAAAAAAAAAAAAAGAAAAGAAAGAAAGACACATTTACTAGGAGCAGCTATGAGATGCCAGGCAAAGTCAAACTCGGGGATGCTATTTTATGTCAGGTTTAAGTATCTGGATTATGAAACAAGAGAACTTGGGTCTGGATCATAGTTTCTCCAGGTTTTTAGGCTGGTTATTTAACCTTTTGATTCCTCAGTTCCCACAACTGTAGAGTGTAGATAACACTGGTACCCACTCCATAAATCTGTTGTGAGGATTAAATGAGATAATCTGCATCATATCACTCTTCAGCATTGTGCCTGGCATGGACCACAGTCTTGTCTGAGAAGCAGATGGGGAGCCACAGTGCCAGGGTGTCCTTAGCAAAGAAATAGTGGTGAAAGAAGGTGTACATGGACCGAATTCCATAGGGCCTTACACATAGCCAAAGGGAGGATTTTAAAATTAATTCTGTGACAACATTGTTTACAAGGAAATAGTGTTTCTACCTCCCAAAACATAGTGTATTGCAGAACTTATATTTAGTAGAAATGCTTGCAAGACAGCCTTAATACTTTAATTCCCTTTAGGTCTCATTGGCCCCTGAGCATCCCACAGTGATCCTAAATACTCTGCCTTAAAGTCCTGCTGGAACCCACTAACCCCATCTACTGTAGGATGCAAGAAGTTATTAGCAACTGAAGTGTCTGGGAGGCGCTTACTCTTGCAAGGCTTATGTATCTTCTTTAATAGCATTCACAACTACCTCCCAAGGTCATCCCTTTGTATTCAGGAGAAACTGAGCTGCAAATCTCATAGCTAGGCAGTACCTGCGATGGAAAAGCTTACCTGCTGCTGCAGGACCTCTTTGCTTCCCAGTGACGCCCAGAGGAAACAAATATGATGGAAACGTGGCCCTGACATCAGACATGCTATCAACTCTGTCTCTTACCTCTGTGCCCTCAGTTTTCTGTCTTGAAAGAGAAAATGGAAATAAAGCGCCTACTTTAGACGGTGGTTGTGAGAAGTCACTGTGGTCTTAATACAGAGAGCTCATGTATGTATTAATGGCAGAGCAATCAGTAAGCATCTATGTGTTCTCGAGAAGCACAGAGATACTTCAGCTACTGCACAGAACTAGTAGAATCTTTAAGTCGTTATTTGAAAATCTGCCTTTTACCATTAGCCAGCTCCCTGTCATCTCTAAGAGAGCCTACCCTGCATGAACATAACACAGCCCCGCTCCTCCTGACAAGGATTGTTTGTGTTATTTATGTCTCCCTTTCTTTCAGCCTTGGCAGAGGTGGGACTGTGTGACCACATGAAGGAAGCTAAGACCTGATTGCTTCTGAACTAGTTTTCTCCAAATCATGCTTTTTAATTAAACCTTGAGAGGTTCAATTAGGAAGTGACATGAGTCATATTTGTTTCCACAAATATAGTTGTGGTTTGGCTAATTATGTCATGAGATTTAATATGATTTCTCTTCTCGTGTGTGAAATTAATGCCTTGAATGTTTTAAAAAGGAAAACATCTAAAGCATTTACCTGGTCAGCAAATACACAGTTTGAAAGGACACTCAGTTAAAGTCATGCGAGAAAAAAAACTGGGTTGATTTGAAATAGGTAATTTTACATGAGAAGCCACAAAGACAAGACACAAACACCATCTCTTAAAGCAGCTTTTGATGTCACCTTATGGCTCAGAGATAAAAATCTAGGTTCCTTGTCAAAATGTGTAACTTCAATTCCAACTCCAACCCAACCTTATGCATGGGCAGCTATATCATGCTCTCATTCTCCAAAGTGGCCTGGCTTCCGGGTGACTTTACGTAGTCTTCCTTACAGTGCCTGGTCCCACCTCTTCAAGATAAATTTCTCCACATATGAAATAATAACGTCTCAACTTTCTATATACTGATGCTTTGAGGTCACAGAGCATGTTTGACCTTAAAGGAGCTAACACTTGCAGTGTCAGTGAATTCCTAGAGAGTACACACAGTAGCAAGCCCCCCTTCCAAGTAAATCCCAGCACCAACACCTTAACTACCCTTTATTTCCAGACTTCCATATTCTGGACCCCTGTCTCCCCACCCTAATCATGTTAGAGCCAGTTACTAGACAGAGAGGGATACCCCTTCACCCCACCCCAATGAAATTATTGAATTGAGCCAGTTCCAGACAACACAGAAACACATGAGTAGTGCATTGTGCTAGGAGGGCTGTGTTGTCACTAGGCAATGGGAATTATTCAGCTGAATTCTAATTTTATGGGACCAGTCTCTCTCCCAGAAACACTTTCCAACCGAGAGGCCCACTTCAGATGTCTTGGTGTTCTAGACACATTGATTCCTAGCGTACTAATCCCAGGAGCTGCCCACCCTAACTTGGTTGCTAGAGAGGACAACAAGGAACACATTTATACCCATGACTCAGTGTGTGTGTGTGTGTTTTACTGGAGGTTGAACGTAGGACCATTCTACCTCCGAGCTACACCCTCAGCCTATTATTTGGTTTTGTTTTGAAACAGGGTCTTGCTAGGTTGAGAGTCTTGCTAAGTTTCTGAGACAACTCTTCTTCTGTCTCAGCCTCCCTAGGTACTAGGATTGTAGGCATGTGCCACCATGCTTGGCTTATCCATGGCATTTTAATATAAGCTTTTTGATGGATAGTCACTGAGCACTGATTTAGCAAAATTAATTGATCATCACTTACATGGCAAGTAGATGCAAGAGACCATGTAGCCAGTAAGAAAAAAGCTAGAGAATGATAAATACTGGAAAGAAATAGAAAGTAGGATAGTGAGCACCAAGGGAGGATCCTATTATAAGCAAGTGGTCAAAGTAGACCTTTCGAATCAGCCAAGATTTGAACAGGTGAATGGAAGGAAGAGTGGGCAAGTATATATTTGGGAAATGTGTTCCAAGCAGCAGAAAATTATTATAAAGGTCCCAAGGTAGGAGCAGGCTTTGTATGTTTGGGGAACTGCAAGGTAACTGATGGAGGCAGAAAAAAATGAGCAAACAGAGGAATATTCAGAGAAGAGTATAGAGAGGCATCCAGAGTCTATGAAGCATCAGGACAATATGAAGACTGGAGCTCTACTTTGTCTAAAATGGGTACCATTAGTGGGTTTTTTGCCACACAGCAGAAGTTACCTTGGCTCATAAGGTGTGTATGGCAAGGATGACATGGGTTCAGACATGCTTTCTTTATATAATTGTGACTTCTGTGAGAGGAAAAGTATCTGGAGACAGGAAACAAGTATCAAAAGGAATGAAGAACACCAATTACAAAGGCTGCTGCAAGATCGAGGAAAGCTTTCTTGGTAGTTTGGACTAGGGTGGTAGCAAGAGGAATTTGAGATTGCTTGGATTCAAAATATATATTATTGAAAAAAGAGATATGAGGATTTCCTGACATACTGTAGTGAGGAAATAAGAGTAAAGAAGGAATTGGTACTGTCCTCTGTGATTGTGACCTGAGTAACTAAAAAATGAAATTGCGATCAACAGTCAGGAAGAAGACTAAGGCCATGGGTTGTGGAGGCAGAATTCAGTTTAGTTGGAATGGCTGAGGCTGGCTATCTAGATGGAGAAATTAAATAGATAATTAGTCATAGGAGTCTAGAGTTCAGGGCAGAAGGTGCCTATGCTGAAGTCACTTATGTAGAGATGGGAAAGGGAGTATTGATCAAGGTGATGAAAATGAACAAGAGCTAGTACATAAATCTAAGAAAGAGCTATCAGAATAATTGAGAGAGATGTTCTAGAAGCCAAGCATCCTAAGGAAGAGGGAGGATTTACAGTGTCAAATACTGCTGATAAATTGACTTAGGAGATTGACACTGAGCCATTAGGATTATTCCCAAGATGGTCTTGGAGAGAGAAGAAACATTCAAAGGAATTTTAATGTCAAAGAAGAAGAAATTAGGCAGTAGCTCGAGGACTATTTGGGACCAACAGATGTAATGTAACAAGTCTGTATATTGAGGATGATATAGAAAGGAAAATAACAAGATGATATACTCAAGTCAGAGAGAGGTGAAGGGCTTGGTGCCTCTGGGAGCGTGGAGGGTCCATGCAGAGTGAAAGGGAAGACAACATGTGTTAGTGCAGACGCAGGTGGATGTTGGGAGGTATATGGAAGCCTCTTCTGGTTGTCCTTTTTTCCTAGTGACAGGAAAAGGCTTTAATTTTTTTATTCTAGTTTATCCCATACCAGACTGTTGGCAAACAGGAGCAATTGATTACAAAAGTACTTGTCACCTAAGATGTAGGAAGGATCGGGCCTAGAAATACTTGTTACTGCTTAAGCAATCATGTGATTCCTTAGAAGCCCAGAGTGCCTGCAGTTTATTCCATGTGTGGGATCACATTCAATAGGTAAGAGTAATTAAGAAGGAATCCCATTCTTTACTTTCATGTCGAAAATGTAATGGGAACAAATCTAATGGTCTACAGAATTATATATTGCCACCTTCATCTTTTCCTATCCATGGGGCCCCTAGTTCACATCTTTATGTCTCATACCTCTTCTGCTATGAGCAAAGCCCATGGAATGGTTGGTGGTTCGTTTTCTGCTCCACTTTTTGTTTGTTCTTGATTAGAACAAACTGACCACTTTTCTCAAGTTCATCTCCCAGTCCTGGAGGGAAGAACACAAAAGAGAGTAACAAAGACAAATTATGCGGGGAAAAAAAAGAGGGCAGAGAAGAGAATCGGAGCATGCAAGGCCAAGTTTATTTTTGGCAGACATGGCAAAGTGGGAAAGCTGTGAACACTCACACATTAATAATTTTTGTCTTGTCACAACTCTAATCAAAGCCCTGATGACAGTGTTGTCATAAAATCGATACAGCCACCACTCTGCACTTGGGTTTAGCCTCTGTCCTAGGTTCCAGGCTCAGAACTCACCACAGTAAATTCTCCCATGGCTGCTCAGATTCCCTTTATCAGACCAAGTTTTACTACCAGTTCCTGAAATTGAAACACAATTTGTACTTTACATCAAGTAAAGAATATCAAAGAAAGAAACTTTGAGGTCATCTTATCCAACACTTCACCTGATTCTAGAATCATTTTTATTACTTCAATAGCAACCAGAAATTCAGAATTTATAAGAAGATTTTACCATAAGGCCTCATACCTCACTAGGCTGACTTCTCCATCTGTGAGATGTTTACATTATAACAAACCAGAATCCCCCCTATTTCTAACTTTTGGATCTCTGACTCTCCTCACCTACCATCCCATAGGAAAGACACATTATATCCCCTTTTTGTGGAGAATCGCCCAACTTCTTCTATCTTGCTTTCAAAATGCCCAGCCACCCTCTAGATTACAAATGTGCCCCCATTCAGAGTAAAAGTGTTTTTGTTTGTTTGTTCTTGTTTTAGTCTTGGCATGGCCTTTGCTAACAAATTAAAGAAGATATGCCTATTTGGAGTCAGATTCCGAAGAGTCTTTCGCCTAGAGAAGATTAAAAGTTCCTATATTGTTAACACTACCAAATCCCATAGCAAGGCTAATACTAAATGCAATGTTATGTATAAGTGATGTATCTTCCAGGACTACTACAAGGAATCAAGGGAAGGAGCCATGATTACTAGAATTGGGAGGCAAGAGTCACCTTCTTCCCTCTCAGCTGTCGTCTCTGGCCTGCTTTTCTATGGTTTTCTTCTTCCTCATATTTAACCAAGGTCCTAATCCTTGAGCTAGGGTTTCAACAGCAAGCATCCCTTCACATCTGTGGACAGAAAAGTTGCCACTTCTCACCTTGCCAATGGGATATAGCAGTAGACAAAATGGACCAAATTATTGGAAAAAATATCCCTCTCTTTGTGCAACTGATATTTAAGTGAGGAAAACAAATGAATCAGATAATTACACAAATATATCTAAGATTTTAAGAGGTACCAGTGCTGTGAAGGAGAGATTCCGGATGCTATGGGGCATGTGCTAGAAGAAACCAAAGCTAGTCAAATGATTTGGAATATCTCCTCTGTGGGAGGGATGCTGAGTTGGCCACTTGAGGATGTATAGGTCCCTGGGAAGAAGCAGCTTGCAGAAGCAGGATCTATGACCAAGCAGCTTGGAATGTATGAGGGTAAGATGGCAGACAGTGTGGGGCATTAAAGTCAGAGATGAAACTTGAAAGGCATAGGAAACCCAGATAATGGAGGGCTTTGTGGGCCAGCTTAAGCTTTTCTACCTTTGGCTAAGTAGTGAGAATCCACTGAGGTTCTTTAAGGCAGGTGTGTGTGTGTGTGTGTGTGTGTGTGTGTGTGTGTGTGTGTGTGTGTGTGTTACTCATACAGTATGATCAAATTTATATTTAGAGTGATCATTCCTGTTGCAATGCAGAAAATGTACTGCAAGGGACCACAGTGGAGATAGAGTTGGAAATTATTATAATGGTATAGGGGAGAGATGCTGGTAACTTAGAACAGTGTAGTAGCACTGTAGAGAAAGAAGATTTGTGAAGGTTAAAAAACAACTGGAAACATGGTGGTTTGGATCTGGGAGGCAAAGGAAAGCATGGTGACTATAGGAATTCCTGGCCAGTTCCATAGCATTCACCTGTTGGTATCTAACATGAAAGATATTCCGCTACTAAGGGCCAGGCACTGATAAGTATTCTAGAGCCGAATGTGATGTTCATATAGGATGCCTACTCATTATTACGTGGCTTCTTGACAGTGAAGCAAGATGGAACTGTGGCATAAGATGATATTATAACTAGACATTATTCTACATTATGTGGCTTTCTAAGGTCATTGTCTTTGTAAATATATGTTAGCTGGCTGAAGTTACAGAATGATACATTTATGAAACACAAGTATTTATGGTATCCTCACTTAGGACTTTCTGCAAACTGATAAGTCCTTACCCTAAGCAGATAAAAATCTCATAGCCATCAAAGTAATCACAGCTTTC
Source organism: Muscardinus avellanarius (assembly GCF_963383645.1). NCBI lineage: Eukaryota > Metazoa > Chordata > Mammalia > Rodentia > Gliridae > Muscardinus > Muscardinus avellanarius. The sequence goes on from NC_137793.1 coordinate 9,551,131, forward strand.
AGGATGACCTGGAGAGATTTGAAAAACCTTTCTTCTGAAATCTCTCCCAGTGTTTTGCTGAGAATGTATCCTTTGTGCTTAACACAGTAAGACTTCCAGAGTGCACTTTTACTAAGTCTTTTACAGAGTGCCCTGAAGAACTTCTGCAAGATCAGGAGTGAATCCAAGGTGATGACTAGGGGCAGCAGTGCCACTGGCTGGGACTGGAGTGTTACCAGAGGGCCAGAATTGGGGTTTTGTGCATTTGGATATCTGAGATGAAATACAACAGTGAGAGGCTAGTGAACAATGTGAGTTTGGAATTTCTAGAATGATGACTCTAAGAATGATGTAAACTATCTAAGTCAAGGTCAAGCTTGAAAGAAGAGCATTGTGTATTAGAATTTCACACTTCTCAATTGTATTTATGCCACTGTTTTATCTTGTTTTGTTTCTAAGTGGTTATCTTCATGTAATTCACATTAGAGATGGTTATCCTTAAGAATTCTGAAAATCCTTGAAATAGAACAGCTATACTTGCATGCCTGTTTCTCTTCAGTGAACTTGTCTATCACAGTCGTATTAAGGATGATGAGCCTGAGACCCTAATACTACTGCCCTCCTCTTCTAGGAGTACTACGGATGCCCTCACCGTCTGGATCCAAACTCCACCTTACTCTTTCCTCTAAATTATCAAGCTTAATAAATACCAACAGAGGCATAAATGTTAATGCCACATCTTGCTACATAATCCCTCTAATGTGTTCTATCACTTCCTGTCTTGCCAGCTGCAATATTTCCTCTGCCCTGAAATCATATGGTCTCTCTAAGCACCCTCATCACTCCCTCTTTAATGTTCTTCAGAGGAAAGAGCCCACACTACCCCTTATTCTACCCTCCCGGCCTAACAAAATTTTTAAGCTCACTCTGCCTACAGCAGCCTCTTCATTACTTTCTTCCTGGGATATTATACTAAGCTCTCTCGTCCTGTCTCAAGTCCTCCACTTCCTGGCTAATTCTCTTAAAGGAAATATGTTCTGCTGTATTTCAGCTCTCAGGTATGTCTGCCCCAAGAGAGGCGGTACAATGAACACTGATTATAGAGTGAGGGTTCCTGGGTTAAAATCTAAAGTTTGCATCTTTTTCACTATGCAAACAGGAGCATAAGTGATCTAATGTCCCTGGGCCTCAGTTTTCTCAACTGTAAAAATAGGGATAGTAATAATAGACCCTGTTAAACAATATGGTATATTCTCCACAAGTAAAACAAGGTGAACGTATAGCCAAGCCTCGAGAAATATTTACGGAGTAGTATTGAAGATGAAGGCAGACTTTACTCGGGACCATTGAGGTAGGATTTTGAAAGTAGGGAGAAGGAGAAAATGAGCTCAACTCTGAAAAGGGCAAGGGCTAGTAGGAATTGACAGCCAAGGAATAGTATAGGGGTCAGTAAATGGAAACCTCATGAGTAACTGAGATCCTAGCTACACTGATCCAACAAGAGTCTTGCTGAAGACATACCAGAGTGATCAAATACCACCTGGTGGATGGGAGACTTGATTAGATAAGGAAGAATGGGGTAAGGTTCTTGCTCAAACTGAATTTTCAAGAAATACCACAGGTAGGCCCAGGAGACAGTTCAGGAGCCTAATGTTTGGTCATCAGCGAATCTTTGTCCATGGAGTTAATAAATATGCAACATTTGAATAATACAGGTAAAAATAAGCATGTTACACTGTAGATAAATGGATACTATCTTCTGGTTAATTCTTTAAAATCCACAGAAGTAAAATACACATAGGTTCTTCTTATGACTCAAAATATTGGTGAGAATTTAGCAGAAGCTGATAAAAAAAATTTCAGAATAGTGGCATGTTTGCTGTTTTACTTACATGTAGGTTCTAGAATGTAAATCCTTCTATGCTTTTAGTGTGTCCATATATGAAACAGGAATAGTAATATTGATAGATTTTAAGTAATGAACTAAATACAATTATATGCATACATTATCTAGCACAGTGGTAAACAGGGAAGAGAATCAATGCATCCTATTTCCTTTGACAAATCACCTGCCGCCCTTCACAGAAGTTACCTCACAATGTAAATACAGGAAGGAGCTTGACAAAATAATAACAGGAAAAATGTTTTCTTTATCCTATGGATGCTGACTTTTGTGCTTCATAGACAATAGCTAACGTGTTTTAAACTATCAAAGTGGGCCAGGCGCCATTCTAAACACAGTGGTTCTCCCTTTACCTGCTGTTTCTGTTACCTGTGGTCAATTGTGGTCCAACAATATTACCGCAGTACAGTGAGGAATTCAGGTATTTTGAGAAAGAGAGATCATATCCACTTGCCTGTTAGTATACTTATTATATTTTATAATTATTATTAATCTCTTATCATAGGTAGATATAGGGGAAAATGTAACATATGTAGGGTTCTTTAATATCTGTACAACCACTGAGGTTCTTGGGACACAGCTGCTGAAGACAAGGATGAACAGCTGTGTAGCATTCAGTACCTATTTATCTTTCCAACAATAAACCAAAAGATTATCAGAAACAGGAAGCTTCACAGTAATAATACCTTTTCTCAGTCTCTCCTCCCAGTTCCTTAGTGATTTAATAGCATCATTCAGGGGAAAGTTGCTCAGGAGGAAGAACCACTTCTAGGGCTAGCCTTGGTGGAAGCCCCCAGATAAACTTTCTCAGTAATGATGGAGTTTTTTCTTATAATTACTCATCTCTTTTTTAATTTTTTTATTGGTGCATTATATTCATACAACATATTGGGGTAAAAATCTTGTGTGTACAAACATGTACTCATCGCTGATTTAACCCCTACCCAGTTCCTACCCCATTCCCTCCCTGTCCCTCCCTCCCTTGCTTGGCTTAGTGATTGACTTTGATATGTTTAAGTACATTGTGTGTTTTGGAGATTTTCCTCTTCCCTCCTCCTTTCTCCTCCTTTAGGTTGTCTTGTTTGCTCCTCTATAGGATTTCCTCTTTCAAGAGTTCCTCCTATGACCCATTTCTCCCTAACTCTCACATATTAGGGAAAGCATCTGATTTCTTATTTTTTATGACTGACTAATCTCACTTAGCATAATGTCCTCCAGTTCCATCCATTTCCCTGAAAATGATGTAATTGAGGTTTTTTTTTTTTTGATGGCTGAGTAAAATTCCATTGTGTACATATCCCACAGTTTTGTAATCCATTCATCTGTTGATGGACATCTTGGCTGGTTCCATAGTTTGGCTATGGTTAATTGTGCAGCTATGAACATAGATACACATGCATTCGTTTGGTAGTCTGGCTCTTAACCAACTAGTAGCCCAACAGTTGCTAAAGAGCATTCTTTTTTCCCTTCACAGTGCACAGTAGCCTGTGTAACATCTTCTCCCATTACTCCAGGACTCATCCACATTAATAATCACGCTCCACAATCATCTGGGTTGCAAAAACATCTCTTTTATAACAGATTTGCACCATAACTGTTGGAAATTGCCTGATGATTAATGTTGTCTAACCCAGAAAATTCCATTGTGGTGAGGCTAAGGATTTATCGATAAATGTGATAATAATCCTTTATCTTTGTTTATATCAGTAATTAATGCAGTTCAGGAGGGAGCCTGGGAAACCTTGTATAAACAAGATTTATTCCCGCTGGAATAGATTATAGCCATATGTCACCATTCAAAAGGTAAATGGTACATTTCATTAGAAAGTAATTGAAAGAAGGATTTATTTTAATGCCCTGTAATAAATAATCTTGATAAACCTTATTGTTAGTTGAGATATCTGCACTGTGTAAGGAATTTGCTTTACATAAAAATATAGTATATGCTGTACATCATTCTCACATTTCTCTGAGATTTCACTTACCTTAGTGTGACTGGGAGCAAAGAAAAGTAACATTATCATACTAGAAGGTTTTCTTTGGGAATAAGACTCCCCCCTTATAGCCACATGCTTTTAGCATTTTTATGACTCGTACAAATGGAAATCTTTCCCATATATGAGCAGAAATGCTAATCATTGGTTAGACAAAAAACTCTCAAATGGAAATCTCCCACATACAGGGCCAGAAATGTTGACAGTTGGTTAGAGCAAAGGCCTTAGAGGCATTGAGACAGCCCTGTGAGGTGTCTCTTAGTGGTAAGCATGAAATGATATGCAACACATAAGGATTTAAACAATTCTCAGAATAGAAAAAGTATGCAATGAATATTAATAACTAGTACTATTCTCATCTCTATCAGTATCTTGCTTCTTTTATCTTTTAAGAAGAGATCCTGCTTTCAAGAGTGAGCTTTTATTTCAACCACATTATAAAGGCAAGGATACTTTGTGTAAGGATCTTTGTTTTCCATTTGTAATATTATAGGATTAACAAGTCCCTAAAAACAGTGAAGTGTGCAATATTCTCAGTGCCAGCCCCAGGCAGGACTGCAAAGGGGTTCTAGCCTCCCTTGACCTCCTCAGAAAGGCCCTGAAGAATAGATCCACAGTTATTTCAGGGTTTGCAATTTTGTGAACTCCTGTGTAGATTAAAGGAATCCCCCTTAGTTGAACCCACTGGGACCAAGAGTTGGACGCCCAGCCAGAGGCAAAAGTGCAGTTTGCTTCTGGTAAGGAACCAACTGAATTTCAAAGCAATGGCCAGAGAGGAGTGGGTTAACCATTTTCATTTTGCCTCCACAACAGTCAAGCCACAGTGGAGAGCTTTCCCCCATCTGCTTTCCTGATTATACCCTGGCTTTCTCGTAAGCCTACAGTTGATCAATCATGACCCCAAGACCAGAACCATCGGTCCATATACTTTCAAATATCAGCCCAAGCTTCCCTTTCTGTAGCAGAAGGTCCTGAAAAGTTAGTAATAGAAAAGTTTAAGTAGAAAGCCTGGTTGGTGACTGACCAATTGATTTCATGGCTGGTACAAAAAATAGAAGTTTCAATTAATATCCAACAGGGAACCATTTACTTTCATTTTGAAAGGATACATTCACACTAACCAAAATGTCTCTCAACACAAATTAGGTGTTCTCTGGATTTCATTTAATTGTAATTTACTTTTCCCCCATACCCCTAAACCTTCTTCTCAGAAAATAGAGGCAGTTTGGTGGCAACATTTAAAATAGTGGGTTCTCGTGAAATTTGTGGTTAGAAAGTTTGCTCCGAATTGTGACCACTTGAGTCCATGAAACGGATCTCTTACATTATAATCATGACAGGCAGGAAACTTATTTGCTGTGAACCTTCCAAAACCTGTATGCTGGTGATAAATCTGAGTTATGTTTGAGGGCTAATAAAGGAACCTTTCAAATGTTAGTCCAACTCTCTCGTGGAGAGAGAAAAGTGTCCTATGGCAATCCTGGTGCCATAACCCACTCTTACTGTGGAGTTTCCTCTGCTATGCTATGTGGAGTTTATTCTACACTGGAATACAGGATAGAATGGACTTCCAGTCCTCACTAAACCTAGAGATTTGACTGAAGGGAGAAATACAAATAGCCTTTGTGAATTCTTCACTTTAATTCCTGATCATTGACAGCCTAGCTCTCCTCTCCACATGGAGCCCAGCCAGTCATGTGGATCATTAAATGTTCTAAGAGTGTTATGTTTTATCAGGAACACTAAAAACGTGGCAATCTAAGGAAAGCTAGAGATGTGAAAATGTACATCGTTTCTTAAATATTTAAATCAATTATTTAGTTTCTGTCTTCTTGTAGAAAGAATCAGAGTGTGGAGGACGTAATGTTTGGGGGATAGTAGGGTACAGGGAGGACTAAGAGTTTCTCTAGAAATGCAGTTATAAGACATATAATTTCATATGCAGTCTCCTTCACAATCTCCAGCTGTGAGAAGCATGGCTTGTTCCCAAACCTCAGCTTCTAATCACAATTCAGAAAGCCAAGTAAAATTCTCTGATACAGTGTTTGTGGTCAGTTTTGACCTCTGGCAAATATAATTGACAAATTCTACAGAGAATCTGTCATTATTTTACTCCATCGAAGTCTTTGAAGTTTTAGTAAATCTTTTAACAGTCAAAAACATAGCATGGAAGAAGAATGGACTCTGGTCACACTTGCCTTTGGAAAGTTTGTCATGCAGCCACTACATATACTAAGATGTTTCTCATGGGTCATGAAATGTTAAAAAAAAAATCCTGAGAGAGGTTTAGAATTAGGAACCAAATAAATTATCAAATCCAACCAGGTTAAGAGAAAGAAGAGTAGGTATGACTGAATTTTTGTCTTAGTTAACACTTAGCAACTATCACTAATTACCACCCACAGCTTATGTACGATGTACCTGGAGGAAGGCTTTACCTATACTTTCCCATTCCATCTTTATAACCAGGTCTACTTAATTTTGGGAGTTCCAGATAGCAAACTATGTTTCAGGAAGTGTTTTCTAGAGCATAAATAAATCTACTTTTCCACAATCAGAACCATGGGCTATTACAAAAGGTACTGACTTGGAATCAGAAGGTCTGGGTTTGCTCTACAACTCTAAGCAAATGCTCCTAGCCACAGCATTTATCTTCCTGGATTCCATTGCTTCTTCTCACCAAAAAGGCTGAGAATGAACAATGGACCAGATACAATCCAGGCAGAGTTCCAATTGTGCACAGTATTTTACAATCTAGATTCACTAATGTTAAGTCAATCTACTACAGAGTTCCATTTGGAATCCCTAGGCCTCAAGTTTCCTTCAAATCAGACTCTGTAAAAGCCCTACTCAAACAGACAGAATGAATCACAAAGGATATAAGAAGATGAGGCCAGAGGGAACATTGTTAATTTCAAAATTGAAAAGTAATTGAGCAACAGAGTTTAACATGATTGTAGCTAAGACCATGCTCTTAGGATTGCCTCAAAATCTCACTCAGCATTTCTTTATCCCATTTCACTGATAAAGATCAGGTTCCTCAAATTGGCTGTCAGTGCTTTAGTGTTTATCAAACAGCACAAATAAAATATAGGAGCAATTTTTAAGTACTTTTCTTGAAAGGGGAATTAAACTCTGAACTCAAAGATTCAATGAGAGCTGATGAACTTCAGATCCATGAAGAAATTGTTTGAGAAATAGATCAAGTTGCTATAAATAATATCCTTGTCTTAGACATACCTTTTGAATAAAAAATACCATTGACTTGTTAAAGATTTATAGACACAGTCCATTATATTGACAACACAGAAATTTATCTTTTCTTAATTTTATTTAGTACTGTCAGATACTGCATAGATAACAGTGGTCCCATAAAGATATAATAGAGCTAGAAAATTCCTATTACCTGGTGATGTTGTAGCCATCAGAGCTCAATGCATGACTCATGTGTATATGGGGATGATTGTGTAAGTAAATACATTGTGCTGCCAGTCATATAAAGGTACAATTAATGCTTGAAAATAAGTCACTGTTACTGGTCTATATTTTCACTGTACTTTCTATTATTAGAGTATACTTCTGAGTTGGGCGTGGTGGCGCACACTTGTAATCCCAGTATTTGGGAGGCTGAGACCAGATGATCGTGGTTTACAGACAGTCTCGGCTACTTAGTGAGACCCTCCAAAACTTAGTGAAACCCTGTTTCAAACTAAAGAATAAATAATAGGGCTAGGGGTGTCGCTCGGAAGTAGAATGTCCCTGGGTTCTATCCCCAGTACCGCGAAAAAAAAAAAAAAAAGAGTATACTTCTACTTAAAAGTAATTTGCTATAAAACTATATGCCATGTTAAGCACACTCATAATTACCTTGATAAGAAGCCATGTTGAATGGTTGACCTGCACCAATGAGGTGTGTATACATATGTCTATGATGTCCACACAACAAACTGCCTAATGGTGCACTTTTCAGAATGTATCTACGTCATTAAGTGGTGCCTAACTTCAGATTAACTGAGCTACTCTTATTGGAATGTGGGTCACTTGCTCCCCAGAATCACCACCATAATATGCTCTTCCCACTGGTGGAATGGTGGAAATGCATATTTCAAAGATCTGCCCCACACACATAGGTTTACTATATCCTCTCTTTACAGAGGAAGGTAAAAATATAAAAATGCCCTGGAATTCTGTTTTAATTTGTATGGGGTATATCCCAAGATTCAAAAACTCCCATGTGACTCTGAACACACTGAAATTCCCCAGCCAATAGGAGAATGCCTAAGTATAGCTACATTTTTCTTTCTTTCCTTTTCTTTCTTTCTTCTTATTTTTTTTATACTAGGGATTGAACCTAAGGGCTTTCTGCCTGAGAGCTATGCTATCACTCTTATTTTGTTCTTTATTTTGCAAAGGGCTTTGTTTAGTTGCTGAGAGCCTTGCTCAGTTGCTGAGGCTGACCTCAAACCTGCAGTCATCCTTTCTTAGCCTCTACTTTTATTGATTAAAGCTACAGAAACTTTATGACATGTCTTACCGGTTTTCTCTAAATTCTTTCCTTTTATTTTTATTTATTTTTTATTTTTTGGTGGTACTGGGGTTCCTGGAAGCCCATCTACCTCCGGGCTACACTCCCAGACCTATTTTAACATTTTTATTTGGAAACAGGGTCTCCTAAGCCAGCGCGCGCCGCTGGCTTCGAACCTGTGCGATCCTCCTGTCTCTGCCTCCCAAGCGCGGGGATTACAAGCGTGCGCCACCACGCCCGACAATTCTTTCCATTTAAATCATAACTTTCTGTGATTCTTTTGTCCCTCAAACTTGTAATATCTTGTAATATAAAGAGTAATCTGAGGTGTGGGCCGTTGTTTCACAGGACAGTCCAGAGGTAACCACCTTCTCTTTGAACTACCCCATTCATTACTCTGTTTTTATGATGTTCTGAAGGTCGAGCTCCAACATAACAAAGCCACTGTCTCCATTCTCAGAGGATGGGAGCAAAATATGATCTAAAAGCTTGTCTAAGCTTGGAAGTGATTAATGTAGATTCTTATGATGAAGGAAATGAAAACGAGAAATCTGGATAAGTAATCACTGCTTCAACAAAAACAATTTCAACAAAAAATGAGCCTGAGACAGAAAGAACAAACTGATAATGCCAACCGCAAATAAATTATTCTCCAAGTTTTAAAAACAGACCTTGTAATAGCATTTAAAGTTTTGTGGGGTTTTTGATTCATGAGGCTCCAGAGTGTAACCAAGAAGAAAGGGGACGCAGTTATGGCCCCACATTTCACAGGAACTTGAAATGGAACTTGAGCCTAGAAGGGCAGGTTTCAAATGAATCCAGAACTATACTGGGAAATGATTTGATTGAAAAAAATCTCCTTGGAGCTTCAAAAACATAGCAGACAGGACCAGTTTTCACCTGGTTATAGCCCTGGGCCAAAGTCTGCACTTCCTCATAAAGGAACTGTGAAACTGCCACAAAGAGGGAACAGACAGAGGCTGAACTCTTTTTAACTGTGATTTGAATGTTGCCTCCTTTCTAGCTACAGAATGAGAACTGATTTCAGGGGAAATCTTCATGCTGGTAGCAGGCAATCTACACCATGAATCAGCTAGACACACAGTTCCTGGAGTACGTTTTCCTCATCTCTGCAGTCAAAAATAGACAGCTAGCACTCCATAGAAGCTGATGTTTTCAGCTATTTCTTTACAATTTTATATACACAATCCCATTAACTCAGCAACACAGAAATCCACCACGAACCAAAATCAGATATACCATTTGGTTCCCTCTGGACTTGAATGTCCGTATTTCTACTTGACATCTCAAAAGCAACATTAATTCAACACATCTCATATTGAACTCACAATTTTATGTCTTTTTACTCTATAACCATCCTACTTATACTCTTTTCTCAGTGGCTAACCTCTACTACCTACCAGTTATAAAATCCAGGGATAGGTATGGTGCCACACACCTGTAATTCCAGTATTTAGGAAACTAAGACAGAAAGATCACAGGTTTGAAGCCAGCCTTAGCAATTCAGTGAGGCTTACATTAACTTAGTGAGACCCTGTTTCCCAATAAAGAATAAAACATCAGGCTGGGTGTATAGCTTGGTGGTAGAATGCCCCTGTGTTAAATCCCCAGAACCACTAAAAATTAAAATAGGGCTGGGAGTTTAGCTCAGAGGTAAAATATCTCTGGGTTCAACCCCCAGCACCACAAAATAAATATAAGAAAAAAATTCAAAACACTGTAAATCAAGCCTTGACTTATTCGATCATCAAATCCCCATCTTTGCCCACCTGGATAATGATAAGCTCCTAAGTGGTTTTCTTGCAGTCTTCTTACCCAAACTTTTTAACTCTGTAGGCAGAACAACTTTATTAGTCAGGAAAACAGAAACAATAGAAAATAAATAAATGACCATAAGGCATTGGCTCACATAATTAAAGAAGCAGAAACGTTCAACGATCTGCTGTCTGTAGGCAGGAGAAGCAGGAGGGTTGGTGGCATAGTTCTAGTCCAAGGACAAAGGCCTGAAATGGAGGAGATGAAACTTCAGGAGTTTCAGTCTGAGCTGAAGACTGAAATCTTTAGGAGTCTAAGTCCCTTCTTACTCAGGTTTGATTCCGTGCAGGTCACCAACTGACTGGTTGAGGTCCAGGTGCATGAAGAACAAAAGTCTGCATTACTCAGTCCACAGATTCAAATATTGATCTCATCCAGAAATACCTGCATAAGTATATCCAGAATACTATTTGACCAAATATCTGAACACTCCCTGGCCCAGTCAATTTGACACATAGATTTAGCCATTACAGTAATCTTTGCAATAGAAATTGGATCATGTTGCCCATTATCTTTGTGCTTATTTCCATGTAAATTTTCTATCGTCTCATCATATTCTACAAAACCATTAATCACCTTCTGCCTCTTTTATTACCACATTTTCTATCTACCTTCTTTGTTTTTAACCCACAAAATTATCTTCTGCTAAAAGTCTCCAGACAGAGTGCTGGTCTGCTTGGAACTGTAGGACTTTATGAGGCTATGTCCCAGACACAACCTCTTCCAGCTACCCAGTCCACAATCTGGGGATTCGTATAATGTCCTATACATCCCTATGAAGGACTCCTCACCATCACAAATAATTGTTTACAGTGTCTCATACTCAGTAGCAAACTTACCAGGGCAAGAATTAAGTCCCACTTGTTTATAGCTACAAGCTTAGCATTCTGCACTATACAGAAACTCGGTAAACATCTATTGACCAATGCATATGCCAATTCGTAACATGCACATTTAAAACCAACCAAAGCAAGGCATGATGGCCCGTGCTTCTAATCCCGGCATTTGGGAGGTTGAGACAGGAGGAATGCATAGATTCAAAGCCAGCCTCAGCTACTTAGTAAGGACCTTTGCAACTCAGTGAGACCCTGTTTCAAAGTCAAGAATAAAAAATAGGGCTGGGGGTGTCACTCAGAGGTAGAATGCCCCTGGGTCCTGGGTTCCATCTCCAGTACTGAAAAAAAAAAGACTTTGCCAGTCCAGTATATAGATCACTTTTTCGTGTCAGTGTAGGCCTGCTATGATAAATGAGAAATAAATCAACAAGCTCTACTGGGGAAGCAGGGCTGATTTGAAAGAGTATTATGTGAGGGTGAGGCTTGCCTTTCATAAAAGTAAATCTCAGGATGTTTTTGCTCTACAGGGCAGAATTTTGCTGTTTTCTGAGAGAAACTGTCTTCAAGTGAAGCTATCCAATCCATTTATTAAACTTTTAGAGCAATACCTTAGGTTGTTCTGCAAAGGATTTTCTTTTACTTAGATCTTTATAAACTCATTAGCTTCATTCATAAAATTTACATACCTACTGCATATAAGAAGTCTTGAGTTTCAAAGCAACCCTGTTTGACTTAAAAGTAGAACCTATTTGATTAAAGAAGCTCATGCTTTTCCTAGTTTTTCAGGTACTTATTTTAACTAGTTTCTGTATTGCATATAAAAATTGGTTCTACAGAGTACTGTGTGTTTGAGCCAAAGCATATATTTAAACCAAGTGACAAGGTTGGGTGAATATATAATTTGCCTAAGCTGGAGTAATACCTCCCAGAATTCCTTCCTTGAGTTGGCCTAGTAAGGGCACCAAAGTTTCCCGGCTCGCTTATTTAGGTAAGGACAGCAGCTGGGATGTCAGTTCTTCTAAGAGGTTCCCATTTGGCCATTCTTCAGCTTGGGCCAGGTACATGCTTAGCTTGAGGAAGACAGACACCAGTGTTTCCTCTGCCAAATCAGACACTTAGGAGTCCTGAGAGACTGTTATACATACCCCTCCTTTCCCCATTCATACCCATTTATCCTTCCTAACTACATACGCAGCTTATTTTAGGCTCCAGTATCAGGTTATCAAGAAAGAAGCCTAACATAGAAAGACAGACAGACAGACAGACAGACAGAGAGAGAGAGAGAGAGAGAGAGAAAAGAGAGAAGAGAGAAAGGAAAAAAAGACTTTTCAGCCTTTAAAGATGAGGTGATTTTATTATACAATGCAAAGTTCTAATTGCTTTTGAAATTTCAGAGACCTGGACTGCTAGTATAGCACTATGATAGTTTCAATACGAAAACTAGCTCACCCACTAAAAATTAACTACTGAATAATATATTTTTAGCTACATCTCAAGGATACTGATGGCTGGAAATTAGTTAATGCTATTCCCAGTTCAAAAACTAAATAAGAATGGGAACCGAGAGAAATCATCTGAGCATTAAGGCCAGCTTTATAGATTTTGTTCAATTAGATGATATGTAGCATCAGGTATCTTGGCCAAGAAAAGAAAACAAATCTCAAGACCCACTAGAGTAGTGTTTATAATAAGATAAAGTAACTAAGAAACTGAGACCTCAGAGCATCAAACCTTCAGGATAAAACAGAATTCAACCCACACCTAGCCCTTCCACCCAGAGGACTGCAAAGGAATTATCTGTGTTGAGTCTCAGCACTGGATGGGGTATGGTGAAGAACGAAAAACCTTTCTCCAAACTTGCTCACTTCAAACTGGCCCCAACTCTGCTTTATAGCCTAGATTCATATTACCTGAGTGGACTTAAAACCTCAAGCAAAGAAATTAGCTGATAGGGGCACCAGCCATCGATGAAAACAAATGCATACCCTCTATAGAGAAAATTATCTTGAGTGTATATTTAAAATAATTTCTGCAAATAAAGACCCAATAAATATGAACTCACAGAAAAACAGTACAAAACACACTCAGAAACAAGACCCTGTGAACAAGAGGAAAGTCAAGGCAGCCAATTTAGACAGACAGAGGTTTCCTGTGCAGGCATTAGAGAAAGAACACAAAATAAGTATGTTTACTTTACCTAGGAAAACAGGTGAATGGGTGGAAAGAATAACATGTAAAGGAATAGAAAACTGGTAAATAAGTCAAATAAACCAAGCAAGATTCGTAGAAATGAAAGCCTAATCTCCAAAAGCAAAACCCCAATGGATAGGATGAGACATAGATGAAGAGAAAAATAAATATGAAAATATATCAGAAGAATCACAAAGGAAGCATAGAGGCAGAATCACAGACATGCCAGAATGAGACCATTGAATGCAAGTCAGGGAATGAGAAGAGAGAGAATAGAACCAAAAATAAGTTTCAAAGATATATCAGCTAAGCATTGTCTGAAACTGATGAAAGACATAAAACCACAAATTGAGAGAATTGGAAAAAAATTCAAGTGGAGGAAATAAAATGAAATCCTCATCTAGATATAAGAGTGATATGGCAGATCATCAATGATGAAAAACTACAGCAAAAGAAAGAACCAAATACCAATGCAGAACTGAAGTCCAGCTGACAGCTGACTTCTTAACCACAGCAATGAGAGGCCGAGCTTAGAAGGTCTACAATTCCTGAGAGAAGGTACTTGTCAATGAACAGTTGAAATGCAGCCCAAACCCCTTTGGCAGAGGAGGGCATGTTAAAGATTTATTCCAGAGAAACAAAATTGCGGATTTATCCCAGAATACCCTTCTTCAAGAAAGCATCCAGGATTATCTTCAGGTTAAATAAAAAGAAAAGCATAAGATGACAGAAGGGATAAGTAGAGGAAGCAGTAAATACATGGATCCATGAAATACACTCCTTGTACAAACAATAACCTTGTAGAATTAAAGCACACAGAGTCAGGCACATAATGTCAAAAGCATAAGTCAGGAAGAGTAAATGTGGGCAGTTAGCATAAAAAGGAAACCCATTAAAGAATCAATATTGTCGAGATGTTTATGTCCTCAAAATTCATCCATGAATTCTTCATAATCCCAAACTAAATTGAAACAGGTTTTTTTCCTTGCTCCTTTTTTGTTAATTTAGAAACTGACAAGTTCATTCTAAGATTAATCTGAAATAGGGAAGGATCTACAATGGCCTGGTCTCTTTTCCTTTTGCAAAGATTAAGACTTACACTAATTCTGATACTTCTTATAAAGTTATGGTAATCGAGATAGCCAAGTATTAGCATGAAGCTATAAAAATAAAAAAGTAGAATAGAGTCTGAACTTGGTCTACTCTCCTCTGGTTAATTGATTTTCTTCATAGGAACAAATTCTGTTCACTTTTCTTCACAATGAGTGGTACTGGATAAATCTATTGCCAAAAAATAACCCTCAGCACTATTCTTATTTTATTCAAGCTGGGCCTGGTGATACACACCTGTAATATCAGTAAATGGGAAGCTGAGACAGGAGTATTGCAAGTTCAAAGCCAGCCTCAGCAACAACTTACCAGCAGGACCCTGTTTCCAAATAAGAAATAAAATAGGGATGGGGTATAGCTTGGAGGTAGAATGTCCCTGGGTTCAAGCACCATAAAAAAATTGATTCAAGATGAATCTTAAATTCAAATAAGAAATCTAAAACTATTAAGATTTCAGAAGAAAATATTTGAGAGTATCTGTGAGATCTTGGGATAAGGCAGTAGTTTATAAGAGAAAGCACAAAAGCAATAAACATAAAATCAATTGAAATTTATCAAAATTAAAATTTTCTCATCAAATAACATTGTTAAAGATAAAAGATAAAGAAAAGTAATGGACTGGGAGAAAATATTATACACACACACACACACACACACACACACACACACACATATACACATATGTGTGTGTGTGTGTGAAAATATTTTTCCCTAGAATATGTATATGAGGAACCCAATTTTGAAGAGGTTGGGAAAAATAATTAAGTAGAACCATTCCAAAAGAACATATTTGAATAGTTAATAATGAAATGGAAAGGTATTCATATCATTTGTCAACAGGGAAGTAAAAACCATACTGAGTTACCATTTTCAGACAGTAGAATAGTCATTTGACAGAAGGTTAACATCAACATCACCAATGGAAAGGTAAAATTGTGCACCTATCTCAGAAAATAGTTTGGTATTGTTTTATTCCAGTATGAGTCTACTGCTGGATAACACATTGCCCCTAAATTCCACGGCTTAAAATAACCCCTTATTATCTCACAGTTTCCGTGGGTCAGAATCTTAGCTATGCCTTTGAGTTAGGATCTTGCAGGAGACAACAGCTTCTTGGCCAGGGCTGTGATCCCATCTGATGTTTGACTTGGGGAAGACCTAGGTCCAGACTCTACTGCAGTTACTGACAGGACTCAGTCCCCTGCTGGTTTGAGAGCATTAGTTCCTCATGAGAAGATGGCCTCCCTCTATTTCTTGGGTCCTTATAAGAAACAGGGAATATGGTAACAGTTACATGAGTGATAGTCCATTCATTTCTCCACATCCAGGTTATATAGAAGGAAGAGAATTATAGGACAACATGAATACCAGGATGAAGGTTCACTGGAGTCAAGCTTAGAAATGGACTCACTAGGCTTATTAAAGACATACCTATCTTATTACCTAATAATTCCACTCATAGCTACTCTTTTAAAGGAAAGGGAAACTTTTCCTCACAAAAATTTGCATAAGAATGTTCCTAGTATTTTACATAAAACAGTCACAAACCGGAAACATCTAGATGCCTATTAACCATAGGCTGGATAAACAAATTACGGTCTCTTTATGCAATTGACCATTACTAAGCAATAAAAAGAATGAAAACACTGATGAACACAGTTACGCAGAAGAATTGAAAATGTTTCAAAAGTCATAAAAGTATAAAAACTATGACTTTAGTTTGAAGAGAAGTACAACTGATCCATGGAGGTAGAAGAGCACTTAAGAGCCTTCGGAGGGTGTAGGCTCAACTGCAAAGAAGCAGGGTGGGGACTTTGATGGGGTGGTGACTGCATGAATCTACCTTAATCAAAACTATTTGAAGTGTATAATAAAGATACATGCATTTTGCCAGACATGGTGGCACACTCTTATAATTTCAATACTTGGGAAGCTGAGACAAGAGGACTGCAGATTGGAAGTCAGCCCCAGCAACGTAGCAATACCCTCAGCAATCTAGTGAGACCCTGTTTCAAAATAAAGATGCTCACATGCAGAATGCCCTGAAGTTCAATTCCCAGTGCCACACACAGAGGAAGAGGAGAGAGAAGAACTATGCGTGAACTGTTCGTAAGCTTTATATCAGTAAAAAGTCATCTGCAATTATAAGTAATCATCATCCAGTTAAGAATGGGAAAATGTAGCCGGGCGTGGTGGCGCACGCTTGTCATCCCCGCGCTTGGGAGGCGGAGACAGGAGGATCGCGCAGGTTCGAAGCCAGCCGCGTGCCGCTGGCTTAGGAGACCCTGTTTCCAAAACTGAAAATGTAAAAATAGGTCTGGGAGTGTAGCCCAGAGGTAGAAGGGCTTCCAGGAACCCCAGTACCACCAAAAAAAAAAAAAAAATGGGAAAATGTATCAAAAGAGATACTAATGGAAACAGTTGGAACAATTATACTAATAGCAAGATTACAAAAATGGAGATTGATTATATGGTTTAAAATGAAAAGGAAAATAGAACTATTCCAACATATCTCCTTTAATAGATATGACTGTAAATAATTTGAACAGAGCAACTACATAGTTCAATAAGAACCTTAGGACATTTTCTATATATTCATGTTCAAAAACTAGAGAATGAATATTTTTCTCTCAGCACTGGGGATTGCACCCAGGGCTTCCTGTGCTAGGCAAGTGCTCTACCACTGAGCAACACCCGTAGCCCAAGCACCCATGTTTTTTAGACAATCATGGCATATTTATAAAACTTGACATATTATGGGCCAAAAACCTGGTCTCAATTTTTAAACAATTGATGTCATACAGAACTATTCTCTATTATAAGACTACCATTTCAAAAACTGCTTGGAAGTTCAAAATTAACAGATGCTATATATTAGAAATATCTAGAAATCTCTACTAGAAAACACTAACTATAAATTAAGGAATATCTTCTTTAAAACTCATAAACTATAGGAGAAATCATATTAAAATTTAAAAATATTGATACCATTCTTATAAATACTCCTTTGGAATGCTGTCATATATAGTAATCAAGAAAAGTAAATATTAACAAAGTAGCATGTTTTAGAATCTTAAACATTTGTTGAATTATCCTTAACTTGTCTGGAACAAAAATATGAGTAAATAAATAAAAGTAAAATAGATAAGGCTTATAAAATGAAAGTTAGCTCTTCTAAAGGACTAATAAAATACAACTCTAGTAGTACAGTTCAAGGAAAAAGAAGATAGGAACAAAGGTATTTAAAATAAAAGAGAAGATAAGCTGGCATGGTGGCACACTCCTGTGATCCTAGTACTTGGGAGGCTGAGACAGGAGGATCACAGCTATGCAGCCAGCCTCAACAAATTAGCAAGGCCTGCTGCTAATTTGAGACTGTTTCAAACTTTAAAATAAATAAATAAAATAGGGATACAAGCGTAGCTCAGAGGTAGAATGCTCCTAGATTCAATAATCTTCAGTACTACTAAAGAGAGAGAGAGAGAGAGAGAGAGAGAGAGAGAGAGAGAAAATTACAAATACAGAAGACATTAAAAAAATAAAAACATGGGTATTACAAAAAGAAACTTTGCCAGAAAATTTAAAGCTTTATGTAAAGTGTAAAAATATCAAGAAAAAATATAATTATAAAAGCCTGAGAAGAAGCCTAGGACCAATATGACACTATCATTATTTTTAAATAGAAATAAAATGTTTTTACATGGCCAGAGGGTTTGTCAATAAGTTTAAGCACACAAGGGACAAATAATGTAATCTTTTATAAACAATGCTGGATTTTATCAAAGTGATAGAACCTGACAATGATGTTTAGAGTCTGATCATTAAGAACACAGGTGCAGAATCCAAATTAACAGGTGGCTCCAAAAATTTTAGAAAAGAGGATACACATGGCAGAGCTGTGCTAATGATAAAGCACAAGAGATTATTTAAAAGTTAATATAATGTGCCACTAATATGTTAAATAAAAATACATTTTCTTACTAGATGTTATGTGTTATAAAATTTGATAAAATTCACAATAATTAATAGAAAGCTGAGTACATACCTGCAACCCAGGACTTGGAAGGTTGAGACAGAAAGATAACAGTCTAAACTCAGCAATTTAGAGAGAGCCTGTTTCAAAATTAAAAAAGAAGAAGAAGGCTGCGGCTATAGATCATTGGTACAGCAAACCCCATGGTTCAGTCCCCAGTACCACAAATAATAATAAAGATTGAGAGTCTTAGCAAAATAAGGATAGAAGGGAACTTCTGTATCTTGTTGAACAGTATTAACAGAGAAAAATCCCTAGAACAAAAGCCATGCTTTGAGTCACCATGGTGGCACACATGTCTGTAATCCCTACTTGGGAGGCTGAGACACAAGAGTACAGGTTGAAAAACAGCTCACTGTAATTTAGGGAGATCCTGTTTTAAATTTAAAAAAAATAAAGGGCTATAGAGGTAACTCAGTATTTTTTTAAGGTCAAAAAGAAGCAAGATTTTCATTCCCTTGCTTTTAGTCAGCATTGTAGTAGATAATTCTAAAGAGTATATTATAGAAATAAAAGGTATAACACATGAAAACTATAAAATTATCATTATTTAAAATAAATATTGGCTCTCATAAAAAAACAAAATAATCTCTATGCAAAATATAAAAAATAGCTTATTTAGGTGTTGACCATAGATAATGCACCAAATAAAAATTGATATTCACAACTATAGGAAAAAAGAAAAGTAAAAGAAATATGTTTTAAAATACAATTTTAATAGCCATAAAAGCTGTTCTAAACCCAGGTACAGAAAGTTGTGAAATGATTAAAATATATCAAAGAAAACAATTAGACATAATAATATTTAAGGACTGAACTTTAATCAAAATTTCAACAGGGATTATTTGTGAAACAGTAGTTCCTAGATTTCTGTAGAAGACCCAGAATAGGTAAGATACTCTTGAAGAGACAGAAATATTGACCTTATAAAAAATAAAGATTTTTAAAACTCTAGAAAATAAGCTAAAATTTAGTCAAAGTGGTTTTCAAGGATGGACAAATAGAATATTGAAACAGACTAAAAAGTACCTAAAGAGAGCCATAAGTATGTGGAAGTATGATCAAGGAGCTAAATATGAGCTTTTCTTTCTTTAAAAAAATATATATATCTTTTGGTGCATTGTCATAATGCACAAAGCAACCGGGACATACATGCACACAAATTATATTCACATGGCCTGTAACTCTTTAGACCCCAACCTCACACCATACACACAATTTAGTGTCTGATGAATTCAAGATTTAATGAAAAAAGCATACAACTTTTGAAAATAATATAGAGAAATGTCGTGACCACAGTGTAGGAAAGGATTACTCAGATTAAACACAGAAATTACAAATGCTGTAGGAAAAAGTAATTTGTCTACATTAAAGTATAAATTTCCATTTATACAAAGATGTTGAACACAGAATAGCAAGCCAAACCACAAACTGAAAGATGAAACCATCGATACATAAAACTGCTAATAGTTTTTACAAATATTCATATTTTACAAATCACACCAAAAATGTTTAAAAATAAAACAATTAAAATAGATCTGAAAAAGGAAACTTTACTAAAGAAAGTCTCAAATGACTTGCAAATGAAAAAATGCTTAACTCCACTGATAATTAAGGCTATGCAATTTTAAAAGAAATGGCATCTTATTCCACACTCATTTCTTACTTAACATTATCCAGTGTTAGTGATGAACCACCAGAATCCTTTATATTGCTCGTGGGGAAGTCAAGTGGAACAATTATTTTGGAAAGCAATTTGGCATGATCTAATAATGCTATAAATATGCTTGCCCTAGGAATAGCAATTCCATTCTCTCTTTTGCATATGTGTACCAGAGGCCATACCAAGAATGTTGCATCAATGTACTACTTATAGAAACAAAATCCTGGAGCCAATACAAATGTCCAACAGAAACAAAAATGGACAAATAAATCATGGGATATAACACCCGGGAAACTGAATATAATTAGGACTTGTGCCAGAATGTAGAAGCACAATGTAAAGAGGAAAAAAGAAAGTTGCTAAAAAAAAAAAAAGTAGGACTTCCGGGAAGATGGCGACTGAGAAAAGCAGGGCTTAAGAGCCCCGCTAACAACCAATCTCCATTACCACAAAATCAGCGCCTTTCATAGCCAGAAAACACCATCACCAGAGAAACAAAAAAATCACCAGGCTCCAGAGAGAAAGCGGACTGAGAACAGAGCTCAGAGCCACAGAGGAGATACACTGGCCTCATGCCCGAGGCCGCGGCAGCAGCACCATACTGCCGGCGGCAGCGGCAACTTCAGCGGACGGCACAGCAAGCCGAGGTGAGCCGCTGCGGAACAGCCAGGAGGGATTTCTCGCCGCAGGTAAAACCTAAAGCTCCCAGTGGCTGAGCTCAGCACATGCTGCAGGGATTCAGAGGGGAATCAAAACCAAGAAGAAATACGCCAGCCTCATGGCCGAGGGTGTAGCAGTGGCGCCATATTGCCACCGGCGGCAGCAGCAGAGAATTCACCAAATCCAATACAGCTACATCTGCATACTCAAGAACAGTGAGTCAAATTGTGGGCCACAGAGGAGAAATCCCAGTACTGTACTCCCTGGGACTTGACCCAGTGGGGGAGGGGCGGTGGCAGAGATATCACACCATAGGAGAACGTGCAACCTGGCACCCCCCCACAGTCTAAAGCAGCCTCTATCGACTCTCTGGGTCGGAGACTCTGTGATACAACCCAGTAAAGGAGTAGTGGGGTCTGAGATACTACTGACTCGAGATCCAGAGCACCTTAAGTGAAGTCATAGTGACCCAAGGGAAGAACCCAGAGAAGGCACAAACTTCCGAAATCATGGGAAAGAGGAATAATACCGGAACAATGAATGCCCACAACCCCACAACATCAGAATTCGATAAAACAGAAAATCAGAGATTTTTAGAAGATCAAATCAGGAAAATAACTGTAGAAATAATAGAGGTGCTTCGAAAAGAACTCAGAGAGAGCCAAAAAGAGATAAAGGATGAAATTAATGAAGTAAAGGCCTCAATTCAAAGCACAAACAACCGATTAGACCACATGGAGAACAGAATCTCGCTCTTAGAAGATGATCATTCCAAAAATGAATGCATAGTTTCTAATCTAGGGAAAAATATCCGACAGCAGGAATCTGATATTGAAGAAATATGGGCCCATTTTAAGAGAGCTAACCTAAGAGTAATTGGAATAGAGGAGGGAAAAGAAAGTGAAACCAAAGGGATCAACAATCTCTTCAAGGAAGTAATAGCAGAAAATTTCCCAAACATAGAGCAAGAGGTTGATACGCAGGTCCAGGAAACTTATAGAACTCCCTTTAGACAGGATCGGAGAAGAGGATCCCCACGCCACATAATTGTCAAAATGACCAATGTGGAAGCCAAGCAGAGAATCTTAAAGGCAACAAAAGCAAAGGGCCAAGTGACATTCAGAGGCAAACCAATTAGAATCACTCCAGAATTCCCAAACCAAGTCAGGAGAGCCAGAAGGGCTTGGAGTAACATATTCCAGACTCTGAAAGAAAACAACTTCCAGCCAAAAATTTCCTACCCAGAAAAACTTTCTATCAAATTAGATGGAGAAATAAGAAGCTTCCATGACAAACAGAAACTGAAGGAATTTATGTCTTCAAAACCAGCGCTAGAGGAAATACTCAAAGAGATTAACTACAAAGAAGAAATAGGTAACACACACCAGAACCAGAGAAACAAGAGTTTCCATCCAACAGACAACTAAGATTGGTTATCTGTGGAGATTCATTACTTATGTTAGTCTTTTACCTATCTCTAAAGGGTATTGTTTGCCTTTATTGTTAATTTTTAGGATTTCTAGTTGGAATATTAATATACCTTCAGATATAGCATTTGGAAATATTTTATCCCATTCTATTAGTAACTGTTAACTCTGTTTACATTGTCTTTGGACATACAATATTTTTTTTATTTTTTAGGGAGTTTGTATACTCTTCTGTTGCCTGTGCCATTGAAATCTTATCCAAGAAATCACTGCCAATTTCAATGTTGTGAGG
Source organism: Muscardinus avellanarius (assembly GCF_963383645.1). Taxonomy (NCBI): domain Eukaryota; kingdom Metazoa; phylum Chordata; class Mammalia; order Rodentia; family Gliridae; genus Muscardinus; species Muscardinus avellanarius. The sequence continues at coordinate 9,573,579 of NC_137793.1, forward strand.
TTTTATGACCCAGATTTTCTCCTAAAAGTTTATAGTCTTAAGATTTATATTTAGGTCTTTTATCTATTTTGAGTTAATATTTGTATATGGGATTAGGTAAGGGTCCAACTTCATTCTTTTCCATGTAATTATAATGTTTCAACAATATTTAGTTAAAAGATTATTATTTCCACCACCAAATGTTCATGGAGACCTTGTCAAAAATAACTTGACAATATAGGGAAGAATTTAGCTCTAGGCTTTTATTTAACTCCAATGGTTTATATATCTGCCTTTAGAATAGTACTACACTGTTTCAATTATTGTAGCTTTATATGGTTTGAAATCAGAAAATATATATCTTCTAGCTTTTCAAGATCGTTTTGGGTATCTAGAGTACATTTTCCATATTAGGATAGATTTTTTTTTCTGAAAAATTAATATATAAATATATGAGAGTTTCACCTAAAAAAATAGAAAAAAAATATTCTCTGGTAAGAAAGAAAGTAAAAAGAAATATTGAAATATTATCTTTAAGATAGCGACCGAGAAAAGCGGGGCTTAAGAGCCCCGCTAACAACAAATCTCCATTACCACAAAATCAGCACCTTTCAAAGCCAGAAAACAACATCACCAGAGAAACAAAAAAAATCACCAGGCTCCAGAGAGAAAGCGGACTGAGAACAGAGCCACAGAGGAGATCCTCACGCCCGAGGACGCAGCTTCACGCCCGAGGACGCGGCAGCAGTGCCATACTGCTGGTGGCACCGGCGAATTCACGGGATGGCCACAGCAAGCCGAGGGAAGCCGCTGCGGAACAGCCAGACGGGATTTCTCGGTGCAGAGGGCATCTAAAGCTCCCAGTGGCTGAGCTCAGCACACGCTGCAGGGATTCAGAGTGGAGTGGAAATCAAAACCAAGAAAAAAAAAAAACGCCAGCCCCACAGCCGAGGGCGTAGCAGTGGCGCCATATTGCCACCGGCGGCAACAGCACTGAATTCACCGAATTCAGTACAGCTACATCTGCGTACTCAAGAACAGTGAGTCAAATTGTGGGCCACAGCGGAGAAATCCCAGTACTGTACTCACTGGGACTTGACCCAGTGGAAGAGGGGCGGTGGCAGTGATATCACACCATAGGAAAACGTGCAACCTGGCACCCCCCACAGTCTAAAGCAGCCTCTATCGACTCTCTGGGTCGGAGACTCTGTGATACAACCCAGTAAAGGAGTAGTGGGGTCTGAGATACTACTGACTCGAGATCCAGAGCACCTTAAGTGAAGTCATAGTGACCCAAGGGAAGAACCCAGAGAAGGCACAAACTTCCGAAATCATGGGAAAGCGGAATAATACTGGAGCAATGAATGCTCACAATCCCACAACATCAGAACCCGGTAAAACAGAAAATCAGAGATTTCTAGAAGATCAAATCAGGAAAATAACTGTAGAAATAATAGAGGTGCTTCGAAAAGAACTCAGAGAGAGCCAAAAAGAGATAAAGGATGAAATTAATGAAGTAAAGGCCTCAATTCAAAGCACAAACAACCGATTAGACCACATGGAGAACAGAATCTCGCTCTTAGAAGATGATCATTCCAAAAATGAATGCATAGTTTCTAATCTAGGATAAAATATCCGACAGCAGGAATCTGATATTGAAGAAATATGGGCCCATTTTAAGAGAGCTAACCTAAGAATAATTGGAATAGAGGAGGGAAAAGAAAGTGAAACCAAAGGGATCAACAATCTCTTCAAGGAAGTAATAGCAGAAAATTTTCCAGACATAGAGCAAGAGGTCGATACGCAGGTCCAGGAAACGTATAGAACTCCCTTTAGACAGGATCGGAGAAGAGGATCCCCACGCCACATAATTGTCAAAATGACCAATGTGGAAGCCAAGCAGAGAATCTTAAAGGCAACAAAAGCAAAGGGCCAAGTGACATTCAGAGGCAAACCAATTAGAATCACTCCAGACTTCCCAAACCAAGTCAGGAGAGCCAGAAGGGCTTGGAGTAACATATTCCAAACTCTGAAAGAAAACAACTTCCAGCCAAAAATTTCCTACCCAGAAAAACTTTCTATCAAATTAGATGGAGAAATAAGAAGCTTCCATGACAAACAGAAACTGAAGGAATTTATGTCTTCAAAACCAGCACTAGAGAAAATACTCAAAGAGATTAACTACAAAGAAGAAATAGGTAACACACATCAGAACTAGAGAAACAAGATTTTCCATCCAACAGACAACTAAGATTGGTTATCTGTGGAGATTCATTATTTATGTTAGTCTTTTACCTATCTCTAAAGGGTATTGTTTGCCTTTATTGTTGTTAATTTTTAGGATTTCTAGTTGAAATATTAATATACCTTCAGATATAGCATTTGGAAATATTTTATCCCATTCTATTAGTAACTTTTAACTCTGTTTACATTGTCTTTGGATATACAATATGTTTTTTATTTTTTAGGGAGTTTGTATACTCTTCTGTTGCCTGTACCATTGAAATCATAACCAAGAAATCACTGCCAATTTCAATGTTGTGAGGTTTTATGACCCAGATTTTCTTCTAAAAGTTTATAGTCTTAAGATTTATATTTAGGTCTTTTATCTATTTTGAGTTAATACTTGTATATGGGATTAGGTAAGGGTCCAATTTTATTCTTTTCCATGTAATTATTATGTTTCAACAATATTTAGTTAAAAGATTATTATTTCCCCCACCAAATGTTCGTGGAGACCTTGTCAAAAATAACTTGACAATATAGGGAAGAATTTAGCTCTAGGCTTTTATTTAACTCCAATGGTTTATATATCTGCCTTTAGAATAGTACTACACTGTTTCAATTATTGTAGCTTTATATGGTTTGAAATCAGAAAATATACATCTTCTAGCTTTGTTCTTTTTCAAGATTGTTGTGGGTACCTAGAGTCCATATTTCCATATTAGGATAGATTTTTTTTCCTGAAAAATAAATATATAAATATATAATAGTTTCACCTAAAAAATAGAAAAAATAGATTCTCTGGTAAGAAAGAAAGCAAAAAGAAATATTGAAATGTTATCTTTAAGTCATCAAAAGCTTGGTATCAAACAAATGAAACTGTTATGTGAGATTATCATTTTTAATTTTTGATAAACTGCTATAATACTAGATGTCAATCACTAAGCCAAGCATGGGAGGGAGGGATAGGGAGAGAATGGGGTGGGGATCGGGTGGGGATTGACTGGGCAATGTGTGCATGTAGGTCTACAAAAGTATGTATCCCACTATGATGTATGAATACAGTGCACCAATTAAAAATAAAAAAAAAGAAATATTATCTTTAAGTCATCAAAAGCTTGGTATCAGCAAATGAAACTGTTATGTGAGATTATCATTTTTAATTTTGGATAAATTGCTATAGTACTAGATGTCAACCACTAAGCCAAGCATGGGAGGGAGGGATAGGGAGAGAATGGGGTGGGGATCGGGTGGGGGCTGACTGGGCGATGTGTGCATGTATGTCTACAAAAGTTTGTATCCCACTATGATGTATGAATACAGTGCACCAATAAAAAATAAAAAAAATTAAAAATAAAAAAATATAATAAAAAAATAAAATTTAAAAAAAGTAAGTGGAATCATTCTGTATATAAAGTTCAAAAAATACGATATATTGTTTAGGGACACAAACATGTAGTAATATTACAAAGATGAACAAGAAAACTGTAAATGCAAAATTCCAAATGATATTTGCTACTAGGGAGGGAAATAAATAGGTTGGAAATAAAAAGATGAGCTCAGGATAGTATCAAGGTAAGAATTTTCTTTTCTCTTAAAAAGAATAGAAGTATGAAAAGCCCCTTGCATTGCTATTCTTTGTACTACACTTTTTAAATTTATTTTTGTAGCAATTATTTATTACTATTTTTTGTAATCATACATCACTTTGGAATACAAGACTTGAGAGGATATACAAGCACATATCACCCAATAAGCCCTCATCCAATCCCCATCCCATTCCCTCCCCCTCCCTCTATCCCATGTTTAATTGGTGATTATCTTTGATATAACTGTTTACGCACCTCATGAATTTTAAAGAGATTCCATCCTTCCCCATCGCCTCCCATCTGATTGGTCACCTTAACTGCTTCTCAATAGGGCCCTTTCTACTACTCGACCTCTTCCTGTTACTCCTTTCCTCCTAGTTCTTGTTAATTAGGGGAAGCATCTGGATTTTATTTTCTGTGCTGTTTCTCTGTGCATGCCACATTGCAAGTTCCGATCCCACTCTTGATGGCCCCAGTACTGGCCACCCAGAGGACTCTGATCCCGACCTCGCTGGCTCCAGCACCGGCTTGCCTCATGAGAGGCCCCAATCCTGGCCTCGCTGGCCCCTGCACCAAACTAACCCCTCGGCTGGCCCCTCTCCCGGCCTCAGAGGCCCCAGCACCTGCCTAGCCTCATGACAGGCTCCTATCCTGGCCTCGCTGACCCTGGCACCAGCCTAACCCCTCGACAGGCTCCTATCCTGGTCTTGCAAGTCCCAGCTCCATCACAGCTGTTTCAGATCCTGGCCTCGCTGGCCCTAGCACTGGCTTTACCCCTTGGCAGAGTCCGATCCCAGTCTCATAGGTCCCAGCACCGATCATGCCTCACAGCAGGCTCCAATCCCAACCTTGCTGGCCCCGGCATCAACCTAACCCCTCGGCTGGTGCCAATCCCTGCCTCAGAGGCCTCAGTAGCAGCCTTGGCTCATGGCAGGCTCCGATCCCAGCTTCATTGGCCCCAGCACTGACCTCAACCCTCGGCCGGCTCCAATTCCAGCCTCGGAGGCCAGAGCACCGGCCATACCTCAAGGCAGGCTCTAGTCCTGGTCTTGCTGGCCCTGGCACTGGCCTAATCCCTCGGCAGGCTCCTATCCAGGCCTCGGAGGCCCCAGCACCGGCCTTGCCTCACAGCAGGCTCCAATCCCAGCCTTGATCGCTCCGGCACTGACCTAACACATCAGCTGGCTTTGATCCCGACCTCCAGAGGCCCCAACACTGGCCTTACCTCATGGCTGGCTCCGATCCTGGTCTCACTGACTCTGGCACCAGCCTAACCCCTCGGCAGGCTCCAATCCCGGCCTTGGAGGCCCCAGCACCAGCCTTGCCTCATGGCAGGCTCTGCTCCAAGACTCACTGACCCCGGGACCGGCCTAACCCCTCGGCAGGCTCTGATCCGGGCCTCGGAGGCCCCAGCACCAGCCTTGCCTCACAGCAGGCTCCAATCCTGGGCTTGCTGATCCCGGGACCAGCCTAACCCCTTGGCAGGCTCCAATCCCAGCCTCAGAGGCCTCAGTAGCAGCCTTGCCTCACAGCAGGCTCTGATCCCAGCCTCACTGGCCCCGGCACCGGCCTCACCCCTCAGCAGGCTCTAATCCAAGTACTTTCTTCACCCAGCATGTTGTCCCACATTCCCAAGGGTGTGGTACCACACTTATTTTTATATATTAAATATTCTTTTTGCATATATTTGTAAAATTTAATGCTTTGGAATTCAGTTAATTTGGGAGGAGGAGGGATATTAGAGATTGATCACAGGGTCATTCTACCTCTGAGTGACTCTCCCAGCCTTTTGTATTTTTTTTTCTGAAGTATGGTCTCTATAGGTTGCTGAGAGTCTTACTAAGTTGCTGAGGCTGTGATCCTCCTGTATCAGCCTCCCAAGTACTAGGATTACAGGTATGTTGTACCATGTCTGGATCAATTTATTTTTCATCAAAACCCTGGTAACAGTCAACTACATTAAAATAGTAAACTGTATTGATAGACAACATCTTTATATCCTTATCTCCTCCTTCAAATTTAAGCCAGCATCTCTTGCCACATATCATTTTGCTGGGACTATTGCCTTACATCTTTCTTGTGGGTTGCTCATTGTCATCATCTAGTAAGTCCTTGTGGGCATGTGAGTTTACAACTTTTGTACTAAGAGTACACCCAGAAACAGTGACATCCACATCCCCTGGGGATGTGTCCCAATGCAGAGATCTACTGAATTGGACCACTCTGGGGTGGCTGAACAATCTGTACTTCTGCAAGCCTTCCAGGTGGTTCTGAAGCTCACACTTTAGAAGCCTTCTTCTGACGGACCTAGCTAGCCCATGAACCTCCCTTCCTGGCTGCCCCTCCATCCTGCATCTTTTTTATCAAGGGCCCACATCCTCCTCCTCTAGAAGGGTCATATATTCTCCTAAGAGAGTCAGCATTCATTTCCCAGAACCAGCTGATCCCACATTAGGATGAAACATCTTCCATTTTTCCAGGCCAGCTAAGCCAATGGTGTTGCAGTTAAACTATGAAACCAATAGACGTCATTTGAGGAGTATTTTCCCTTTGCAATTTCCCAGGGCCCTTGTTGGAAGTTTTTATCAGTGGAAAGTTTATCATGTGAACAATTTGTTGGATGTCTGCCTGAGCAACAAAAGACATTAAGAAGAGCAAAGAAGAAGAGAGCAAGCTACCATTTTGTCTTTGCATTAAGGAATTGGTCATAAACACTTTCTTGTAGTCTTCCACTAGGAAAGTTTCAGAGTAGCTCCCTTTTTCAGCCCCCTAGTAATTTCCTGGGCTGAAAATGAGCAAAAAGGGCAGCAGTCATTTCCAAGTCCCTTTCTCTATCTCAGAGCCCTCTACAGTGAGCCAGAGTAATGTAAATTCTAATGTCTGTCCCAAATGACAGTGCTACATCCCATACACTCCTCCAAGATCTGCACATTTTCTCTACTTAAAACTCACTTTTCCCCACCATAATCTTTTCACACTGAATCTTTCACTTTCAATGCTATGTACTAAGTCTGAACATCGTCAATATATAAATAAAAATATTTAAAACAACAGAGAAGACAAAACTGATGCAGAGGGCATCAGAAACAACAAGGATAGTATGGAAAATGCAGGCAACAAATTAAGACCTTTATGTGAAATGGAAAAGCATCAAGCAAAAAAAGAAAAAAAAGGTAACTTACAAAAACCAACATGGACCTCAATACAATTTATAATTGCAAGGCATCAATGAAAGTATGCTTTAAAAAGAGTTTATTTAATTGTACCAATAAAAAAAATTATTGACTGGATATAAGATAAAATTAAATCCTAATCCTAGGATTAGGATCTTTGTGAAATGTTATGAAAATAAACCCTTGACTTCTTGTATTCTCTGACATAAACTTGACCAGATCTCTGAAGCAAACACTTACTGATCGGTGCCGGGCGTGGTGGCGCACGCTTGTAATCCCCGCACTTGGGAGGCAGAGACAGGAGGATTGCGCAGGTTCGAAGCCAGCCGCACGTGCTGGCTTAGGAGACCCTGTTCCCAAAAAATGTAAAAATAGGTCTGGGAGTGTAGCCCGGAGGTAGAAGGGCTTCCAGGAACCCCAGTACCACAAAAAAAAAAAACACTTACTGATCAACAAAATACTTTTCAATGCCCTGAACATCAGCAGCTTCCTCTTAAATTCACCAACAAACAAATTTGATATGTAACCTTCTGCTTGTGGATATTTCAGGTTGGAGTCTCCGACTCGCTCTCTGGTGATGGAGGCCCCCAAAGGAGTAGAAATAAATGCAGAAGCCGGCAATATGGAAGCCACCTGCAGAACTGAACTGAGACTGGAGTCCAAAGATGGAGAGGTAGGGGTGGAAAGAACAGGGGGCCAAGAGGCCAATCTCTCCTAATGCTGGTTCTTCACTGAGATTGATCCTACACTGCTAGCAACCAAAGGATCCAATCAGCAGGTCTTACTTTCTGAAACAAAAAGATGAACAGCATGATTATAACCAAAACCCATAACACATAAAAGTTATGATTTTAAAAGCGCTAGGATAGTGGCATGTATTGCAAGCACTGAACTATATGACCGTGAAAATGAATGCTATTTCCAAATTCTTCTTCTTGTTGCCATAAAATAGGATTCAGTTAGCTTGCATAACTAAGCAGTATATCACACTCATATGATTCTCACCCGTAAATGAACCTAATTTACGTGCCATCATGTTATGTTGTATGCTTCTATTTTTATTGAGAATGAAGGGTCAGATCTGACAAATATCCCAAGTTAGAACATGTAAAAAATTTATAAGGTAAAACTAGGTAACCAGAGAATGAAGTATTACAGATATTCACTTTTTTATCCCACCACAATTCCAGTTGGGTAAACAGAAAGGCTTTTTATAAGCAAAGAAAGCTAAATCCATCCTCCTCAAAAATATGATTTGACTGCAGATATTTAAAAATGCCTTCAAATTATTCATAAATAACCTTTTATACTTAAGAATAAAAAAAATAGCCACACATGGTGGCATACCATAGTCCCAGTACTTGGGAGGTTGGGTAGAGGTTCACGGGTTTGAGGACAGCCTCACCAGCATAGTGAGACTCTATAACCTAGTAACGCCCTATTTCAAACAAAAAATTAAAATGGATAGAGTTGTAGCTTGAAGGTAGAATGTCCCTGGGTTCAATCCCCAGCATGAAATAAAGGGGTAAGAAACCCTGAGGGGTTTTTGTTGTTGTTTTGTTTTTAAGGCAAAACTGAATTTTAACCCTTCATAGCCATTTACAAGGTATCCATCTCCACCTGTCCCTACACATCTACTGTGTGGCTATAAAGACCACCTCTTGATAGATTTGACATTTGCTCTTTTGTTTTAAAAGAGAGCTCTCAGTTATCACAACCATCTCTTTAAATAGGCACAAACTGTAAACCACACACACACATACACATTAAAGAGCATCTATCTCACAATTTGAACTCTGAATAAATCAGTTATAATCAGAAATCTAATGGTGCCTTCCACTGTTTATTTTTTGTGATCATGTATCTCTCACAGTATATTCTAGAAAATATCAGCAGCATAAATTAGGTTAGTAAAGATAAGCTCACTATTCATTTAAAACCTGGGAAATGCTGGGTACTCTACCCTTTTCTTAAAGATTCATCTTGCACACAGACTGTCATAGAATCTTAGAGGTCCCCAAGTAATGAAAGTTGTATTCCACATTTATTTGACGTTCACACACTGTTCCCATTCAATATGCCATGTTTTTGTGAAACTTCTGCTAATATTGACCAGTGTGGCATGATCTCGCTAGAATATAAATTTCTGGGATGGTAACGAGATAAAGAGAGATCTTTATCTCTCTTGCTCATTTCCAAATTTCCAGCGCCAAGTTTGTTCAACACACGGTCAGTGCTCATAGGGTTTACAGTGAGCTAAACATTCATCTGTTTCTTAATGTCAAGAGCCTAGATGACAGTGTCTGACTGACTCTCTCCTTCCTATCTGCTCTCTTTAGATTAAGTTAGATGCTGCGAAAATCAAACTACCTAGACTGCCTCATGGATCCTACACGCCCACGGGAACGAGGCAGAAGGTCTTCGAGATCTGCGTCTGTGCCAATGGGAGATTATTCCTGTCCCAGGCAGGAACTGGTTCCACTTGTCAGATAAACACAAGTGTCTGCCTTTGAAAGACTATCCACAGTGGACATTGTCAGCAGCATAAAAGCCTTTTTTGGCTATAGACATTGGCTGCCAGCTATTTTTACTAGAACACAGAAAGCCTATCAAAGACCTTTTGTGTGTATGTGTGTGTGTACATGCGTGTGTGTGTGTATACGCGTGTGTTTGTGTGCGAGTGGGTATAAATATATAAATAAATATAAATAAATATATATATATCCTCTGTATAAAATGAGGTTTCAGTACAAAAGGAACCATGGGTGACCCTGTGATATCCACTGTCATTTTTCATCCCATCCCCAACACCCATGTGACAATATCCAATCACGAATTCAGGCCCCACTTCCCACAGACTGTTCAGAATCACACTGTATATCAAACACTTAGAGAATCCTTATCAACATGTTCAAGTGACAGTGTCTCTTTTCCCCTTGAATGTCATTAGAGGCAGTGATGGCGGGAATCTCATAACAGGCAAGCACCAAGATCCTCATGTCAGGCATATACATCTGGGGGTTGGGTGTGGCTCAGTGGTAGAGCGTGCACTTAACATGAGTTCAATTCCCAGCACTGCCAAAAAATATAATAATAACAAGAGACATTTGGTTTTCCTTTCTTTTGATAAGGTCTGGTCATAGGCCCATACCATGAAAGTCAGCCCCAGCCCTAGGAACTCAAAATGGCCACATGTCCTGGGGCTGTTGTTATTGGATAAATAAGGACGGTGAAGTTTAACTAGTTCTGGATGGTTCACCAAACTCTGACTCATCTTACTTCCTTTAAAATCACATACGCTCCCACAGTCAAAATAAGAGTTGTAAGTCAGCGCAAAACAGAATAACAGCTTCTTTTCAGCTGGCTAGAAGCTACTCTATGGCCTGACAGAAATAAGTGGGCACGATGTCACCGTTTAAAAGAACAATGGCTGCAAAGCTGTGAGATTCTCACTCCTGCCTTTATCCAACAGACTCTGACACCCTCCCCCAGCAATCAGGTTGACCAAACCCCTCAGAGTAGAATCCCTACCCCAAGAGAAATCGTTAATAGGATGGAAATTCAAGAATAGTATAGGGAACTAATTCTCATATTTCTTAGGAGTAACAGGCAATTTAGGGACATGCCTTGTTAATGCAAAGGCATGCACAGACTCCTGGCTTTAATCTTATATTTTTCAATACCAGTATATTCAAATTTCTAAATCCGCATTTTTTCCATGCATCACAGATCTACCTGCTGCCAAAATTGCTCATTGCAAGTTGATGTCAGCAGAGTCACATGTCTCTATTCCATGTACCCCAAGGCCCAGCAGCACTTGCTCCCCATCAGGGGAAGCAACCTCCCTAATTCCCGCCATCAGCTACCTCTCGCCACTCCATCCTCATCGCCATGCTCCAGGGTCACCCTGGCCAGCTCTTGTGCTGGGACAGGGGATTATACCATCTCTGTTCAAAGAGGGGGAAATGTGCCTATGCCTTAAGTCAATGCACTCAGCAAGGAGAAGCACATCCTATTTATCTTGTCGTTACCTGTAGTTTATTTTGGGTGATTGGAGGGGAATGGGTTAGTTGCGATGGGGCATCATAAGCCAAATGGTTAACAGGTACGGACACAAAGGATGTAACTGGCTCAGATAGTCCTGGATGCCATTTGAAATAAGTAGTCCCACAACCCAAAATGAAGTCATGTTTGTAGGCCTGAATGGTTTTCTTTCTTTCTTTCTTTCTTTTTTTTTACTGTATAAAATTCTGATTTTTCTTTCTTCACAAGCAGGGGAAGGATTGTCATAGAAGATTAAAAAAAAAAAAAAAGGAGGGTTGATTTTTATTAGATGTCACTCAAGCACCAGGCTGAGGTTTGCACATGTGTGAGGTAAAAGCAAGCTGTGTGTTGCTTAGTTATTTGGTAGAGAGAGAATGGGGTGGTCCATACCTGGCCAGCCACACCAGTAAATTGGAGGCCCCAGGCTTGCTTTCCTTGCTTTCATTCAATAACTCATGCAGAATTGGATTGGTCAATCTTAGGGAAGGGCCATTAAATTTCTTGGGCTGTATCACTCAAGTTCTAAAAGGAAATAGAATCAAAGACATCATGTTTCCCTAGATTGGTTTGCCTAATACCTTGTAGGGCCAGGCTGTCATAATTTGCTTAAATCACACACGGGTTTTGCCAAGCCATATGTCAAGTCCTTGGTTCTGAGGATTACTGACCCCACATCATTCAGATAAACAGTAATGGCTCTGAGGTCCTCGTGGTTAAATACCTTAAGACAGTTTTTTTCTCTTTGAAGGCATTTTGCCATTTCACATGCGACAACTATGGGTGATGAGAAAGCAACAGGTTTCCTGAATCTTTCCTTTCGTTTTGTTCTACTCATGACATAAAAAGACTGAGATCAGCGCCTCCAAAGTTTTATGCCAATTAAAAACAAATTTGATCCCACTTGAAAAATTTAACCCTAAAGGTAATCATATCACAACTAGAACAAAAATAGTAATAGCAATTGAGAATATAAATAAATGCTTTGGGAGACACATGTTATAAAAATTCCCCCCATTTATGCTAAATGACCACAATATATAAGCTAATAAGCAAGAACTACAATAATGGGTGAAGTTATGTATTCAGTTCAGACTTTAGAAATTGGCAAAATTCATTCTAAGTTTTTCAATATACTTTTTTTTTCCTTTTCATCCCAATGCTTTCCAATTAGAATGTCTATCCATGGTCCTGAAATGAAGTGTAACCAGACTTCTGGGGGGAGAAGAACTAGCTTTCACCATAAAATCTGCTAACCCTCTAATTTTTAAAAAATAAGATTATTTCTAATATTTATATATATAATAGCTGCTAGACAGTCACACCCCTGGTTCTATTAAGCAGCTGGTGATACAACAAAAAGTTCAAATGAATCAAGCTTCAGCATACTACAAATTTCTAGTATGCTAATATTCTTCAGAGGGTTTTTGTAAATTAAAAATTGATCTCTAAATGTTTAACATTTAGTCGAACCCTATCTGATATCTATTCAACAAGTGATGAAAGTTCCAGTATGGGAAACTTGTAGAGTGTAACAAAGGTTTTCCAAAGTCCTTTGGTGGCATCTACTTTGGTGGGAAGTTGGCATGTGGTGTTATGATTATTAAATCACCCAAAGGACAAGGATCATCAACTGGAATCCACTTTTACCTTCCTTCAGGTTAGTTTCCCTTTGGATAATTGTACATCCAGCAGCGTAGACCAAAGATTGCTAGAGGTGTGACCCTAGGAGCAAGGGTCAGCAAACTATGCCCTGGAGACCAAGTCTGACTCACCACCTTTAAAAAAAAAAAAGGTTGTTTGGTAACCATATACATATTTTCATTTACATGTTGTATATGGCTGATTTCACTCTAAGACATCAGGATTCAGCCATTGGCATAATGCATGACCCCTAAATCTTTACTATTTACCCTTATGCAGAATTGGTTTGCTGGCTTCTGACCTAGAGATTCTTTGTACTATATGTCTGACATAGCTGGAATGAAAGTGGATTTCCTAGCAGCAGGAAGTAAGTCCACACCTGGGCTTAGGAATATAAATACTTGCAGAAGTAACTGAAGAAGGAAGTCCTTCTTTATACTGCATGAAGAAGAGACCCACCTGTCAGAGAAACACAAGAAGGATGTAAATAGAGGAGGCTTTGTGATCCTCCGAGATCCCAGAGTAGATAGAGAGTTCCTTTGGTCACCATCATTTTGTATTAAGAAGTGAAATAGGTAGTCCTTTGATTAAATATTCAAACTCTTCTCTAAAAGCTCTCTCCTGCCTATCTTCATAGAGGGTATAGCTTACACCTCACCCAACCACGCTCTGCAAAAATGACCAGTCCAAGGTCCTCCAGAGAATATTTTTGAGTTTTCATTTTCTTTTGACCCCTGTCACCTCAACTCTTTATGCCATTTTAATATTCCTATATCCACTCTAGGCCTGGAGGTATGATCAGAACAAAAAAACAATTGAAAGTACTAGAAGAAACAACATCTTAAAGATATGTAGGAAGAAAACTTGGAGGAAAAAAATTCTAGGAAGTTATTAATTAGAAGAGCCAGATTAATGCCACTTTGCTTTTGTCCCCAAGAATCTAGGTCTTTGCTCTTTGGTTCCAAAAACACGTATTTGAATTCTAATGTCTTTGGATCCATAAGGGAAGGCAGACAAATCTACCAGAGGTTTGTCTCTTCAGTGAATATTTCTTTGCTAATTGAGGTCTTTACATTCAATATTATTAGGACACTAACAGAATGATTCTTTTTAAGTCTTAATATTCACATTGAAAAGGAAAGAATTTTTATGAAAATGAACACCATTTACCAGTTTCTAATCTATATCATTGAGAGAAGCCCCTCAGCTTTTTATGTGGATACAGCTAAAAGATTAGGTTGGCAACAGAATGAAAATATCTTGCTGTTGTTTATTTTAGGCAAAAAAATAGCATAATGTTTGTGCCAAAAGGGTAAATAGACTATTTAAGCACCCTCTCTTTTTTTCAAAGGCACTATGAAAAGTAAAAATCTTACTTAAGTAAGTTGTAAACAAGTCTGGTTCTCTCTTGTCCCCTGCCCCAGGAAGTCTTAGAAAGGATAAAGAAGCAGTTCCTTCAATGATATATTTGCATGGGGCACCAGTAGCAGGTGGGCAAAGAAGTTATAATGAGAAAAACCACCTTAGAAAGCAGACCTTTTATCTCAAAGATAAAATGTCTTTCCTGTGGTCTCTCATCACTTTCTTCTTGGTGGAAGGTTCCCTCAATTCCAACATATTTCCATTAAAATAGTCAAAGCTACTGCATCTGGATGTCAAATGCACCTCTTTCTTTGTGGTAATCAGAATTTCAAATTATACAGTTGCCTCTGGATTTCTCATTCACAAAGCCAAAGCCACTGATAAGACATAAAGCAGCCGGAAGCCTGCTGCTTTAACCAGTACAGTACACCACACGCATGCATTAGCTCTTTTACAACCAATGTGATTGCTATGGCTCTTAAAAGCTTTCTCCATAATGGAGTCCTTGAGATTTTTTTTAAGGTAGGTCTCAATGGCAAAAGGAATATTACTTGTGGGAGGTCTTCCTTTTAAGTATTTTCAGGGTATAAAAGAAGTGCCCCTTGGGGGATACTTTATGCTCACACCATGCTGCTTGGCTCTTCCCCGTCCTCTTTTTGTAGATACTGAAAGAGTAGATAATTAGTGTCTTTCTTTGAGGATAAGATAGAGCAAAACTGTCATAAGCCCCTGATTCATTAGGAAGTGTGATGTCCTGACACAGTATTAATGAGGCCATCACACCCATCGATAAACAGTCTCAAATATACCAACAGCGATGCTAACTGCAAATCCTAACTCTAGCCCAGAAACTGGTAATATCAGTCCACAGCTGGCATAGAGAGGAGGAAAGAGGGGCTGTAGGCAAGAATCGGGTTGAGAGTCCAAAGCCATTTGTCACAATAGGACTCCTGAGCAGTGTTCAAAATGCCCCACGAGGCATGCAGACATCTTAGCTACAAAGTGGGCAGATTTTGCTTCACTGCTGAATATGGTCTAGTTAAGATCAGCTGAGTGAAATATGAAGGTCTTCTCACTGGAAGAACAGAGAGAGGAAAATATGTGATTAATCTAAAATCTACCCTGCACACCTAGATTTGCCTGGTGGTTCCTTGAATCTTTCAATGTCTTCATAGCCTACTTCTAAATTTGGGGGTTTTAGTGAAATTAGAGTTAGATAAGATTTCATGAAGTAACAACTGCAAGATTGTCTGAGGGTAAGAAGATGACATTTGTCAACAAGATATTGGTAAAATAGTCTAAACTACTATTTATCGTTTCTTTAGTCTCTGTATTCCTCTAATTCATAGGGTTCTAACTTCATGAAGGTCATGAATTCTTTGGAGAATAGGAACAAAGCTATGAAACTTCTCTACAAAAAGATAAAAAGCCTCCATAAATTTTTTTATAAAAGGTTTTCTTGGACTCCACACCTACTGCAAAACATAGAGTTGACTTTTTTCCTCCAATTATCATAATTGTTTAATATTCACTGAACATGAACTCTATGGTAGGCACTATGCTAAAACGTTCATATATATTCACTCATTTAAGTCCTCAAAGGAGTCCTTTGAGCTATGTTTTATCATAGTTCAAACTCACAAGTATGGAAACTGAATGGCAGAGAGGGTAAGAAACTTGTCCAAAATTACTAGCTAGAAAATGGAAGGGCTACAATATGAGTCAAACTCCTGACCACTATGCTATTGAGTCACCAACATGTCAAACTATTTTTCAAGTGGTCAGGAAGTGTCTCCTACTGGATTTTATACTAGATCTTCTTGAATAAGTAAAGAGGCTAAAGAACCTTTATTTTTCTCATTTCTGTAGCGTCTTACCATGACAGCATCCAACACTAAAATATAGGTGCCTAGGATGAAAATATAGAAAGTCTGCCTGAATAATAGAACCTAGAACCAAAAGAAATGAGTTTGCTTTGGGTGTGATGCTTGTTAAACTGGGCTTCTTGTCATTACAGACTGGAAGGTCCGGGTTGTATATGTCATATTTAGGAGAACATTCTAATGGCCGTGTATGGAGATAGCTAAACAGGGCAGCATTCCTCTACACATACATTTTCTTCTCTTATTTTAGGTGAGTTCATTAACACTATTTGGTTATCATTCTTCCCTACCTTTACTTCTGGCAAAACTAAAGGAAAGAATAAAATAGAATGAGCTTTGCAGAGTATCATCGTCCCTGTCCCTACAAAAACGATAAGACTGTGTTGGATGGCTCATTTTATACTAGGCTCTGTCTGATGAAGCTGAGCTGGCCTCTTCGGCTCTGTGACAACTTAAGCCCTATATCCTGTCAGCTATCACTAAGAGGCCATATCCTTTCCTGCATGCAGAACTCTTGCCACCAAAACTTTAAAGCCATTATTAACAGTTCATCTGAACTGGAAATGAGATCCATTTGCCAATCCTTGTCTAAACAGTTGCATTCAAAGCAATGTATGGTTTACACTGGTATCCTAGGTCCAGCACCATGTTGGTGGCCTTCTATCTAGGGAAGAAGACATGAGTGCATTTGGAGTTCATCATACCTGGGAGCAAAGTAAGTCACTGGATTGCGAATGGTTAAAGACAACGTGCTTTTGAAGAATTAACTTGGCCAAGACCATCCAAATAGATTGTATGCCAGTTCATTTTTATTAAGGGACATCTGACAACCTGCCCCATCCAGAGCTGAGAGTTGCAGCAGCAAAGAGAGCATGGCCCATCCTGCTTTTATGTGTTTTCTAAACAGCATATATATGATCCACTGGGGTGGCTATGAATCCACTCTCTCTACCCACATACACTCAGCCCCATGGTTAGCTTATTTGGCTCAACCTTTCCATAAAACTTTAATCAAAAGATGAGCTACAAAGGTATTTTAGTTTCTATCTTAGGGTAAGTCAGTCAGCAATTTCCTTTCTAATGATGTAGATGTCCAAATAGCAAGCTAGTGATGGATAATTTAAGGGGTCTTATACAACTAACCTCACCAGAGCCAGAAATATGGCTTCCTAAAAAATAAGGGAGATTCTAGAAAAGTAGAAGGAATTATGGGCACAGTTATATTTAGGTAACACAAAATTTATGTTTATCCACTGTTTCCATGATGGGTTTGGATGAAATTTTCCATATGTTAACCACCTTTCCCCAGTCAAGATTTTCCCTTTGGAAGTCTATGAAGAAGCAGGAACACACCTCTTTTGGAGGTCATGTTTTAGAAGGAAAAGGCAGAGGACATCCAACATGCTGTGGCAAGATACACCTCTAAATAAACCAGACTCCGGTGCTTTTAACAGAAAAGAGGAGGTCATCAAAGTCCCATTTGCTTGGAAATTTCACATTTTGAAAAAGGGGTCCCATTCCCATGAAGCAATTGAGTTCAACCTTTGTGTTCTTTTTTTATCTGGTTTTGTTTTCCCTCTGGGTTTTAGTGTGATATAAGAAGAAAGCTTTTTTTTGTTTTGTTTTGAATAACATCAATCCTTGCACACTCTATGCAAAAATTTTGTAAGCATTGCAATAATGCTATGAATTACGAGGAACTATTTTAACTTTATTACACTTTCTGTATAAAAAATTTGTATTTAATATTATTTCAATTGCAGTCTTGTAAAATATATTAATAAAATAATGATTGATAAGAAGGAAAGCACCCTTGTCCACTTCTTCAGAGAACTCTCCTCTCTCTGTTAACAAATCAGCCACTCCTACTGACTCTACTACAAAAATACATTTTTTTTAGATTAACTTCTTTTTACCTCTCTTTGATTGGTGGCCTAAAACTTTGGTTAAGTCATTTGGGATGTTAGGAAAAGACACACATAGGCTGCACTTTGAAAAAAATTTTATAGTAAGGTAATATATGGCCTGGAACTTGGGAGTCTCCAGGATTTGAGGCAGCTATTCTTGACTACTCTCCTAACAACTTACCGAGGCTTCTCTGGCTACACTTTTCCACTCCCTTCTCTGAATCTTTGAAGAAGCCAAACTGAATGGTCCTTGCTGGGTAAAGCCTTTTCAGCCAGAATTTCTGATTAGCCTGTGGACAGGATATTTTTTAGTCAGGCACACATGCCTTGTCCAATCAGCTATTATATTTTTCCAAAGAACATCCCAGCACCACTGCCCTGAATGGAGCCGTGGGTGGCACCATGAATATTCAAAGGTACCATGGCAGACCCACTCTGCTCTAACCACCACAATCCATTCCTCATTTTGAGCACTTCATCTCGCCAGCCCTTCCATAATAATGAGTTGGTATACATACTATTTATTCCACCTGCTTACAACTCTCTTCTGTCTAGCAACACCTGCCCTAGAACAACCCTCCCAGTTTTATGCACATGTCATTTTCTCTCTGTAGTCCTCATAAGTCTCCCTTGATTTCTTCATTATTTTATAATATTACATTCTACTATGGCATATCTATTTCACTTATTTGAGACCCTAAGATACTTATATTCATTTTTAGAGTTTATATAGAATTGCTCACATATCTAAACTGATCTTCACAATAATGTTTTGAGGTATATAGGTAATTTTCCTGCCTAGGAAATCTAAAACAGATTTTACATACTCAATGCATAGCAGAATCAATATCCATTCCTAGTTATATTTTCATCAAAGACTACATCTTATTAAATTTACCTCCTGATTCCTAATGACACAAAAGGAAAATTACATAATCCCGAAGGCAAAAGGTTAGAATAAGAATTTCAGCCGGGCGTGGTGGCGCACGCTTGTATTCCACGCGCTGGGAGGCAGAGACAGGAGGATCGCGCAGGTTCAAAGCGCGCGCTAGCTTAGGAGACCCTGTTTCCAAATAAAAATGTAAAAATAGGTCTGGGAGTGTAGCCCGGAGGTAGAAGGGCTTCCAGGAACCCCAGTAGCACCAAAAATAAATAAATAAATAATAAGAATTTCATCCCCAAGTAGGATCCATTTTATGCATGAAGATGTAATAATTGTATTACCCAGCTTCTTTTTGAGGAAAATTCACTGCCCTCAAATCTAAATCAAAGAGAATGAAATCACTATTCAAAAGACCTGGTTGGAAAAAGTGTTTTAGCTTCAGAAAATAAAGAAACATGAGTGAGAGAAAAAGACTCTCACTGACATGTCGAACTATCTGACATCACTTTATATACAAAGTTAGAAAGCTAATGGAAATGCCAGGAAGCTAAAAAGAGCACTATCCTTTTCATCCAAGGAAAGTAATTTTAAAAAGCCACTTAGCAAAAGCCTCAGCAACTTAGAGAGACTCTGTTCAAAAATACAAAAGGCTGGGATATAACTCAGATGTAGAATACCCTTGAGTTTAATACACAAGTACACACACACACACACACACACACACACACACACACAGCAACAACAACAACATAGTAGTAAATAGTTACAAATCTACAACTTTAGATTTCATCCCATCTTTATCTCTTTATAAAAGACATAAGATTCTGCCACTTGTAATCCCCATGCTTGGGAGGTGGAGACAGGAGGATCGCACAGATTCTAAGCCTGCTGTGCTGGCTTAAGAGACCCTCTTTCCAAATAAAAAATATAAAATAGATCTGGCAGTGTAGCCCGGAGGTAAAATGGTTTCCAGGAACCCCAGTACCACCAAATAAAAAAAAAAAGAAAAAGATTAAGATTCTGCAGTGTACTTCTCCTGGAATAAGGGACATGGGCATAGGAATGTGTACAGAGGAATATATTGGATTCACTTTATAAAAAAAAACTTGTGAGCAACATGTATTACTTGGCTTATCCAATGGAGTACAATAACAAGTTAATTTGTGAACACCAAATTTTAATTTCTCTCTATAATATTGAGCACTTAGAGCTGAGGATCAATCTACAGCCTCCAGGAAGTACCTTCATTATCAATGAAAACATATGAGTGCCTGAGATTCCCAGATACAAATAATTAAACAAAACCAAAGAATACTTGTGAGATATCTCAAAATATCTCTTTCTAGAATGTAAAGTGGGTTCACAAAGTGTGAGACTAGAATCTTCCAAATTTTAGCTTATTTAAGTAAAAGAGTAAGAATTTTTGGACAGCAAGGTTTAAGATAATAGATGGTAAATCAAAGATAGAAATTAAAACATTAAATAATAAGTTTTAGTCCATTATAAAACCAAGTCAAGAGTTGTCGCTTCTTTAATTTGGGCAAAAATTAATCTACACAATCAGAATTTAAAAGTTCAGTAGCTGAGCAAGGTGATGCATATCTGTAACCCCAATAAATGGGTTTGAGGTCAGCCTCAGGAACTCAGCTAGAACGTCAGCAGCTCAGTGAGACCATATTTCAAAATAAAAATAAAAAGGGCTAGGCATGCAGCTTCAAAGTAGAATGCTCTTGGGTTCAATCAATCAAGAGAAAGAGAGAGTGAGAGACTGAGATTTAAAAGTAGACTTTACATTTAAAAAGTTAAGAGAGATTCAGTTTAGTAATGTACAATGATAATATGCCATATCTTATTAATTATACACAACTAAATAGACAATTATCAAAAGACAAAAATCCAGACCTATAAAAAAGAAGAAAATTAAATATGATTGTAGGAAAAAAAATTTCCACTCTGTATTTTACACTTGACAAATAGGCAAACATGAAAAATAAATTCTCACACATGCATATACTCCTATATGGCAACAAAAACACTTCTTTTACTATTCTCATTTCAGAGAAATAAATATAACCACAAGAATAAAAGTTAAAAGCTTTTAAGACTATCTTCTTTGAAAATAGAAACAGATAATATATTTTATATTACCATAAAGTCCCAGGAATTTAAGAAGTGAACATTTCTCTAATCAGTTGGTGATTTGTAAAAGTAACAAGTCTAATTATAGAATGCTCATTTAAAATGCTACAAATTGGGGGTATTCATTCGAGTCACCCCTCCATGCCAGTCTGGTATGGAGCTGTACCTATCCTCTGTATTTCTATCTTTTAATAAACTTCTTTAAATCTTCAGAAAAAAATAAAAATTAAATAAATAAATAAAATGCTACAAATTATAAAGCTTGACCAAATTAGTATTCTAAAAGAATAAAAACATTTAAATTTATCAATAAGTGAATAAAAATCATTGAACTTAGGATTCTAGAAAAAGTAAAAAACAAAAAAGAAATCAGTAAAACAAAGTTTTAAGTTGTACACCTTAAAAAATGAAACCAAGAATCCAAACCAGATAAAATTTTGATAAATCTTCCAAAAATATAAAAATGAGCTTAATATCACAAATACAAAAAATTAAAGTGTGTTAGTGCAACACATTATTTCCTTATTTAAAAAGAGACTGTGGCCGGGCGTGGTGGCACACACTTGTAATCCCCGCACTTGGGAGGCTGAGATAGCACAGGTTTGAAGACAGCCTCAGCTACTTAGTGGGTCTCTCAGCAACTTAGTGAGTCTCTGTTTCCAAATAAAATATAAAATAGATCTGGGAGCATAGGCCTGAGGTAGAAAGCCCCTAGGTTCTACCCTCAGTACCACAAAAAAAAAAAAAAATAGACTGTGTGTTTTGTGGTGCCAGGAATTGAAACCAGAGGCATTCTAGCTCCAAGATACAAGGCCAGACCACATTTTATGTTTTGTTTTAAAACAGGATCTCACTAGGTTGCTGAGAGCTTCATCGCTTGCTAAGGCTGGTCTCAAATCTACAATCCTCCCATCTCATCCTTTCAAGAAGGGTAATATGTTTTCTCTTAAATGTGGAAGCTAGGGATAACCCAGATAGATACAAGAGGAACTGTAGGTAATAGGGGACAAACTCTAGTGGATTAAGGAAGGTGTTTTGGGAAGGATGCCAGAGGAGAAAGAAAGACATTCCTTCTTTAGACATTACATAAGTATGTTAGAATACTGATTTCAATCTCAGTATCATGTATGGAAAGTGGGGAGGGAGTCGAGGGAAAGCCCATCAAGTACTTGTGCACGCATGTCATTATTACTGTGACCTACAATATGATGTGAGACTATAATGCACCAATTAAAGTATGTAAAAAGAAAACTAGAAAACCTCAATAAAAATTCAAAAATTAACCAAAATTTATAAAAATTAATGTTTCTTAAGCAAACAAAATAATTTTGTTTGCAAAATCCTACTGAGGATATATATCTCCTGGTATAAATGAATATTACATGTATTGAAAATAATGTATATATAAATTTTCATAAATTTATGTGTGAAAATTTATAATAAAAGATCTGATCTGCCAAGTATAGTGGTACACACATGTACCCCAATACTTGGGAACCTAAGAGGACCCCTGGATTCAATCTTCATTGTTACCAAAAGAGAGAAAGAGAGAAATCTAGATTAACCTTTACTAAGAAAAATACAAAATTTTTAAGAGAGATAAATATAAAAACAAGAAACTGACAGACACAGTGGTACACAACTGTAATCCCTGTATTTGGGAAGCTTAGAGAGGAGGGTCACAGGTTCGAGGCCAGTCTTAGCAACTTAGTGAAACCCTGTTTCAGGATTTAAAAAAAATAGGGCTTGGCTGGGCGTGGTGACGCACGCTTGTAATCCCCACGCTTGGGAGGCGAAGACAGGAGGATCGCACAGGTTCGAAGCCAGCCTCAGCTGGCTTAAGAGATCCTGTTTCCAAAAAAAAAAAAAAATAGGTCTGGGAGTGTAGCCCAGAAGTAGAAGGGCTTCCAGGAACCCCAGTACCACCAAAAACAAACAAACAAACAAACAAAAACTAAAAAATAGGGCTTGGGGTATAGCTTTGAGGTAGAAGACCCCTGGGTTCAATCCCCAAAATTATATACAAACACACAAAACGGAAGAAAACAACTCTCATTTCTGCAGGCTACAATTGATAAAGTTTTGTTTTCCTTCAAGCTGATTTATTAAATTAAGAGAATACAAATCAGTATCCAAACAGACATTTTACTTGTAGAAAGTAAAATTTAAAATTTACCAAAATAAACAGAAAAAAGGTATGCAATATTCTCTTTGAGAAGATGCTAATGAGAAATGTGTGCATGTAAGCCTCTACCATCTTGTACCCCATTAAGATGTATGATTACAATGCACTAATAAAAATATATAAATAAAGTTTTTTTTTTTTAAAAAAAAGAGAGAGGTTGCTGAAAGTCTCCCAACATTGCTGAGACTCTCCTGGAATCAGTGATCCTCCTGCCTCAACTCCCTAGGTCCTGGGATTACGGGCCTGAGCCATTATGCCTAGCAATAATCATGCATTTTGCAGACTTTCAGGAAGTGGACAACTGGGGGAAGCAGCACATCTCAGGCCTGCTGACATTCAATCTCTATTGCTTTGAAAACAGCATCTTGACAAGAGAAAAAAAAAACAGCATAAAATTGAAAAAAAGCAATGAAAATTAAAAGGTGGTAGATACAAAGCTAAAAGACAGAACAGTGGACAGAAAAGTAGCCCACCCTCATCTTCTGGGGAATAGCCGTGGCCACAGGGCCTCAGCAGCACCACGTTGCTTAATTGTGCTGGGACTTCTGGCACTGCTGCCTTCTAAGACCCCCAGCAAAGAAAGCCAACAACTTGAAATAAGTGGCTGCAGCTCATCAGAATTGTAAGCAGGCTCCACAGAGATCCTACTGCCTGGACCCTGGCTTAAACTTGCAGTAGCAGCTGCCCTCACCACATCCTCCAGAAGGCCAAAACAGTGCTCAACAACACTGCAAGTGAACTAGCTTTCCCCACAAGAGACTCCCCAAAGTGGCTGCAGAGACTCACACACCAAGCAATAGACTCAGAGTCTTATACTTTGCAGTTCACCCTGGTGAGAGTGGGCGTGGCACTTGCTGTTGGACATAGCATAGGGGCAGATTAGCAAATAGCCCTCAGGATCAATTGGGCAAAGAGGCCTACAGTCTTTAGGGCACAACTCCCTACTAGATCCACTAGGGATCACCACAAACAACCCAATTGTGGTGAGTGGGGAGAACTCAGACCAACCCAGCCTTATATGTAGAAATATAAGCTCATACATATATACTAGGTTTGGTCCCAACAACAACCATCACCTATATAAGCAGGGAGAGATGCAGGCTCTGGGTCTGTGAAAAGCATGGAGACCCATGCCTACACTAGATACAGCCCCAGTGATATGGGCCACCTGCATACATTAAGAAAGTCTCAGAGACAAGCCCTTTCTTAGAGCTTGGAGACCTAAGCTTTCAACAGGAAAGATGCCAGTGTCAGTTGATGCCAGCACTGAAAGAGATAAGGCAGAGTCACAATAATTGAAGGAGACCAAA
Organism: Muscardinus avellanarius; assembly: GCF_963383645.1. Lineage (NCBI taxonomy): Eukaryota > Metazoa > Chordata > Mammalia > Rodentia > Gliridae > Muscardinus > Muscardinus avellanarius. Next base: position 9,597,897 of record NC_137793.1, read on the forward strand.
ACCTGGGGACATAAACTGACATTATTACTATAAGTTACAGAGTAAATGAGAGTACTTGAAATATGCTCCAAAACTTATTATAGAAAGTTAACTTTAAATGGATGAAAGAATACACGCAGACCCAAGAGGACTACAGAGGCCAAGTCTACTCAGTATTCATATATTTGTAGGACTGAATTCTTTTGGTGTGTGTGTGTGTGTGTGTGTGTGTGTGTGTGTGTGTGTGTGTTTATCTGCTGTCTTCCTCAAACCTTTGATAAGCTTCATCTCTCTTTCATGTCTACTCTCTTTCCCCCATCCCTTTTTTCTTTTCTTTTCTTTGCCTTGTATTAAATCCAATTCATATTACTATAATAAATACTCTATACTGGTTACTAGAATCCTACTACATACTCACTATCTCTAATCTCTATTTCTAATCTCTACTATATGTTACCTTACTAAACTCAAACCCTCATTTTACTCAATCCTATCTGCAACTTTACCCTATTCTTGAATTTACTCCTTCAACACCTTTCTCCTCATTCAACATTCAACAAAACTTAGCCTTGCATATCCAGCTGAAACCTATCAAAATCAACAAACTAAAAAAATGATACAAACTTAAAAAATATGAAATCATGAGAAGTAGGAATATCAAGGAAGCAATGAGCTCCCACAACCCAACAATAATAAAATTCAACAACACAGAATTGCAGAGATTGCCAGAAGGACAAATCAGAAACCTAACTGTAGAAATAATACAGTATTTCCTAAAAGAATTTAGGAAGAGCATAAAACAAACAAATAAACAAAGAATCTGACACCCTAAACAGTAATCAGAAAGCAGAAAGAAGCTCTGAAGGAATCCAAGGATGCAATCATTGAAGTGAAGGCATCAATAAAAACTATAAGCAGTAGACTAAAACCACATGGAAAATAGAATCTTGCTTTTAGAAGATTACTACCACAAAAATTAATTTATAGTATAAAATTTAGAAAAAACAAATAAGCATAAATTGGACATTGAAGAGATATGGGCTCACCTTAAAATAGCTAACCTAAAAATAATATGCATAGAAGAGGGAATAGAAGGTGAAACCAAAGAGATGAACAATCTTTTCAAAGAAGTAATATCAGAAAATTTTTCAAACATAGAAAGAGGTTGAAAAAAAAGAGGTACAGGAAACTTATAAAATGCCCATTAGAGAACATCAAAGAAAAGGTTCACTATGCCACATAATAGTCAAACTGACTAAACTAAAGGCCAAGTAGAGAATCAAAGGCAACAAAGAAAAAGATCAAGTGACATTAAAAGGCAAACCAATTAGAATCACCTCAAACCAAGTCATGAAAGCCAGGAGGGCCTGGAGCAACATATTCTAAGCTTTGAAAAAACAAAACTTGCAGTCAAAAAATTTCTATCCAGATAAACTATCTCTCAAATTTGATGAGGAAACAAAAATCTTCTACAACATACAGAAGCTGAAAGAATTTGTCTTTTAAATCAGCACTAGAGAAAATACTCAAAGAGATTAATTACAAAAAAGAAATAAGTAGCAAATGCCAGCACCAGAGAAACAATATTTTGATCAAAAACAGCTAATCAAAGAAGAACAAACACTATCAAACAAAAGTTAAAACTCAAAATATTAGGGATTAAAAATCATCTCTCAATAATTATGCTTAACATAAATGACCTCAACTCCTCAGTAAAAAGATATAAGGTGTCAAAATGTATTTAAAGACAGAATTCATTTATCTGAGGCCTGCAAGAAACACACCTTATAAGTAAAGATATTTTAAAAAAAACCCTAAATGTTAATGGCTGGATCAAGGTAATCTATGCCAAGTAATTCAATCAAAAAACTGGGCAAGGGAATTAAATAAACATTTCACAAAAGAAGATATTCAAGTGGCCAATCAATGTGTGAAAAAATGCTGAACAATATTAGTAATTAGAGAGATGCATATCAAAACTACCCTGAGATTTCTCATAACACCAATTAGAATGGAAATCATTAAAACACAAACAACAAATGCTAGTGAGGATGAGAAGTGAGAACTCTAATACATTATTGGTGGGATTGCATCATATTATAACCACTTTGGAAAAATGTATGAAGAATCCTCAAAAGAATGGGAATGAACCTACCACATGATTCATTATCACTTCTGGGTATCTACGCAAAAGAATGGAAACCAAACTACCAAACTAATACATGTGTATCCATGTTCACAGCTGCACAATTCACAATTGCCAAACTATGGAACAAACCAGGATGCTCAATGATAGATGAACAGATTACAAAACTCTGTGATATGTACACAATTAAATTTTACTCAGCCATAAAGAAGAACAAAATTAAATTATTTGTGGTGAAATGGGTGGAACTAGAGAACATAATGCTAAGTGAGATTAGTCAGTCAGAAAAAGTAAAAAATCAGATATTTTTCCCAATATTGCAGAAGCTAGGAAGAAAAAGGGTCATAGGAGGAACTCTAGAAAAAGATGAAGAAACCATAAATGAACAAATAAGGTGACCTGACTGAGGGGGATTAGAGAGGGAATAGAGAAATTCCCTGTTTGTGATGTATATTCACAAACATATCAAAGTCAATCACTAAGCCAAACATGAGAAGGAGGGAGGGAGTAGGGAATAGGGTGGGAATTGGAGAAGAACTAAAGGAGTGATGTGTGCATGTATGCCTCTACCATCGTGTACTCCATTGAGATGTATGACTATAATGCCCCAATAAAAATAAATAAAAATTTTAAAAATATATTGAAATGACAAAAACTTAACAGTTTCAGGATTACAACATTATTACAGTAATGATTACATTTCAGAAACATAAATAAAGATCAACTGCATTTGGTATTTTTTTAAGTTTTTATTGTTGCATTGCAGTCATACATCTTAATGGGATACAAGATGGTGGAGACAAACATGCACATATCACCTTACCCATTTCCCACCCCATTCCTTCCCCCTCCCTCCTTCTCATGTTTGGCTTAGTGATTGATTTGACATGTATTTTAAAGTACATCATGTGCATTAGAGAATTCCCCTCTTCCCCCTCTCATCCCCTCAGTTAGGTCGCCTTATTTGCTCATCTATAGAATCTCCTTCTTCATCTAGAGTTCCTTCTATGACCCATTTTTCCCTAGCTTTTACATATTAGGGAAAGCATCTGATTTCTTATTTTTTGTGACAGACTAATCTCACTTAGTATATTGTCCTCCAGTTCCATCCATTTCCATGTAAATTATGTGTGTTTTTCTTTATGGCTGAGTAAAATAACATTGTATACATATCCAATGGTTTTGTAATCCATTCCCCTGTTGAGGGACATCGTGGCTGGTTCCATAGTTTTTTTTTTTTTTTTTTTTGGTCTGGTGGTCTGGCTTATTTATACAGTTTCATTTGTCTGATACCAAGATTTTGATAACTTAAAGATAACATTTCAATAGTTTTTTTGCTTTCTTTCTTACCAGAGAATATTTTTTTCTTTTTTTTAGGTGAAGCTATCATATATTTATATATTTATTTTTCAGAAAAAATCTATCCTGATAAGGAATATGGACTCTAGATACCCAAAACGATCTCGAAAAAGAACAAAGCTAGAAGATATATATTTTCTGATTTCAAACCATATAAAGCTATAATAATTGAAACAGTGTAGTACTGTTATAAAGGCAGATATATAAACTATTAGAGTTAAATAAAAGCCTAGAGATAAATTCTTCCATATATTGTCAAGTTATTTTTGACAAGGTTTCCACGAACGTTTGGTGGAGGAAATAATAATCTTTTAACTAAATATTGTTGAAAAATAATAATTACATGAAAAAAATAAAATTAGACCCTTACCTAATCCCATATACAAATATTAACTCAAAATAGATAAAAGACCTAAATATAAATCTTAAGACTATAAACTTTTAGAAGAAAATCTGGGTCATAAAACCTCATAACACTGAAATTGGCAGTGATTTCTTGGATATGATTTCAATGGCACAGGCAACAGAAGGGTATACAAACTCCCTAAAAAAAAATATTGTATATCCAAAGGCAATGTAAACAGAGTTAAAAGTTACTGATAAAATGGGATAAAATATTTTCAAATGCTATATCTGAAGGTATAGTAATATTCCAACTAAAAATCCTAAAAATTAACAACAATAAAAGCAAACAATACAATTTAGAGATAGGTAAAAGACTAACATGAATAATGAATCTCCACAGATAACCAATCTTAGTTGTCTGTTGGATGGAAAGTCTTGTTTCTCTGGTTCTGGTGTGTGTTACCTATTTCTTCTTTGTAGTTAATCTCTTTGAGTATTTTCTCTAGCGCTGGTTTTGAAGACATAAATTCCTTCAGTTTCTGTTTGTCATGGAAGCTTCTTATTTCTCCATCTAATTTGATAGAAAGTTTTGCTTGGTAGGAAATTTTTGGCTGGAAGTTGTTTTCTTTCAGAGTTTGGAATATGTTACTCCAAGCCCTTCTGGCTCTCATGACTTGGTTTGGGAAGTCTGGAGTGATTCTAATTGGTTTGCCTCTGAATGTCACTTGGCCCTTTGTTTTTGTTGCCTTTAAGATTCTCTGCTTGGATTCCACATTGGTCATTTTGACAATTATGTGGCATGGGGATCCTCTTCTCCGATCCTGTCTAAAGGGAGTTCTATAAGTTTCCTGGACCTGTGTATCGACCTCTTGCTCTATGTTTGGCAAATTTTCTGCTATTACTTCCTTGAAGAGATTGTTGATCCCTTTGGTTTCACTTTCTTTTCCCTCCTCTATTCCAATTATTCTTAGGTTAGCTCTCTTAAAATGGGCCCATATTTCTTCAATGTCAGATTCCTGCTGTCGGATTTTTTTTTCTAGATTAGAAACTATGCGTTCATTTTTGGATTGATCATCTTCTAAGAGCGAGATTCTATTCTCCATGTGGTCTAATCGGTTGTTTGTACTTTGAATTGAGGTCTTTACTTTATTAATTGCATCCTTTATTTCTTTTTTGCTCTCTCTGAATTCTTTTTGAAACACCTCTATTATTTCTACAGTTATTTTCCTAATTTGATCTTCTAGAAATCTCTGAATTTCTGTTTTATCGGGTTCTGATGTTGTAGGGTTGTGGGAATTCATTGCTCCATTGTTATTCCTCTTTCCCATGATTTCAGAAGTTTGTGCCTTCTCTGGGTTCTTCCCTGGGTCACTACGACTTCACTTAAGGTGCTCTGGATCTCGAGTCTGTGGTATCTCAGACCCCACTACTCCTTTACTGGGTTATATCACAGAGTCTCTGACCCAGGGAGTCGATAGAGGCTGCTTTAGACTATGGGGGGGGGGGGTGCCAGGTTGGGCGTTCTCCTATGGTGTGATATCTCTGCCACTGCCACTCCCCCACTGGGTCAAGTCCCTGGGAGTGCAGTACTGGGATTTCTCCTCTGGGGCCCTCAATTTGACTCACTGTTGTTGAGTACGCAAATGTAGCTGTAATGGACTCGGTGATTTCGCTGCTGCTGCCGCCGGTGGCAATATGGCACTACTGCCACACCCTCGGCCGTGAGGCTGGCATATTTCTTCTCTAGCGGGGCTTAAGAGCCCCGCTAACAACCAATCTCTATTACCACAAAATCAGCGCTTTTCATAGCCAGAAATCACCATCACCAGAGAAACAAAAAAATGTAACTACAAGGGACAGAGAAAAAGAGGGCTGGAAAAATGGAACACCAGAAAGAAACCAGACTGCAGTGCGGCGGCCAGAGCGGCAGCGCGGAGCGACAGGCGCCACCTTTTCTTGCAGCACCAGGCCCCAGAGAGGAGGAGGACTCAGAAAGGAGCTCAGAGCCACAGAGAAGATACGCCAGCCTCATGGCCGAGGACGCAGCAGCAGCGTCTTACTGCCGGTGGCAGCAGCGAGTTCACCAGACAGCTACAGCTACAGACCAAGGCACTCAATGGCCCACCAGGCTCCAGAGAGAAGCAGCGGACAGCGAGCCAAGGTGAGCCGCTGCGGAACAGCCGGGAGGGATTCGGCAGATTTTTCAGCGCAGGGAGCATCTAAAGTTCCCAGTGGCTGGGCTCAGCACACGCTGCAGGGACTCAGAGCGGAGCTCAAAGCCACCACCAATTTTTTCACACCCAAACTAAATAGCAAGAACAAGAGAGAAATTTTTGTACTCATTCAGCCTACAAATCAGCAATGTTGACAAATAAACAACCAGAGATATAAATTAAGCCACAATGGGAGAAAATTTGGTGCCAGGGAAGCAGACAACTGGAATATCATTCCAAACTCAGGGAAAAGACCATGATTATGTGCTTGGTAGTCATATTAATAATTTAAATAGTTTTAGAAAAATCACCAATATTCTTGGTGAGATTGAGGAGGCTTGAGTCATTCCTTAAATTAAGTCCTGTGACAAGAAATAAAGATATCTGTTCACCTGGTGTCTATTGATGCATGTTCTCTTGCAAATAAACAATGCACTCTTCTTGTTCTTAAATATCTCAGAGCCAAAAGGGATGCATATGGGTCTGCAATGATCAATTACAATATGGTATAGAAGAACTCGAAGAAAGATAAAATATAAAACGACAGGATTTGGAATAGCAGCCTATGTATGGTCTGTGGATGAATGATAAGGAGAAGCCCAGGAAGAAAAACTAACCCATTTCAGCATATACAATTTTAAAGTTCATTCTTTTCCATCTCTCTGTTAGGTACAGAATGTTTATTTAAGATAAAACAACAGTTGTAAATAGAAATTGTTAAAAGTTATGAACTTAGAGGAGTTCATGCAAATTAACAAGGAAACTATTAAGCTATCAATTCAATATATCATCTGGACAAATGAGATAATAACAAAATGGAGATATGTCCATTTTTACTAACCCTCAGTTCTAAGATACTAAATGATTTAACAAAATTAACAAATGCCTTTCATAGAAAACAAAGATTTGTTACCACGTTAAATATATGCCTTAGGGAATTTAATTTTAGAAATATGAAAATGGTAAAAAGTGCAACAAAATCTAAATAAAATGTGATTACATTTTTCACATACATATGATTGAACATGGGCATATACCCTTGCAAGCAAAAGAAAGAATGTTAAATCAAGCTTTTTCTTAATATATAATTTTTTTTTATCTACAAGTTTGGTTAAATATCTTCTGTTACACTGAGGCCATGCAATGAGATTGTCATGTACTTTATGTTTAATCTTGAAAAGAACTCTGTAAGGTAAATAATATTATTTTAACTTATAGGAATAGTACTCAAAAAAAATTAAGGTACTGCTTAGGATTATTCTACTCACAAATAGTAGAGCTGATAATTAATTTCCATTTTATTACTTTTATTCTATGAATTAACCTACCTTTCTCATCAAACTGAAGAAAGGTAGGCATTAGTATATTCTTTCAGAAATCAACTGGTCAGTTTTTTAAAGATTCATAAAAATTATGCTTACCCTTTGGCTCTCTACACCCATTCAAATTTGATCCAGGCAATAGTATTTAAGCCAGAAAGAGTTGTTACCAAGGACAATGTGCATTTAGGAAAATTTGAATATGGGAAAATTCAGCAATGCTACCTAACCAGATAAAAAGGAAATGTAGCCAGATCACGGTTCTTTTAAATTTATAGAATATAAATGCTGCTTTTAACAAGATTTGAAAGATTTTATTTCAATATGACAAAATGTACTGTTAAGTATGTAAAAATGATATATACACATCAATCATGACTTCAAGGAGAACTGGAAGGTGAAGCAAGTTGGTGTGGCTGATGGTATTGTTTTCTTATCATTCTTGTGTTTTATTTGTAAAATATAACTTTTCCAAAGAGACTAGTACCTGTTCTTTTCCTATAAAACAGAATTCATGATACATTTTATATCACTATTATCTATAACAATTAAAATAAAATGTATAGACCCCCAGACTATATATTGCAGAGTTATAAAGAAAAAAATGAAGAATTTAGCTTTTTTCTCAACATTGGGAGCAACAGATAAATTAATCATTGTATATCCAGCCAATGGGATACTTTAATTATTAAACTAATTTTGGAAATCCTAGAGCAACATTATAAAATAAATACATAAATTAATTTAACATATACATAAAATGTATAAATATTAAATTTAATATATGTATATACATAAAATAAATTTAAAAGACTTAGAATAGCATGAAAACTATTTGCACTCATATCTTAATTGGGGATTCTATAACAAAGGACTATAGAATCGGCATCTTAGGTGCAACAGAAATTTATTGCTCCCAGTTGTGGAGGTTGTAAGTCTGTGATCCAGGTGCACAGTTGGGCTCTTGTGAGGGCTCTCATTCAGGTCTCAAATTTCTTGTAGTCTTTCCACATGGGAAAAGAGCACAAGCTATCTCCCTGAGGTTCCTATAATAAAGACACTAATTCCATTCACAAGGTTTTCACCTGCACTATCCAATCACTGCCCAAAGGCTTCACTCAATAATATCATCATATTGAGGATTAGGAATACAACACATGAATTTTGGAAGGCACAAGCAATCAATACACTGTGAGTAGTGGTTGGGGGGTATATCTATTTTCAAGAATAAAAAGAGGGTCACTCATAATTTTAAGATGTTAATGTAACACAAATATGGCTATTTCTTTTGCCAGTATTGGAAAATGAATTTGATATTAATATATTGAAAATTAGTGTCAAAATATAAAAAGAAGTCAGGGCCTGGTTACTGCCAGGCACTCAGGCAGCTGTTATAATGCAGAATTCACTCACTAAAAGTAATTTACAAGTAGACAGAAGAGTTGGGACCTAGGGCTTTCATATTCTAAAAAGAGGTTTACATAATAAATAACTTATAGCAGATAGGCTAGAATCCCCCAAGAATGTGGGAGGAAAGTACAGGCCTCTGTCCAGAGGGGGGCAGAGACCAAATGACCCTGACATTGTTAAACATTCTGGTCCTAACAAAGACCTGGGCCTACACCTAACTGAGGCAGGAAGGCTTTTGGGCCAAGCAAAATATGATAACACCCATAATCACACAAAAAAGGGCCTGCACGGGGTTAATGGGTAGGTTGACAACTAGGTCAGAAGATTATTGGTTGAGCAAGATGAAGAATAATGTATCTTTATAAAAACTGTTCTGTATCCCAAAATTTCAGTAACTTATTTTCAAGTAGCTCCACTACTCCCCCTCTGGGGTAGTGCTTTAATCTAATAATCTGTTCCTTCTTTCTGCCTTTGTACTAATAAAATTACTTAAGGTTACAGCAAAAAAAGAGTTCAGGCTATTCTTTTTCTAAAATAACTGAGAACAAGAATCCATGGCTATGTCTCACACTGGCACAGTTTTTCTGTACAACCATAAGAGTTTTACCATAACATTTCTGGCCTCCTAAACGTTAAGTACAACCATTAATTTTATAAAATAGAGGAGCAAAGATAATTTTTGAATTGAGCTTTAAAATTTTTTTGTTGATATTTTTTGCACTAGAGATTGAACCCAGAGGTAATCTATCTCTGAGCTACACTCCAGATATACTCCAAACATTTATATATTGTGTTTTGAAACAGGATCTTGTTAGGTTGATGATGTTACTGTTTGGGAAAAGTGTCCCCGGGAACCCCTGTTAGGGTTCCAGACACAATTTCCCTCAAAACACAAAAAGATAAAAAGCGCGGGTTCTTGTCCTGAGCTAAGGATAAATATACAATAGCTCAGACTCTTGCTGAAGACTTAAAGAAGTTTATTAAAAAGATAGAAATACAGAAGACAGTTACAGCCTCATGTTACATGAGGGGGTGGTTCGAAAGAATTCACCAAAGATACAACATGTGGACCATTCTTACAGCCAACCTGACCAGATCTGAGGCAGGTCCTTTGATATGTAGATGTGCCGCCCTATCTCTAGCCCAGGTATCAGGCTCTATCTCCAACCCAGCCAGATCCGCCCCCTCTGGGGCAGGAGGGGAAGAGCTCTGTCTCCTGCACAGATCCCCACCACACCTTTTGTTACACTCCCAAAATGTGTTAAGTTGCTTATCCGGAATCCAGGATTCCCCATCCTTGAGGAAGTTTGCCTCTCTTTAGAAATGTAAAAAGGCCCTTTTTCCTGAAGTTCCTGGCTTTCTTTAGTACCAAAGATATATTTTAAAATTGGAAATCTTTCCCAGTACTGGTACATTAATACATTTTGAAACCTCTTCCCAATACTGGTACAGATAAGAATCTCACTAAATTGCCGAAGCTGGTCTCAAACCTGAGATCATCCTGTCTCTTAAAAAAAATATTTAATTTTCAACTTTTTCAGCCCATTTTTATACTTTATACAAGTCTACCCCTAGGTCAAATCTGAAAAGACCTCTGAACACAGAGAATACCTGGGACTTAAGGTTGCCTCTTCTTCCATTCCACAGAACAACGGGACCTTTGAAAATGTTTTTCGAGTCCGTATGATGGTTACTAAGCTTTCCTACAGATTTCACATCAAACGATAAGCCAGACATCTGAGGTTCATCTGGGCACTGAGGTTTTAGGAGGTTGCCTCCCCTACTGGATTTTAAGTAAGGACAAGGTGAGGCAGGGTCCAATCCTTCCCCCTTTAAGGAGATGCTAAGAGGAACCATAGAAACTTTAACTGTTACTTGAAAAAAATAGTCTGTAAGGAGTGACAGTAAGCGCCGATGCAATGCATCCTCAGGGATCCCTTCTGATCACTGCTTCCCTTCACTTTCCCTCATTTTTCAATGTTCCATGACTCCCTCCTGCCTCAAAAATCTTGTGTTTTTTAATCAAGTTAGACCTTCTATTTTTCAATTTCAAATGATTTTATACAAATTGGGTACATCTCAGACTCATCTCTTCCCTGACTTTTAGCTACCATAACCCACTTTTCTGATAGCTCCTGTGAGGCTGCAGCTCACAGTTCTCCTTCTAATGTCTGACTCAACACTTACCTTTCTATAAAAGACTCTTAGCGAGGTGTAGTGGTGCGCACTTGTAATGCTAGTACTTGGAAGGCTGAGACAGAATTATTACAGATTTTGAGGACCACCTCAGTAATTTAGTGAGGCTCTGAGCAACCTAGTAAGATTCTGCTTCCAAAAAAAGGTTCAGAAATAAAATATAAAAAATAAAAAAATATATAAATATAAATAAAATAAAATATAAAATAAAATATAAATATAAATAAAAAATAAAATCAGTCGGGGGTGTGGCACAAAGGTAGAATGCCTGTGGGTTCAATTCTCAGCACAATAAAGAAATTAAATAAAGAAAGAAATGACTGTCTAATAAAAAACACACCAAGGCCCCCAGAAATTAATAATTAGCCTCTTACCCAGTTCTGTAGACTCTCACCACAGGGTTTTCTTCTATTCTTTAAAAGCTAACTAAGTGATACAGATTGAACATACTCATCTGGGAATTTGAAACCTGAACTGCTTCAAATTCTAAACTTTTTGAGTGCCGAGACGACATGACAAGGAAAATTGCATACCATGAATCTTTGTTTAATGAACCAAATAAAATATTCTATAAAATTACCTTTAGACAATGTATACAATATATGCAGAACACAAATGCATATTGTGTTTAAACTTAGGTCTTATCCCCAAGATACCTCATGATTTGTATGTATGCATATATACATATATGTACACATAAACACATATATATTACATATTTTATATTTACATGTATATATTTCACATTACATATATATGTATGTACACACACACACACACACACACACACACACACACACACACTCTAAAATCTGAAACACTGGTCACTCCATACATGTTGGAAAGGGATATTCATTTACTACACTGTACTCTGAACCAGCCAGCTTATCTTCCTGCAATCGTTTCCCCTCTGGCTAAATGAGTATTTTACAATAAAATTATGTCTCTTATCAGGAAAGAGGCTTGGCACAGAATGTTGTATACACATGCTAAAGAAGGACATTGGCTTTGACCCCAGCTAGATCTATGCCAAAGATAGAGTATTGGGGTGTTTTCTTTGCTAAAATAAAATATATAAGACTAGGTAGTTAATAAGGAAAAGAGGTCTATTTAGTGCAGTGTTTTTGTTTGATTGATTGTTTGTTTTTGGTGATACTGGGGGTGGAACCCAAAGGCTTTCTACCTCCATGCTATACTCCCAGACCTTTTTTATATTTTATTTGGAAACAGGGTCCCACTAAGTTGCTGAAAGCCTCACTAAGTAGCTGAGCCTGGCTTCGAACCCGTGCGATCCTCCTGTCTCCGCCTCCCAAGCGCAGGGATTACAAGCGTGTGCCACCACGCCCAGCTAGTGCACAGTTATGGAGGCTGAAAGTCTGAGACTGGGCGGCCTCTTGCTTCAGCCTCAGGTGAGCCCACTCCCCCCAACACACATAGCTGTGCCATGTCATGGTACATGCCATTATGGTAAGAATACATGCAAGAGGGAGAGGCCACAGGATGAGACAGGAAATCAGAACCCAGGGAGAAGCCAGTCTTGCTCTTTTATATAACCCTCTAGTGAGTACTAAAGAGAAAGCTGCATTATTTCCTTCTGAGGGCACTGCCCCCAAAGACCTAATTACCTTGCATTTAAAGCCCACTTCTCAAAGGTTCCACTAATTAAACCATCCCCACACCACACTGGGGACCAAAGTTTCAACACCAAAACCCTTAGAAACATACTCAGACCATATCTAGGCCATAGCAAATAGTATAGGACCAAGTTCCTTCATAAAGAATGATGCTAGCTGGGTATGGTGGTGCATGCTTATATTTCCAGCATTTGGGAGGCTGAGACAGAAGGATTGCAGTTCCTGGACAGCCTCTCCTACTTAGTGAGGCCCTTTGCAACTCAGTGAGAACCTGTTTCAAAATAAAGAATAAAAAATAGAGCTGGGGGTATAGCTCAGAAGCAGAATGCCCCTGGGTTCTATTCCCAGTACTGCAAAAATAAAAGAATACTGCAACCTTCTAATCTCAATACTCTGAGTTTCTACACATGAGGTTCCTAATACCTCCACCCATTCCTGCTCATGGTTCTCCTTAACAAGAATATCTAAAAAACTAAGAATATCCCCCAACCTAATTTTTGCCCCTAACATGTTACTGTTTATTAAAGGGTCATCACTGACCTAGTAATGTCCCCAGCGACTATTTTCCCTTTGACGTATCTAGTCCTGAATCTGATTTGTAGTGTACTTTGTTGGCAGCCCATCTGTATCCGCTCATCCACCTCACTTCTTTACAGAGCTCTACCTGGATCAGGCATCCCCCCACCCCCTGACATTCACATAACTCAGGAAAGCATAGAATATTATACATAAATAACAGATAAATCAAATGAAAACATTCAGAGATTATTGCCTTTTATTTTCCACTTTTCATAAAAATGTGGCGATTTTACAGCATCCCAGACAGATCTTTGGCATGTTTTATAATATTCAGAGATGATTTAATTCTAATATATATATCATGAGTCTGATAGTTTCCAAAACACTTTGTTAGAGGACAGAAGGATCCCACTCCCCAGCTCCTTCAGTCGCCATGGAAAGTTTATTCTTTCACACTGTTCTCCTTGCTTATTAACTCCTCAGGTCTTGGGGTTCCTGTAATATCTTTTCCAGCTCTTAGTCATCCATCATTTCCTGTACAAAATGTGTCCCTAACACAAGGGCAGTCACATTCCTTTTATGCTTTTTCTTTTTACTTCTTCTGTCAAGCTGAGATTTCACATGCATTGTCGAATAACCTTTTAAATTATCTTGTTTAATTGCCAGAGTCAGTTCATAATATAAGCAAATATTTCATCTTGCAAACAGGGAAATTGAGCAGTAGAAAGAGGTGGTGACTAATCCAAGAGGACATGGGTAAAGGCAGCAGAGGTAGAGCTGGAATCTGTTCAGTACCTCTCTATCTCCTAAGCACCAGCCTTGTGGCAGAGCCTCCCAGGGAAGATGCTCCTTCAAAATCTCTTCATGTGGCATAGATAAAAGACAGTCAACCTTGTTTCCAATCTGTCCGCTGATTAGTTATGTGACAGCGACAAGCCTGAGCCTCAGTTTCTTCTCCTCTATAAAATGAAGATGTCCAGTACATGATCCTCATAGCCTTAATATCTGGAAATTTTCCATCTTGCTCTGGGGACTAGTTCTCATCAGAGTAACCAGTGTCAAATCACGGCCAGGAACAGTCCATTCATTCACTATGATTTCATGAAACATCAACTATTGAATAAACATGCGCTGGGTGCTGGCTATGCTTCTGTGTGTTTGGGGACTCTAACAGTAAGTAGGCATGGCTCCCGTGGAGCTGACGCTCTAGAAGGAAACAGCAGTGCAAAATTATACAAACAGGATCATTTCCAGACAGCACAAAGTGTGAGAATAAAATTAAACCTTTCCCGAAGGAGGTGACAATTTGAGCTGAGATTTAATGAGAAGAAATCAGGCACACAAGGATTTAGAAGAGTGTTCCGGCAGAGGAAACAGACAGTTCTTAGAAAAGTGGGGGTCATTAGTTTCATTATTTAGGAAGACTGAACATTCAACTGCTTAGCTCTTCCTTGTTTTCTTCTGTGAATTAGACATATGGAATACAATTATTATCTTGCACCTGCTGGGGGAGTGTGAATATTAATCTGTCCTCCAGGGAAGAACACTTGGTAGATGCTTAGGATGACTTCTATAATGGACCATCAAGGATTATAACAAAAGAACCAAGGGATACAGGGAGTGCCTTTGAGGGCAACTAGAAGAGAAAGTACAAAGACCCTTTGAGGTTAAAAAGTAAGAGACAGAAGTTAGAAGTCACTATTGAATCAGACGTTTCACCCCAAACCACAACAGAAGCCAAAATATCAGAAGTCAAGATAAGGCACACCACGGATGTTCAAGGAGGCTGCTCCTTGAGAGAGTGGAATCCTTCCTTCAAGGGGATGGATGTCTAGTGCTTAAAAGTCTAGTCACAGTGATGGAATGAGATTATTCCCTAAGGCCTACTCTCTGATCTAAACATGCATAAAATCAAATAGAAAAAGAAGGAAAGTATGAAAATATATAAGATGGTCTCTAAAATAGATAAACACAATGTAAAGTGAAAATGGGTGAAAATCTGAAGTGTGTAAGGCTAAAGTTTTGGAACTTCTGGGTCCACCCAGGACCCGGAGCAGACAAAGGTAGTCTGGGGCAAAATGTTCCCTGCATACAACTGGGGACAGAGGAGGAAAGAAGACTGCTGCTGACTGCAGCCTACACAAAACGTAAGAAGTTTCTCATCTGCACCACAAAAAAGATTAGATACAGCCTCATTACTTGTACCTGGAGGAATGCAGAATTCCTTGATGATGCTCTGGGGGAAAAGCCCTAGAGAATAATGTAAAAACTAGCTCTGCAGAATCCTCAAAGAAAAAAAATGGAAGAAAATATGCTTTAAAATGGGAAACATTATAATCCCAGTACTTGGGAGACTGAAACAGAATTATAGGTTCAAGACACACATCAGCAACTTAGGGAGACTCTCATAAACCTCGAAAGGCACTGTTTCAAAAAAAAAAAAAAATAGAAGGAGGAGAGTACCAGAGTTGTAGCTTAGTGGTAAAGCACCTCTGGGCTCAATCCCTGGTACCTTTTCTCAAATAATAAAAAGAAAATTATAGAAGAAAATTTACTTGAGAAAGAATAAATAAGGTAAAAAATTAGAAAAATATAACAAAAACAGGTAAGATGAATAAAATAGGAAGAGTAAAGATTAAATACCAAATATATCAGTAATTATTTCAAATAAAAATTATTATTTTAATTAAAAGTTAAGACAGTTTAAGCTCTTCTTTAATGTGGTTGCTATTCAAAAGTGATATATCTTAAATATAAGAATATGAATGGTTAACAAAAAGAGATGAGGAAATGTATCCAGTGTATCAACTTTCCAAATGAAAGACAGTATTATTCTCATAGTAGCAGACAAAACAGACTTTGAGACAAAAAATAAAATTTCACATAAGATAAGACATCTCATGGTTAAAAAGGGGTCAATGCAGGTGAAAGGAGGTAATGTGAAATTTCCCTAATGATTGAGTCTCAAAATATATAAAGCAAAAAGTGATTTCCAGTACTGAAAAAAGGCATAAAGAACCATAATAGAGGAAATATAAAAACACCTCTCTCAGAATCCAATGTAGCTAGCAGATTTTTAAAGGTCAGTAGAGATACAAAAGTTTTGAACAGCACAATTAATAAACTTGATGTACTTGACAAAGATAGGTTATTTCACAACAACCACAGAATATAATTTCCTTTCAAATGAACATGGGACATTTGCCAAATATAAAAGTATAAATTTTACTTATAAGCACACACACACACACAATTCCTACAATGTCTTTGTATATCAAGAAAGCTAACCCTCCTAGAAAGAGAACACTATGATTTTAGGAGCCTATGATTCAAAGAAGAAATCAAGAGACACTAGATAATATTTCCAACTAAACAATAAAGAAGATATAAGTACCAACAAATGGTCCTGTTTATTCTCATTCAAAGAATTAAAAATAAAAACCTACCTCATGCTATAGGAAAAAACGAACCTAAGATGTATCCAAGTATTCAATTGAAGAACTAAAATGATGCAACATTTGGAGGAAAACAGAGAATTAAAGTTTTGCGATCTTGGTTTAGGACTTTCTTAGTTAGGATACCAAAACCACATGTAATAAAAAATAAAAAGTTGGAATGCACCAAAATTTAAAATTTTATGTTTCAAAGTCATATTCAAGGAAGTGAAGGACAACTCAATGATATATTTGCAAATCATATGTGATATAAAATATAATGCTACTTTACTGATAAGAACACACTTGTATAAACTAAACTACTTTTTTAAAACTCTAAAAGTTTAAAGGGTAAAAAACCCAAGCTACAGGATTTGAATAAACATTTCTTCAATAATCTATACAACTGGCCAATAAGCACTTGATAATATACTCAATATCATTAGTCATCAAGAAAATGTGAATCAAACATAAAATGAGATATTTCTTTATACCCCCTAGGCTGTCTATACTCAAAAAGATAGACCATAATATGTACTGATGAGGATGTAGAAAAATTGGAATCCTCATACATTTCTATAAGAAGTGGGAATAGTATAACTTCTTTGGAAACTACATTGTCCATTTCTCAACAGACTTACCCTATGACTCAGCAATTCTACTCTTAGGTATATACCCAAGAGTAATTGAAATATATGACTATAAAATAAATATTCATAGCATCATTATTCAAAATACACATTAAACAGAAATACCTCAAATGTTCAGTACTTAGTGAGTGGATAAATAAGTGTCATATATTCATACAGGGCAGTATTATTGGCTGCCGGGGTCCAGCCCTAACAAGAGTCGAGGTTCATGTGTTGGTGAGAGAAAGCTGAGGTCGAATGAGAGAAGAATTTTCACACGAGATCAGGTTCAACTTCTCAATTTTATTCAGGATTTATTACAATTTTTATACTTTTTTGGCAGAAAAGCAAGGGCATAGCCATGCAAGCAGGATCTCCAAGGACAGGAAAAGTTATTGTTTACAGACTTCAGGGCAGGTGCCAGACATTTAAATAATCATAGTATGCCTTCACTTTACAAGGCTGACTCGAACTCAATCTTATACATTGCCCAAACTAAGGTCAGTTTGAACTTAATGTTTGGCCCAAACTTTATCCTTAGGAAAAAATCTTTGCTGCCTGAGTCTCTCACAAGCTGCTGCCCATCAGTTTTAGTTATAATGCTTGTACATAAAATTCCAATTATACATATTAATCCAAATAATCCTAAAATAAATTTTTTGAAGAAAGGAATGCTAGACATACTTCATGGGGGATCTACGCCGTTGCAAATCCCCTGATTGAGGTTTCTCAAGATCTGCATGAGATTGCTGTAGCAATTGGCCAAAAGAGAAATGAATTACTGATACATGCTTCAAAATAAACTTTGAAAATATTGTGTTAAGTGAAAGCAGTCCTACATAAAATCTCATATATCATATGATTCTATTTAAATAAAACTTCTAATAAAACCATACCACTAACAGAAATAAAATGGCAACCCAAAGTCTGAAAAGAGATATTAAAATCATTTATTTTGCTAGGGCTAGGCTTGAGAATATATGAACAATTCCTACACATTAATAAGTAAGAGATGTACAATCCAGGAGAGAGAGAGAGAGAGAAAGAGAGAGAGAGAGAGAGAGCGCAAAATTAATTCACTGAACAGAAAATTGTACTGACTAGTAAATATATGTCCAGTTGTGTTACCACACTAGGAAAATAAATACAAATTAAGTATATAATAAATAGCATCCACATTCCTCAGACAAGATGAGGGTTGAAAATGTGATCATCACAAATGTAAACTTCACGTAATGGACATAACTGTCCTTCAAATAAACTGGGGGTAAATAAATTCTGGTGTTTTAGATAATGAGGCTATTACAAATAAATTAAAATTAGATGCCATCAGTTAAATAACTCAAACTCGCCAGGTGTGGTGGCGCACACTTGTAATCCCCACGCTTGAGAGGTGGAGACAGTAGGATCGCGCTGGTTCGAAGCCAGCCGAGCTGGTTTAAGAGACCCTGTTTCCAAATAAAAATATAAAATAGGTCTGGGCATGTACCCCAGAGGTAGAAGGGTTTCCAAGAACCCCAGTACCACCAAATAAATAAATAAATATATAACCCAAACTTGAACAATCTGCAAAACTTAATGTTGAAGAAAAATAGGAATGTTGAGGAAAATGTTTGGGCTCAGAAATCAATACCCTAAAGTATGAGACATGATGAATGCTTTAAACTAAAGACAAAGTCTTAGACCCAAGGTCTCTGTGAAGTTCTCCAGCCTTCTCTTGTTTCTTGACCTTCTTTTCTCTTAGAAGCACTAGGTGTTTCTTTTCTCATGGGCATGAGAAGTCCTTCCAGAAGGAATGTGACTGTCATGAGCTCTCCCCCTGTGGTTCCATCAAACAGATGAGATTTACTTGCAGGGAAGGAGACTAAGTTCAGTACCATTTATTCTACTGGGATCTATGATCTGAGAGACTTCAACTGCAAAATGAGACAGCCTCTTTTTATTTTATGTTTACATCTTCACTCTCCTGTAGCTTGTGTTAGAACCTCCTTACCAGAGGTGCCAAGACCCTCTTTCTGTAGTTCAAATGCTAGTTAAGCTTCAACAATCTGGCTCCTTTGTGAGTCTTATACCCTATGCGGTTCCTGTATTTATGATTATCATATATGTGTATACCTTTTCTCTGGTTAATCTATTTTCAACTTTTTTTGTAGACTCAAATATCAAATCTTCAGAGGGTGAAAGGAAAATTCCCTTTGCCCCTGTAATTTGACAATACCAGATAAAATCACTTAAATACTTAAAAGATATTAGTATTTATAACTACTTGATTTTTTTTCAAAGAAGTATAAGGACATGAGTAGAAAAGATTTTCGCCAACTTTGGGATTGTGATTACTTCTGAGGAGGAGTAAAAAGTGAACTTGAGCCGGGCATGGTGGCGCACGCTTGTAATCCCCGTGCTTGGGAGGCGGAGACAGGAGGATCGCGCAGGTTCGAAGCCAGCCGTGCTGGCTTAAGAGACCTTGTTTCCAAAAAATAAAAAAGTATAAAATAGGTCTGGGAGTATAGCCCGGAGGTAGAAGGGCTTCCAGGAACCCCAGTACCACCAAAAAAAAAGTGAACTTAGCTGTGTTTTATGGTGTGTGTGTGTGTGTGTGTGTGTGTGTGTGTGTGTGTGTCTAGTACTGGTAATTAAATCCAGGTGCACTTTATGCCTAAGCTACATCTGCTCTTTTTATTTTGAAATGGTCTTGTTAAGGGTGCTAGCTTGGAACCTGAAATTCTCCTGTCTCAGCCTCTCAAGTACTGGAGTTACAGGTATGTGCCATTATTCCCAACATAGTTTGGCTTCTTAAACAAATAATATATCTAAAGCAAGAGTGGCAAAAAAAAAAAAGTTTATAAAGGTTGGTTGAGTGTTTGCTGAATAGCTTTAAACTTTAGAGAAATTTTTGAAATATTTCATAAAAGTACATATGTGAAAAAAAATACTCCATATGTTGGCAGTGTCTGGACACCCAAGAGATTCCTGCTTCCAGGGATTCTTGGGAAACTGAAGGGTTTCTAACCGATCATAGATGAGATGACATTTTCTGTTAGCATTAAAGAAATAGAACCTCAAAGCTGGAATGAAATTGATTTGAATAGCACTTCAAAATATCTCTTAAGGAGACAAGTGTCTTCCAAACTCTGCTGTTTAGAGCCCATGGGTTCTATTGAGCTGCAGCAGAAACTTCCTCTGGGCAAAGAAGAAAGCAAGAAAATACAACTCTCCACCCTCTCTGACTTGTATCAACCAGGATCTCTTACTTACTTACATATTTATTTATTTATTTATTTATTTATTTATTCATTCATTCATTCATTCATTCATTCATTCATTTAGCAGTACTAGGAATGTAACCCAGGGCCATTCTACCTCAGGGCTACACCCTCAGCCCTACTTTTTATTCTTTATTTTGAAACAGGGTCTCACTGAGTTGCAAGGGGCCTCACTAAGTAGCCGGGGCTGTCCTTAAGCTATGATCCTCCTGTCTCAGCCTCCCAAATGCTGGGATTACAAGTGTGTGCCACCACACCCACATCTGACAGTATCTCTCACTTACAAATTCATCTTTTGGGTACTGTGCTCCCAAGGAAAACTTTTTAAAAAAGGGTTCTGATTGCCTTAAAAGTTAAAAGCAAGCTTCTTTAATGTGATAACTGGCAAAAATCTAGGTGTGGAGTTCTTAGGTGTCTCAGTTATTAAGGATCTTGGATAGGTACCACTAGAGTCACTGAGCAAGCTCTTGCTGGCTTGTGTGCAATGCATTAACCTAGAAGGATCACCTACTTCTGTCAACCCTTTATTAGAAAATAAGATGCTGTTCATCTTGCTCTCCAGAGCATGCACCAACTGATGAGTTCTGCATTTTTAAGAAGTAAAATAAAGATTGAGACAGGGCACTGGTGCTGCCTCTGGGGCTTAATCGCTTGGGCTTATCAGTCTTGATGTAAAATCCTACCATTTGAGATCAGAAGCTCAGCATGCAATAAACCTCTATTGTTCCAGCACACAGACCCCCATCCATAAGTAACATTTCTTCAAGGCATTCCTTTTACATGTGATCAATAATGCAGAAAACACCTGGGCTAGCTATCACTTTTTGGTGCAAAAAAAAAGAGAGGAAAAAATATTAGAAAGCACTGGTATAGCAAATCCTCCAGAACATAACATTTTTAATAGAACTGCTTTCTAATACAACAGAAACTAAAATAATTGTGACCTTGTGCATTTTATAATTCTGTCCTTTCCCATAATCAAAAATGAGCTAAGAGAGAGAGAGAGAGAAGAACTTGTAATTTTTCATCCCACTCTCCATCTTCAAAGTGGCATTCTTTTCTCCCTGGCAGTTAGATTCCATTCTTCTCCTTGAATTAGCAGGTTTAGGGAATTTTCAAAGAGACAGAAGCCACTCAAAAGAATATAAATGTCAAACACATGTAAATTTTTCAGGCTCCATTTTTCTCCAACTCAGGAATGTCCTTTGTTGTCTCCTGGTGTGTTTCAGCTGGCTGACATCTCTGGTAGAGGAGCAATCATCCGGGCAGCATCCTCACAATGTAATGACAATCAGTTACCAAAAATGTGCAGGCACTGATAACGGGATTCAGAAGGGTCAGAAATGAGTGCAAGAAAATAGGCATTTCAGACGCGTGCGGCAGCAGCTGCCAACCTTGGCTGAAGATTGCATCCGAAACGCTTATTAATTTTTCACTGTAAAACAGAAGGAAGCCAAGTGAAATCCTGACAAAGGGTCATTCTGGAGAGGGGGAGAATGTTTTATTGTTTAAACGGTATTCCTGCAGTCAAATTAATTTCTTCCAGAAACATCTTTTCTCCCCTTGTGAAGCAAAGAAGAGGGTGGTACTAAGAAGGAGGCAAGACATAACTTTATATTTATAACTTTTGGAGGACAATTCTATAGGTTTAAGTGGACTGGGGAAAATCAGGTACATGTAGAGAAAAGATGCATCAAAGATTTCAACAAACCTTTGAGAAGAACACCAAGAATTTATCCCAGCTCGATGTTCTATCAAGAAGATAACAGGTACTGCCTGTAATCCCCGTACTTGGGAGGCAGAGACAAAAGTATCACAGGTTTGAGACCAGCCTCAACAACTTAGTGAGACCCACATCAACTTAGCAAGACTCTGTTAAAAATTAAGAATTAAAAAAATATCTGGGTGTGTAGCTCAAAGATAGAATGCCCTCAGGTTTCATCACCAGTACCAAAATCTAAAAAATAAAAATGAGAGCAATTATACATCCTAAATTTTACTGAATGCCTATTATGATCCAGTTATTTTAATTCTAAATAATTCTGTAATCTTGGTAATATTGCTATCTTTTAGGTGAAAATTCAAAACCTTAAAATGTTAACTTGTTCATGGTCAAACAATTAATAGGAGAGACCTAGGATTTAAAAGTAAATTCTTAGGAAAAAAAACTTTAAATTTAGGAGTTCATAATCTTTGTCCTCTCAACTTAAAAATAAGAAAATATAAACTAGAAAACTAGAATGATGAGAGTTCTGGAGATCATGTTTCATGAGAAAAAAGTTATCTACCTAATGTAGAGAAAAGAAGCTAGACAGTCTTTATAGGAGCTATGGAAAAGTATCTGAAAGATTAATTTATGGATGAGGAGGAACTTTCTTGAAATTTTTCTGTTTCATTAAAAAAAATTGCCAAATTCAGTGATGCACACCTATAATTCCAGCTGCTCAGAAGTTCAAAGCAGGAGGATTTTAAGTTTGAGGCCAGACTGGACAATTGAAGGAGACCCTGTCTCAAATAAAAAAAATAAAAAGGCTTGCAACATAGCTCAGTGGTAAAGCTCAGTCCAAATTCTAGTGTGTGTCTGTCTGTCTGTCTGTCTGTCTGTCTGTCTGTCTCTCTCTCTCTCTCTCTCTCTCTCTCACTCACTCTCACTCATGCACGCACACACACACACATCATTTGTAGGATCTACTTCTAGCTATAATGGAGAAACCTGATTCATAGTAAATGTCCTACTAAATCCTAAAGGTAATTTCATAGAATATTTTAATTTATTTGGAACTGCAGACATTGTGGTTCAACTCAGCATCCCAGCAAAGGAGACGTGGTGGCTCAGATTACCGCACCCTCCAGAGATCCAGAGTGGTGCTCAATAACACCATAAGAGAAGTCACAGATCTCATGGGAAAATGTCCAGCCTGCTGCCCCCAGGCACTTGCACAGCCCAATAAACTCCCTGGGTTGGAGATTTTGCAATTCAACCCAGTGAAGGAGTAGTGGTGGCAGACATTTCCACACCCTCCAGAGACCCAGAGCGGTGCTCATAACACCATAAGTGAAGTCACCATTCCCATGGGAAAACATGCAGCACAAAGCCCCCAGGGACACACGCAGCCCAATAAACTCCCTGGGTCTGAGACTTTGCAATACAACCTGGAGAAGGTGGGAGTGGGGTCTGCACATAGCAGAGGCTCAGACAGACTAAGGCTTTGATCAGTGGAAAGTGTGGGGTGAGACCTACACTTAACACTAGACCCAACTAGTAGGATCTCTAGGATGACCAGAAACCACCCAATTGTGGTGAATGGGGATAAGTCAGAAAAGCCTAGCCCTAGCTTTGAAGAACAAAGACTCTTACACTGAGTTTGTTCTCAGAGGCATACGCCACCAATGGAGGCAGGGAAAGACCAAGACTCCAAATCTGTGGAAAGCATAGAGGGTGACCTACACTTAATACTAGATCCAGCCCCATTAATACCAACTATCTTCATAGACTGAGAAAGACTCAGAAAATGAGACTCACAGCAGGAAAGGTGCCAGTGGTACTCAATATCTGCAGAGAGAGACTACTGAGACCCTGTCTGCTGAATAGTCATTTATTTGTAGAATTATATTAATTTGTTGTTGGAGTTGTTTTGGTTTTTTTTTTGGGGGGGGGAGGGTCTGTGACTTTTTTTACCGTCTTCTGAAACCCTCTCCCAAGCTTCTTCCCTTTTACATACCTATTCCCTTTTCTCTGTCCCTTTTCTATCTTTTCTTCTTTTTCTCTCTCCCTTGTCTTCTTTAAATCCACCTCATACCACTACACCAGAAACTCTACATTGGTTACTAAAATACTACTACATTTTTATTATCTCTAATCGCTAGTATATACTACCTTACCAAACTAATACTCCCATTCTATTCATCCGTATCTGAGGCTTTACCCTATTTTGCCATTTACAACTTCACTTCCCTCCTCACTCAACCTTCCCTGTTGAATACAATATAACTTGCCACTGGATATACCAACTGACACCTAGAGACTGAGAGAAATCTATCAAAAGCAACAGAAACAAACTTATGAAATCATGAGAAGGAGGAATAACAAGGAAGCAATGAATTCCCATAGCACCACAATAACAGAACCTGAAAACACAGAATTGCAGAGATATCCAGAAGGTCAAATCAGGAATATAACTAGAAATAATACAGGACTTTTTAAAAAAAAAATTTAGAGAGAGTCTGAAAGAAATAAAGGATGCAATCATTGAAGGGAAAACATCAATTCAAACTGTAAACAATCGATTAGACCACATATAGAGTAGAATCTCACTCCTAGAAGATTATTCCAAAAATGAAAAAATAGTATATAACTTAGAAAAAAAAACAATTCAACACCATGAATTGGACATTGAAGAAATATGGACCCATTTTAAAAGAGTTAACCTAAGAATAATTGACATAGAGGAGGGAAAGAAGGTGAAAACAAAGGGATCAAAATCTTTTCAAAGATTTTGATCCCTTTGGTTTCAGAAGGGAAATATCAGAAAATTTTTCAAACATAGAACAAGAGGTCGATGCACAAGTGCAAGAAACTTATAGAATCCCCTATAGACAATATCAGAGAAAAGGTTCCTCACACCACATAATAGTCAAGCTGTTCAATGTAGAAGCCAAGGAAAAAATCTTAAAGGCAACATAAACAAAAGACAAAGTGATATTCAGAGGCAAACCAATTAGAATCACTCCAGACTTCCCAAACCAAGCCATGAAAGCCAGAAGGGCCTGGAGTAGCATATTCCAAACTCTGAAAAAAAAAAAACAACTTACAACCCAAAATTTCCTACCCAGCAAAACTGTCTCAAATTAAATGGGGAAATTAAAATCTTCCACAACAAACAGAAGCTGAAAGAATTTATGTCCTCAAAACCAGCACTAGAGAGTATGTCTTCAAAACCAGCACTAGAGATTAGATGCAAAGAATAAATAAGTAATACACACCAGAAGCAGAGAAACAAGAATTTCCATCCAGCAGACAACTAAGCAAAGAATAACAAATACTATTTCAAACAGAAGTTAAATCTCAACATGTTAGGAATTAAAAATCATCTCTCAATAATCACACTGAATGTAAATGGCCTCAACTCCCCAATAAAAAGACATAAGATGGCAAAATAGATGAGAAATCAGAATCCATCTATCTGTTGCCTGCAAGAAACACACCTTATAAGTAAAGATAGTAATAAATTTAAGGTAAAAGGCTGGAGAAAGTTAATCCATGCCAATGGAGCTCGAAGACAAGCAAGAATAGCAACTATGGTATCTGACAAGTTAGACTTCAAACCCAAGCTAATTAGAAGAGACAAAGAAGGTTATTTTTTACTGGTAAAAGGAAAAATCCACCAAGAAGAGATAATGATCATCAACATCTATGCCCCAAACATAGTTGCAGCAACTTTCATAAAATAAACGCTTTGTGACATGAAGTCATACATAAATCCCAATATAACAATACTGGGAGACTTCAACATCCCTCTCACACCATTAGACCAATCTTCTAGACAAAAGGTCAGTAAAGATGTCTCGGGCCTACAAATGACCATTAATCAAATGGATCTGTTAGACACATATATAATATTCCACCCAACTACAGCAAAGTTCACATTTTTTTCAGCTGCTCACAAAACCTTCCCAAAATAGATCACATCCTGAGTCCTCAAAGTGAATGCTAGAAATTCAAAAAATGAAATGAAACTATAAGAGGACCCAGAGAAACCACATAAACACATGGAGACTGAACACCACACTGCTGAATGAAGAATGGGTCATAGAAGAAGTAAGGGGTGAAATCAAGAAATTTCTAGAAACAAATGAAAATACAGATACAACATATCAAAACCTCCAGGACACTTTGAAGGCAGTATTGAGAGAAAAATTCATAGCACTGAGTTATCACATAAGAAAAACAGAAAATCATCAAATAACTCAAGGACATATCTCAAAACCCGTGAAAATGGAAACAATCTAACCCTAAAGCCAACAGAAGACAAGAAATTATTAAAATCAGGGTAGAAATTAATAAAGTAGAGAATTTTAAAAATCCAGAAAATCAACAAAACCAAAAGCTGATTTGTTGAAAAAATTAACAAGATAGATTAATACTAGTCAACAACCATAAAAAGAGAGAATCAGACTCTGGGCCCCGGGCCGAACTGCTAGTAGCACGCCAGACCCCTGGAGAAACCGGGCCCAGTAAGACGCTGGGTTCTGGGCGGGGGTCACACGCGGGGCACACCAGCTGGGGCACGGGTCGCGGGACTCTGGGCCCTGGCCGAACTGCACGTAGCACGCCAGACCCCTGGAGAAACCAGGCCCAGTAAGACGCTGGGATCTGGGCGGGGGTCGCATGCGGGGCACGCCAGCTGGGGCCCGGGTCGCGGGACTCTGGGCCCCGTCCGTACTGTGCGTAGCACGCCAGACCCCTGGAGAAACCGGGCCCAGAACAGAAAAAGATAAAGAAAAATATCGGAGAGGAGATAAGAAAGCCGTTATGGATGCCAGGACACTGGAGATGCAGACAAAACTTATCTAAATGCACTGGGACTTATGGAAAAATTCGCCGTGAAAGAGGACTGCTATTTCTCTATATTGTTAAGAATCTCAGACATCACATATAAGTAGAGAGTTTAGCGGAGACCAAGGAGAAATGCGGTGTTGAAAGAGTTCTCCGCGATGGTGGTAGAGACTTGTATTCAGGAGAAGCAGAAACCGGATCTTACCAACTTTATTTTTTTGGAGAAATTACACCAAATGTCGAATGCTACCATCACGCATGCTTAGGAACACTGGACAACATTCAGAGGGGAAAAAGAGCCTGGGAAGGATTTGAAACGGTGGAGGCAGTGGCAATGCCAGTGGCCAATACTCAGGGGAGGCAGAGATCTGATACATTACACCTGGAACCTTTGAAATAATAACCACAGAGACAGTGATCGGAACCTGCTGAGGGGTTAGGCGGCACCGGGGCCAGTGGCCGACATCGGAGCTTGCTGTGAGGCAAGGCCACTACTGAGGCCTCCGTGGCCGAGATTGGAACCTGCAGAGGGGTTAGACCGATGCTGGGGCCAGCGAGGCCAGCATTGGAGCCTGCCATGAGGCAAGGCTTATGCTAGGGCCTCCGAGGTTGGGTCCGGAACATGCTGAGGGGTTAGGCCAGTGCTGGGGCCAGCGAAGCCGGCATCGGAGCCTGCCGTGAGGCAAGGCTGGTACTGGGGCCTCCGAGGCCAGGATAAGAGCCTGCCGAGGGGTTAGGCCGGTGCTGGGGCCAGCGAGGCTGGCATCGGAGCCTGCTGTGAGACATGACCAGTGCTGGCGCCTCCAAGGCCAGGATAAGAGCCTGCCGAGGGGTTAGGCCGGTGCTACGGCCAGCGAGGCCGGCATTGGAGCCTGCCGTGAGGCATGACCAGTGCTGGGGTCTCCGAGGCCAGGATAAGAGCCTGCCGAGGGGTTAGGCCGGTGCTGGGGCCAGCGAGGCCGGCATCGGAGCCTGCCATGAGGCATGACCAGTGCTGGGGTCTCTGAGGCTGGGATCGGAGCCTGCCGAGGGGTTAGGCCGGTGCTGGGGCCAGTGAGGCCGGCATCGGAGCCTGCCGTGAGGCAAGGCCGGTACTGGGGCCTCCGAGGCCAGGATAAGAGCCTGCCGAGGGGTTAGGCCAGTGCTGGGGCCAGCGAGGCCGGCATCGGAGCCTGCCATGAAGTAAGGCCGATACTGGGGCCTCCTAGGCCAGGATAAGAGCCTGCTGAGGGGTTAGGCCGGTGCTGGGGCCAGTGAGGCTTGCATCGCAGCCTGCCGTGAGGCATGGCCGGTGCTGGGACCTCCGAGGCCAATATCGGAGCCTGTCGAGGGGTTAGGCCGGTGCTAGGGCCAGTGAGGCCGGCATTGGAGCCTGCCGTGAGGCATGACCAGTGCTGGGGTCTCTAAGGCCGGGATAAGAGCCTGCCGAGGGGTTAGGCCGGTGCTGGGGCCAGTGAGGCCGGCATCGTAGCCTGCCATGAGGCAAGGCCGATACTGGGGCCTCCGAGGCCAGGATAAGAGCCTGCCGAGGGGATAGGCCGGTGCTGGGGCCAACGAGGCCAGCATCGGAGCCTGCCTTGAGGCATGACCAGTGCTGGGGCCTCCAAGGCCAGGATCGGAGCCTGCCGAGGGGTTAAGCGGGTGCTGGGGCCAGTGAGGCTGGCATCGGAGCCTGCCGTGAGGCATGACCAGTGCTGGGGTCTCCGAGGCCGGAATCGGAGCCTGCCAAGGGGTTAGACCGGTGCTGGGGCCAGTGAGGCTGGCATTGGAGCCTGCCGTGAGGCAAGGCCGGTACTGGGGCCTCCAAGGCCAGGATAAGAGCCTGACGAGGCGTTAGGCCGGTGCTCGGGCCAGCGAGCCCGGCATCGGAGCCTGCCGTGAGGCAAGGCTGATACTGGGGCCTCCGAGGCCAGGATAAGAGCCTGCCGAGGGGTTAGGCCGGTGCTGGGGCCAGCGAGGCCGACATCGAAGCCTGCCGTGAGGCATGACCAGTGCTGGGGTCTCCGAGGCCAGGATCGGAGCCTGCCGAAGGGTTAGGCCGGTGCTCGGGCCAGCGAGGCCGGCATCGGAGCCTGCCGTGAGGCAAGGCCGGTACTGGGGCCTCCAAGGCCAGGATAAGAGCCTACCGATGGGTTAGGCTGGTGCTGGGGCCAGCGAGGCCGGCATCGGAGCCTGCCGTGAAGCAAGGCCGGTACTGGGGTCTCCGAGGCCAGGATAAGAGCCTGCCGAGGGGTTAGGCCGGTGCTGGAGCCAGCGAGGCCGGCATCGGAGCCTGCCGTGAGGCAAGGCCGGTACTGGGGCCTCCGAGGCCAGGATCGGAGCCTGCCAAGGGGTTAGGCCGGTGCTGGGGCCAGCGAGGCCGGCATCGGAGCCTGCCGTGAGGCAAGGCTGGTACTGGGGCCTCCGAGGCCAGGATAAGAGCCTGCCGAGGGGTTAGGCCGGTGCTCGGGCCAGCGAGGCCTGCATTGGAGCCTGCCGTGAGGCAAGTCTGGTACTGGGGCCTCCTAGGCCAGGTTAAGAGCCTGCCGAGGGGTTTGGCCGGTGCTGGGGCCAGCGAGGCCGGCATCGGAGCCTGCCTTGAGGCATGACCAGTGCTGGGGCCTCCGAGGCCGGGATCGGAGCCTGCCAAGGGGTTTAAGCCGGTGCTGGGGCCAGCGAGGCCGGCATCGAAGCCTGCCGTGAGGCATGACCAGTGCTGGGGTCTCCGAGGCCGGGATCGGAGCCTGCTGAGGGGTTAGGCCGGTGCTGGGGCCAGTGAGGCCGGCATCGGAGCCTGCCGTGAGGCAAGGCCGGTACTGGGGCCTCCGAGGCCAGGATAAGAGCCTGCCGAGGGATTAGGCCGGTGCTGGGGGAAGCGAGGCCGGCATCGGAGCCTGCCGTGAAGTAAGGCCGATACTGGGGCCTCCGAGGCCAGGATAAGAGCCTGCTGAGGGGTTAGGCCGGTGCTGGGGCCAGCGAGGCCGGCATCGGAGCCTGCCTTGAGGCCTGACCTGTGCTGGGGCCTCTGAGGCCGGGATCGGAGCCTGCCAAGGGGTTTAGGCCGGTGCAAGGGCCAGCAAGGCCGGCATCGGAGCCTGCCTTGAGGCAAGGCCGTTACTGGGGCCTCGAGGCCAGGATAAGAGCCAGCCGAGGGGTTAGGCCGGTGCTGGGGCCAGCGAGGCCGGCATCGGAGCCTGCCGTGAGGCATGACCAGTGCTGGGGTCTCCGAGGCCGGGATCGGAGCCTGCTGAGGGGTTAGGCCGGTGCTGGGGCCAGTGAGGCCGGCATCGGAGCCTGCCGTGAGGCAAGGCCGGTACTGGGGCCTCCGAGGCCAGGATAAGAGCCTGCCGAGGGATTAGGCCGGTGCTGGGGGCAGCGAGGCCGGCATCGGAGCCTGCCGTGAAGTAAGGCCGATACTGGGGCCTCCTAGGCCAGGATAAGAGCCTGCTGAGGGGTTAGGCCGGTGCTGGAGCCAGTGAGGCCGGCATCGCAGCCTGCCGTGAGGCATGGCTGGTGCTGGGACATCCGAGGCCAATATCGGAGCCTGCCGACTGGTTAGGCCTGTGCTGGGGCCAGTGAGGCTGGCATTGGAGCCTGCCATGAGGCATGACCAGTGCTGGGGTCTCTGAGGCCGGGATAAGAGCCTGCCGAGGGGTTAGGCCGGTGCTGGGGCCATTGAGGCCGGCATCGAAGACTGCTCTGAGGCAAGGCTGGTACTGGGGCCTCCGAGGCCTGGATAAGAGCCTGCCGAGGGGTTAGGCCGGTGCTGGGGGCAGCGAGGCCGGCATCGGAGCCTGCCGTGAAGTAAGGCCGATACTGGGGCCTCCGAGGCCAGGATAAGAGCCTGCTGAGGGGTTAGGCCGGTGCTGGGGCCAGCGAGGCCGGCATCGGAGCCTGCCTTGAGGCATGACCAGTGCTGGGGCCTCCGAGGCCGGGATCGGAGCCTGCCAAGGGGTTTAGGCCGGTGCAAGGGCCAGCGAGGCCGGCATCGGAGCCTGCCTTGAGGCAAGGCCGTTACTGGGGCCTCGAGGTCAGGATAAGAGCCAGCCGAGGGGTTAGGCCGGTGCTGGGGCCAGCGAGGCCGGCATCGGAGCCTGCCGTGAGGCATGACCAGTGCTGGGGTCTCCGAGGCCGGGATCGGAGCCTGCTGAGGGGTTAGGCCGGTGCTGGGGCCAGTGAGGCCGGCATCGGAGCCTGCCGTGAGGCAAGGCCGGTACTGGGGCCTCCGAGGCCAGGATAAGAGCCTGCCGAGGGATTAGGCCGGTGCTGGGGGCAGCGAGGCCGGCATCGGAGCCTGCCGTGAAGTAAGGCCGATACTGGGGCCTCCTAGGCCAGGATAAGAGCCTGCTGAGGGGTTAGGCCGGTGCTGGAGCCAGTGAGGCCGGCATCGCAGCCTGCCGTGAGGCATGGCTGGTGCTGGGACATCCGAGGCCAATATCGGAGCCTGCCGACTGGTTAGGCCTGTGCTGGGGCCAGTGAGGCTGGCATTGGAGCCTGCCGTGAGGCATGACCAGTGCTGGGGTCTCTGAGGCCGGGATAAGAGCCTGCCGAGGGGTTAGGCCGGTGCTGGGGCCATTGAGGCCGGCATCGAAGACTGCTCTGAGGAAAGGCTGGTACTGGGGCCTCCGAGGCCTGGATAAGAGCCTGCCGAGGGGTTAGGCCGGTGCTGGGGCCAGCGAGGCCGGCATCGGAGCCTGCCGTGAGGCAAGGCCGGTACTGGGGCCTCCGAGGCCAGGATAAGAGCCTGCCGAGGGGTAAGGCCGGTGCTTGGGCCAGCGAGGCTGGCATCAGAGCCTGCCGTGAGGCAAGGCCGGTACTGGGGCCTCCGAGGCCAGGATAAGAGCCTGCCGAGGAGTTAGGCTGGTGCTGGGGCCAGCGAGCCCGGCATCGGAGCCTGCCTTGAGGCATGACCAGTTCTGGGGCCTCCAAGGCCGGGATCGGACCTGCCAAGGGGTTAGGCTGGTGCTGGGGCCAGCGAGGCCAGCATCGGAGCCTGCCATGAGGCATAACCAGTGCTGGGGCCTCCTAGGCCGGGATCGGAGCCTGCTGAGGGTTTAGGCCGGTGCTGGGGCCAGTGAGGCCGGCATCGGAGCCTGCCATGAGGCAAGGCCAGTACTGGGGCCTCCGAGGCCAGGATAAGAGCCTGCCGAGGGGTTAGGCCGGTGCTCGGGCCAGCGAGGCCGGCATCTGAGCCTGCCATAAAGTACGGCCGATACTGAGGCCTCCTAGGCCAGGATAAGAGCCTGCTGAGGGGTTAGGCCGGTGCTGGAGCCAGTGATGCCGGCATCGCAGCCTGCCGTGAGGCATGGCCGGTGCTGGGACCTCCGAGTCCAATATCGGAGCCTGCTGAGGGGTTAGGCCGGTGCAAGGGCCAGCGAGGCCGGCACTGGACCCTGCTATTAGTCAAGGCTGGTACTGGGGCCTCCAAGCCCGGGATTGGAACCTGCCAAGGGGTGAGGCCGATGCTGGGCCAGCGAGGCCGGCATCGGAGCCTGCCATGAGGCAAGCCCGGTACTGGGGCTTCCGAAGCCAGGATAACAACCTGCCAAAGGGCTAGACTGGTGCTGGGTGCCAGCAAGGCCGGCATCGGAGCCTGCTGTGAGACATGGCCAGTGCTGGGTCCTCCTAACCCGGGAACGGAACCTGCCAAGGGGTTAGGCTGGTGCTGGGGCCAGCGAGGCCAGCACCGGAGCCTGCCATGAGGCAAGGCTGGTACTGAGGCCTCCGAGCCCGGGATTGGAGCCTGCCGAGGGGTGAGGCCGATGCTGGGGTCTGCAAGGCCAGCATTGGAGCCTGCCGTGAGGCAAGGCCACTCCTGCGGCCTCCAAGGCCAGGACCGAAGCCAGCTTAGGGGTTAGACTGGTGCAGGGGCCAGTGAGACTAGACCTGGGGCCTCCCATGAGGCAAGGCCACTGCTTGAGCCAGTGAGGTCTGGATCAGTCCACTGAGTAGCCAGGCCACTACTGGGACCATCAAGAGTGGGATCGGTACTTGCAACGCAGCATGCACAGAGAAATATCGCAGAAAATATAAATCAGATGCTTCTCTTAATCAGCAATAACTAGGAGGAAAAGTGCAACAGGAAGAGGTTGAGCTATAGAAAGGGCTCTATAGTGAAGCAACTAATGTGACCAATCAGAGGGTATGTAATACTGGAGGACGGAGCCTCTTTAAAACGCAGGAGGTACATAAACAAATGTATCAAAGTAAATCACCAAAGAAGCGTGCGATGGAGGAAGGGGGAGGGAATGGGATGGGGGCTGAAGGAGGGCTAATTGGATGATGTGTGCTTGTATATCCTCTCAAGTCTTGTACTCCAATGTGATTGATATATGACTACAATGCACCAATTTAAAAAATAAATTAATAAAAAAAAGAATCAACCCAAATTATGATGATAAGAGGTGAAAAGGGAGATATCACTACTGACAGTGTAGAAATCCAGAGGATTATCAGAAATTACTTTGAAAACTCTAACAAACAGAAAAATCTGGAGGAAATTGACTACTTTCTAGATAAATACAACCTGCCTAAACTAAGTCAAAAAGATATGGAAAATATAAACCAATCAATAGCAATCAAAATGATTGAAACAGCAATAAAAAGCTTACCATCAAAGTAAAGCTCAGGAACAGATGGTTTCCCAGGTGAATTTGATAAAACCTATATAGAAAAGCTAATCCTGATAACTCCTCAATCTATTTCATGAAATAGAAAAAAAACGGTACTCTCCCAAATACATTCTATGAAGCCAATATCACATTAATACCAAAACCAAGTCAGTTCAAGGAAGGAAAACTACAGACCTATATCATTCATAAACTTGGATGCAAAACTGATAAACAAAATACTAGCAACATTCATTCAAAACCACATAAAAAAAATCATACACTATGACCAGGTAGGGTTTATCCCAGGAATGTAAGGCTGGTTCAACATATGAAAATCAATTCATGTAATTCATCATATAGACAGAACCAAAGACAAAAATCACATGATCATTTCAATAGGTACTGAAAAAGCATTTCATAAAATCCAATATCCAATTACGATAAAAGCATTGCAGAGAATCAGAATAGAAAGAATATACCTCAACATCATAAAGGCAATCTACAATAAGCCCACAGCCAACAGCATATTAAATGGGGAAAAACTTCGAGAATTTCCCCTAAAACCAGGAACATTATAACCACTTCTCTTTAATATAGTGCTTGAGGCTGTAGCCAGAGCAATAAGGCAAGAAAAGGAAATGAAAGGAGTACAAATAGGAAAAGAAGAACTCAAGCTTTCACTATTTGCAGATGACATGATACTATACTTAGAAGACCCAACATACTCAATCAAAAGGTTTATAGAACTAATCAATAAATTCAGCAAAGTGTCTGGATACAAAATCAATCTTAAAAAATCAGAAGCTTTTCTGTTTACCAACCATAAATCCACTGAAAAATAAATCCAGAAAACACTTCCACTCAGGATGTCCCACAAAAAAAATACTTAGGAATAAACTTAACTAAGGAGGTAAAAGCCCTCTACAAAGAAAATAATAAACATTGAAAAAACAAAGCAAAGAAGATCTTAGAAGATGGAAAGATTTTTCATGTTCATGAATAGGCAGAATAAATATCACCAAAATGGCCATACTTCCAAAAGTGATCTACAGATTCAACATAATACCCATTAAATTACCAAGATTATTCCTCACAGACATAGAAATATCAGTCTTTAGATTCATTTGGAACAATAAAAAACACAATAGCCTAAGTAGTTCTCAACAACAAAAAACATGCATAAAGAATCACAGTACCTGCCTTTAAACTATACTACAAAGCCATTGTAATATAAACAGCATGTTACTGCTACTAAAACAGATACATAGACCAAAGAGCAGAATAGAAGACTCAGAAACAAATTCACACTTATGGCCAATTGATTTCTGACAAAGGGGCCAAAAGCATACTCTGGAAAAATAGATAGCCTATTCAACAAATGGTGTTGTCAAAATTGGTTAATCAAATGCAGAAAAATAGAGATAAACTCCACTTTCTCACCCTGCACAAAAGTCAATTCAAGATGAATCTGAGACTTGGAAATTAGACCAGAGACCATGAAGCTCTTTGAAGGGGGCATAGGTCTAACACTGCAAGACATAGGCACAGAGAAAAACTTTCTCAGGA
This sequence comes from Muscardinus avellanarius, assembly GCF_963383645.1. Lineage (NCBI taxonomy): Eukaryota > Metazoa > Chordata > Mammalia > Rodentia > Gliridae > Muscardinus > Muscardinus avellanarius. The sequence goes on from NC_137793.1 coordinate 9,633,055, forward strand.
AGACACCAAAGGCACGAAATGAAAACTATCGGGAACATCAACCATGAGCCAACAGAATGGGAGAAGAGTTTTGCCAACTACTCCTCCAATAGAGGACTAATATCTAGAATATACAGAGAACTCAAGAAACTCAGCACTAAGAAAACAAATAACCCAATCAAAAAATGGGCAAGTGAATTAACTAGATAGGTCATGGAGGAAAAAATTCAAATGGCCAATAATTGCATGAAAAAAAATGCTCAGCATCATTAGCAATCAGAGAGATGCAATCAAAACTATCCTGAGATTTCAGCTTATATCAACTAGAATGGCTATCATTCAAAACACAAACAACAAATACTAGCAAGGATGTGGGAAGTGGGGACGCTAAAACATTGTTGGTGGTGGGATTGCAAATTAGTGCAACCACTTTGGAAAACAGTACGAAGGTTCCTCAGAAGAATGGGAATAAACTTACCATTTGATCCAGCAATACCACTTCTGGGTATCAACCCAGAAAAAAGGAAATGAAACTACCAAACTAATGCATGTGTATCTGTGTTCACAGCTGCATAACTCACCTTTGCCAAACTATGGAACCAGCCAAGATGTCCATCAACAGATGAATGGATTACAAAACTGTGGGATATGTACACAATGGAATTTTACTCAGCCATAAAAAAAACACAATTACATCATTTACAAGGAAATGGATCGAACTAGAGAACATTATGCTAAGTGAGATTAGTCAGTCACAAAAAATAAGAAATCAGATTATTTCCCTAATATGTGAAATATAGGAAGAAATTAATAACAGAAGGAACTCTAGATGAAGGATATTCTATTTATTCTATATAGAATAATATGTATATAATACATATATTTATCTAAATATATTTTTTTCTCTGAGAAAATAAGGTGACCTAACTGAGGGGATAAAAGGGGGGAAGAGAGAAATTCTCTAAAGCACATGATATACTTTAAAAAACATATTAGACCACTTCCGGGAAGATGGCGACTGACAAAAGCGGGGCTTAAGAGCCCCGCTAACAACAAATCTCCATTACCACAAAATCAGCGCCTTTCATAGCCAGAAAACACCATCACCAGTGAAACAAAAAATCACCAGGCTCCAGAGAGAAAGCGGACTGAGAACAGAGCCACAGAGGAGAAACACCGGCCTCACACCCGAGGCCGTGGCAGATGCGGCAGCAGCGCCATACTGCCGGCAGCACCGGCGAATTCACAGGATGGCTACAGCAAGCCGAGGTGAACCACTGCGGAACAGCCAGGCGGGATTTCTCCACGCAGAGAGCATCTAAAGCTCCCAATGGCCGAGCTCAGCACACGCTGCAGGGATTCAGATCAAAACCAAGAAGAAAAACACCAGCCCCACAGCCGAGGGCATAGCAGCGGCGGCATATTGCTACCGGTGGCAGCAGCACAGAATTCAGCGAGGCCAGTACAGCTACATCTGCGTACTCAAGAACAGTGAGTCAAATTGTGGGCCACAGAGGAGAAATCCTAGTACTGTACTCCCTGGGACTTGACCCAGTGGGGGAGGGGCAATGGCAGAGATATCACACCATAGGAGAACGTGCAACCTGGCACCCCCCACAGTCTAAAGCAGCCTCTATCGACTCTCTGGGTCGGAGACTCTGTGATACAACCCAGTAAAGGAGTAGTGGGGTCTGAGATACTACTGACTCGAGATCCAGAACACCTTAAGTGAAGTCATAGTGACCCAAGGGAAGAACCCAGAGAAGGCACAAACTTCCGAAATCATGGGAAAGAGGAATAATACTGGAGCAATGAATGCTCACAACCCCACAACATCAGAACCCGATAAAACAGAAAATCAGAGATTTCTAGAAGATCAAATCAGGAAAATAACTGTAGAAATAATAGAGGTGCTTCAAAAAGAACTCAGAGAGAGCCAAAAAGAGATAAAGGATGCAATTAATGAAGTAAAGGCCTCAATTCAAAGCACAAACAACCGATTAGAACACATGGAGAACAGAATCTCGCTCTTAGAAGATGAGCAATCCAAAAATGAACGCATAGTTTCTAATCTAGAAAAAAATATCTGACAGCAGGAATCTGATATTGAAGAAATATGGGCCCATTTTAAGAGAGCTAACCTAAGAATAATTGGAATAGAGGAGGGAAAAGAAAGTGAAACCAACGGGATCAACAATCTCTTCAAGGAAGTAATAGCAGAAAATTTTCCAGACATAGAGCAAGAGGTCGATACACAGGTCCAGGAAACTTATAGAACTCCCTTTAGACAGGATCGGAGAAGAGGATCCCCACGACACATAATTGTCAAAATGACCAATGTGGAAGCCAAGCAGAGAATCTTAAAGGCAACAAAAGCAAAGGGCCAAGTGACATTCAGAGGCAAACCAATTAGAATCACTCCAGACTTCCCAAACCAAGTCATGAGAGCCAGAAGGGCTTGGAGTAACATATTCCAAACTCTGAAAGAAAACAACTTCCAGCCAAAAATTTCCTACCCAGCAAAACTTTCTATCAGATTAGATGGAGAAATAAGAAGCTTCCATGACAAACAGAAACTGAAGGAATTTATGTCTTCAAAACCAGCACTAGAGAAAATACTCAAAGAGATTAACTACAAAGAAGAAATAGGTAACACACATCAGAACTAGAGAAACAAGATTTTCCATCCAACAGACAACTAAGATTGGTTATCTGTGGAGATTCATTATTTATGTTAGTCTGTTACCTATCTCTAAAGGGTATTGTTTGCCTTTATTGTTGTTAATTTTTAGGATGTCTAGTTGGAATATTAATATACCTTCAGATATAGCATTTGGAAATATTTTATCCCATTCTATTAGTAACTTTTAACTCTGTTTACATTGTCTTTGGATATACAATATTTTTTTTATTTTTTAGGGAGTTTGTATACTCCTCTGTTGCCTGTGCCATTGAAATCATAACCAAGAAATCACTGCCAATTTTAATGTTGTGAGGTTTTATGACCCAGATTTTCTCCTAAAAGTTTATAGTCTTAAGATTTATATTTAGGTCTATTATCTATTTTGAGTTAATATTTGTATATGGGATTAGGTAAGGGTCCAATTTTATTCTTTTCCATGTAATTATTATGTTTCAACAATATTTAGTTAAAAGATTAATATTTCCACCACCAAATGTTCGTGGAAACCTTGTCAAAAATAACTTGACAATATAGGGAAGAATTTAGCTCTATGCTTTTATTTAACTCCAATGGTTTATATATCTGCCTTCAGAATAGTACTACACTGTTTCAATTATTGTAGCTTTATATGGTTTGAAATCAGAAAATATATATCTTCTAGCTTTGTTCTTTTTCAAGATCGTTTTAGGTACCTAGAGTCCATATTTCACAGAAGGATAGATGTTTTTCTGAAAAATAAATATATAAATATATGATAGTTTCACCTAAAAAATAGAAAAAAAAATATTCTCTGGTAAGAAAGAAAGCAAAAAGAAATATTGAAATGTTATCTTTAAGTCATCAAAAGCTTGGTATCAGACAAATGAAACTGTTATGTGAGATTATCATTTTTAATTTTAGATAAATTGCCATAATACTAGATGTCAACTACTAAGCCAAGCATGGGAGGGAGGGATAGGAGAGAATGGGGTGGGGATCAGGTGGGGGCTGACTGGGAAAAGTGTGCATGTATGTCTACAAAAGTATGTATCCTACTATGATGTATGAATACAGTGCACCAATAAAAAAAAGGGAGGAGGGAATCTAGTTAACTATTAAAAATTCTTTGGAAGATGTGATGATCCAGCATGTTAGACATAAAAATGGATCCAAAACCGGGCATGGTGGCACACGCCTGTAATCCCCGCGCTTCGGAGGCGGAGACAGGAGTATGGCACTGGTTCGAAGCCAGCACCGCTGACTTAAGAGACCCTGTTTCCAAAAATTAAAAAGTATAAAATAGGTCTGGGAGTGTAGCCCAGAGGTAGAAGGGCTTCCAGGAACCCCAGTACCTCCAAAAAAAGAAAAAAAAATAGATCCAAAGAAAAGTATATAAAATGAAAATGTGAAAATATTAACACCTTTTTCCCATGTTTTTACTGTTATGTTTATGATTAATGTTTCCTGGTCAATTTGTTTAAAAATAAAATTTCTACAGAATAATGCATTATATCATATTAAAATACAATAAAAACATAAAAAAGGTTTTCACAGGAAATAAAAACAAAAAAACAAAATAAATAAATAAATAAAAATAAATAAATAGAGACTTCCGGGAAGATGGCGACCGAGAAAAGCAGGGCTTAAGAGCCCCGCTAACAACAAATATCCATTACCACAAAATCAGCGCCTTTCAAAGCCAGAAAACAACATCACCAGAGAAACAAAAAAAATCACCAGGCTCCAGAGAGAAAGCGGACTGAGAACAGAGCCACAGACGAGATCCTCACGCCCGAGGACACGGCAGACGCGGCAGCAGCGCCATACTGCCGGAGGCACTGGCGAATTCACGGGATGGCCACAGCAAGCCAAGGGGAGCTGCTGCGGAACAGCCAGACGGGATTTCTCGGCGCAGAGGACATCTAAAGCTCCCAGTGTCTGAGCTCAGCACACGCTGCAGGGATTCAAGTGGAAATCTAAACCAAGAAAAAAAAAACGCCAGCCCAACAGCCGAGGGCATAGCAGCGGCGCCATATTGCCTCCGGCGGCAGCAACACCGAATTCACTACAGCTACATCTGCGTACTCAAGAATAGTGAGTCAAATTGCGGGCCACAGCGGAGAAATCCCAGTACTGTACTCACTGGGACTTGACCCAGTGGGAGAGGGGCGGTGGCAGTGATATCACACCATAGGAGAACGTGCAACCTGGCACCCCCCCACAGTCTAAAGCAGCCTCTATCGACTCTCTGGGTCGGAGACTCTGTGATACAACCCAGTAAAGGAGTAGTGGGGTCTGAGATACTATTGACTTGAGATCCAGAGCACCTTAAGTGAAGTCATAGTGACCCAAGGGAAGAACCCAGAGAAGGCACAAACTTCTGAAATCATGGGAAAGAGGAATAATACTGGAGCAATGAATGCTCACAACCCCACAACATCAGAACCCGATAAAACAGAAAATCAGAGATTTCTAGAAGATCAAATCAGGAAAATAACTGTAGAAATAATAGAGGTGCTTCAAAAAGAACTCAGAGAGAGCCAAAAAAGAGATAAAGGATGCAATTAATGAAGTAAAGGCCTCAATTCAAAGCACAAACAACCGATTAGAACACATGGAGGACAGAATCTCGCTCTTAGAAGATGATCATTACAAAAATGAACGCATAGTTTCTAATCTAGAAAAAAATATCTGACAGCAGGAATCTGATATTGAAGAAATATGGGCCCATTTTAAGAGAGCTAACCTAAGAATAATTGGAATAGAGGAGGGAAAAGAAAGTGAAACCAAAGGGATCAACAATCTCTTCAAGGAAGTAATAGCAGAAAATTTTCCAGACATAGAGCAAGAGGTCGATACACAGGTCCAGGAAACTTATAGATCTCCCTTTAGACAGGATCAGAGAAGAGAATCCCCACGCCACATAATTGTCAAAATGACCAATGTGGAAGCCAAGCAGAGAATCTTAAAGGCAACAAAAGCAAAGGGCCAAGTGACATTCAGAGGCAAACCAATTAGAATCACTCCAGACTTCCCAAACCAAGTTATGAGAGCCAGAAGGGCTTGGAGTAACATATTCCAAACTCTGAAAGAAAACAACTTCCAGCCAAAAGTTTCCTACCCAGCAAAACTTTCTATCAGATTAGATGGAGAAATAAGAAGCTTCCATGACAAACAGAAACTGAAGGAATTTATGTCTTCAAAACCAGCACTAGAGAAAATACTCAAAGAGATTAACTACAAAGAAGAAATAGGTAACACACATCAGAACTAGAGAAACAAGATTTTCCATCCAACAGACAACTAAGATTGGTTATCTGTGGAGATTCATTATTTATGTTAGTCTGTTACCTATCTCTAAAGGGTATTGTTTGCCTTTATTGTTGTTAATTTTTAGGATTTCTAGTTGGAATATTAATATACCTTCAGATATAGCATTTGGAAATATTTTATCCCATTCTATTAGTAACTGTTAACTCTGTTTACATTGTCTTTGGATATACAATATGTTTTTTTATTTTTTAGGGAGTTTGTATACTCTTCTGTTGCCTGTGCCATTGAAATCATAACCAAGAAATCACTGCCAATTTTAATGTTGTGAGGTTTTATGACCCAGATTTTCTCCTAAAAGTTTATAGTCTTAAGATTTATATTTAGGTCTTTTATCTATTTTGAGTTAATATTTGTATATGGGATTAGGTAAGGGTCCAATTTTATTCTTTTCCATGTAATTATTATTTTTCAACAATATTTAGTTAAAAGATTATTATTTCTACCACCAAATGTTCGTGGAAACCTTGTCAAAAATAACTTGACAATATAGGGAAGAATTTAGCTCTAGGCTTTTATTTAACTCCAATGGTTTATATATCTGCCTTCAGAATAGTACTACACTGTTTCAATTATTGTAGCTTTATATGGTTTGAAATCAGAAAATATATATCTTCTAGCTTTGTTCTTTTTCAAGATCGTTGTGGGTACCTAGAGTCCATATTCCATATTAGGATAGATTTTTTTTTCTGAAAAATAAATATATAAATATATGATAGTTTCACCTAAAAAATAGAAAAAAATAGATTCTCTGGTAAGAAAGAAAGCAAAAAGAAATATTGAAATGTTATCTTTAAGTCATCAAAAGCTTGGTATCAGACAAATGAAACTGTTATGTGAGATTATCATTTTTAATTTTGGATAAATTGCTATAATACTAGATGTCAACTACTAAGCCAAGCATAGGAAGGGGGGATAGGGAGAGAACGGGGTGGGGATCGGGTGGGGGCTGACTGGGCAATGTGTGCATGTATGTCTACAAAAGTATGTATCCCACTATGATGTATGAATACAGTGCACCAATTAAAAATAAATATGAAAAAAAAATAAAAAATAAATAAGTAAATAAATAAATAAAAAACATTAAATTCAATCACAAAGCCAAGCATTAGAAAAAAGGGGAAGAAGGAATAAGGTGGGAATTAGGTAAGGGCTAATTGGGTATGTGCATGTATGTCTCCAACATCTTTTATCCCATTAAGATATTTGACTACAATGTACAAATAAAAAATTTTTTAAAAACTGGACTTGGGTGTAGCTTGGAGGTAGAATGCCCCTGGTTTCTATCCCCATAATGGCAAGAGAAAGAAAGAAAGAAAGAAAGAAAGAAAGAAAGAAAGAAAGAAAGAAAGAAAGAAAGAAAGAGAAAAAGTTTTTAAACTTTGGAAGGAGTTTTTAAACTTTGAGAAATGTCAAAAGTAAGGTACACTAGGTAAATGATCCATTTTGCAATAAATTTAGAATAAAATAATGTATAGGTAGGAAGACAACAAAAAGAAAAGAAAGTGATAATATTTAACTCAAAAAAGACCAAAATATCAAGAAAAAAAAAAGAATAGGAAGGCAAGTAGAAAAAACCGTAAGATGCCAGGTGTAGTGGCGCACGCTTGGGAGGCTGAGACAGGAGGATCACACAGGTTCAAAGCCAGCCTCAGCTACTTAGTGAGGCTTTCAGCAACTTAGTGAGACCCTATTTCCAAATAAAATATAAAATAGGGCTGGGAGTATAGCCTGGAGGTAGAAAGCCTCTGGGTTCCACCCCCAGTACCACACAAACACACACACACACACACACAAAAAAAAAAAAAAACAGCATAAGAAAATAGATGTAAGCCCAAATGGATTATTATTTACATTTAGTATAAATGGACTAAACATCCTATAAAGACACAAATATAATGAGACTGGGAAATAAATAAAAATCCCATCACATATTGCTTCTAAGAAAATCATCTGAAATAAAAGATCAAGAAAAGATGAAGAAGTAATATTTTCCAAATACTAATCAAAGAATGGCAGTGGAGTTATACAAGTATAAAACCAAGAAGATTTCAAAATGAAAAGTATTATTAGTGATAAAAACATATCTTATAATACTAAAGATCAATTTCAGTGATATGTAGGTATATAACATGCTCAAAATACATAAACTGCAAAATGTCCAAACTTTAATAAAGAATTTTAAATATGCATTTGTAACTTGTGAGTAACTCACTTCAGTAACTGATAGAACATTAAAAGGGATAGCATTAAAAATCTCAAATACGTTTTTTTTTGTTTGTTTGTTTGTTTTTGGTGGTGGCACTAGGGTTCCTGGAAGCCCTTCTACCTTAGGGTTACACTACCAGACCTATTTTATATTTTTTTATTTGGAAACAGGGTCTCTTAAGCCAGCACGGCTGGCTTCGAACCTGTGCGATCCTCCTGTCTCCGCCTCCCAAGCGCGGGGATTACAAGCATGTGACACCATGCCCGGCACAAATACATTTAAAAAACTTCCAGAGAGGAAAAAGAAGGCCTTCAGGAACCACTGTTCCTATAAACTAGGAAAGTGAATGGATTCCTCCCACACTCATTCCTATCTTATTTTTGAGACTGGACAGCTGTAGATACAAAGTAGTTTGGAGAAATTAAATTTCAGAGAAGGGTAAGTCTAAAGAAGCAAAAAAGAACTTGTTCTTGCCTGCCACCGACCCCGTGGAACCTTTGTTGATTATGTGTTAAGTGGAATGAACACTGAACTGTGAGCACTGTGTGATCGCTCAGTGCTTAGTTCCCCAAAGTTCTATCAGAGGGAGTGGCCTATACTATATCCAGGACAGACCAAGTCGGCTGTAAAGACACTGAAAACCAGTCAAAGTGAATGAAGTAAAGCTGTAACCCAGCAAACACCAGCTCAAAGCCTGACTGGAGTATACGGAGCAGGCCTCTTACTAACTCAGGACAGAGGAAAGCATATGCATTCCCTTGTGCAGGATACATTTCTCCAGGGGCTACTATTGTTTTGTTATACAATTTCTGCCACCTGATAAAAAGTTTTGAAACAATAAGGAATAAAATGTGACTTCTACTTAAAAGGAATAATAGTTACTGTAACACCCAGAAATGGCCCAGATTTTAGAATTAATAAAGACTTTAAAATAACTATTAAGATATACTAGAAAAAAAGTTAGAGAAAGAGATGGGCGAAAAAATGGATTTTGAGAGAAAGAGAAAGCTTCTGACACAAAACCAAGTGAATATTATAAATCTCAATACATGAAATTAAGAATTTTTAAGAGGCTTAAAGCAGAATGGATATAGTGGAGAGCACCAGGTATTTCAACCAGATTGTTATGGTCAAACTCATGGAAAATCAAAGATAAGGGGAAACTTTTAAATGCAGACATAAAAAAATGCTTACACACAGATCTGAGAAAGAGATTATAGTCAAGAAAACAACAGGAAAAACAACATTTCACTTTTCATCAGAAAACTTTGGAAGAAAAAAGTCAATGGAATTGACATTTTTTAAGTGCTGGAAGAAAAACCTAGCATTCTAAAAAAGGATGTATATATTAGGATATTTTTAAACAAAACATGTCACCAGATTTTTAGGCTACAAAAGAACAATGCAAAATGGAAGAGGGTATAATTTGTGCATGAATATAAATAGCAATTTATGAGAAGTATTGGCTACTATAAACCACAGTAAGAGAAATACATCTAGAGGTTCATTATATATGTAAAAATAAAATTTGTGACATGAGAAATATTAAAATATTCTACCTCAAATATATTTCTAAGGGTTAATAATAGAAATAAAATTTGTGACTTAAGATTAAAATATTCCACTCTAAATATATTTCTGTAGTATATTTTGAGTTGTTTATTCAGAAAAAGTGACAACATTAATGGACACAGGATAGCTCTGAATAGCTTTCTTTTTGTCAAAGGAAATTTATATATATCTACATTAAAACACTAAAAGCTAGCACAGAATTTTTATCTGATAACCATCCCCCAACATTTTTAGGAAAGAGATTGGGGGCCTGGTCCCTGACCCACACAGAGATGACCACAGATAGCTGTTCCATGGAAGACTTTTTCTGTAAAGAGTCCCAACTCTTGCTCACTGTGCACACAATCTGCTCAACTTTTATCCATAGCCCATGTGACTTCATTTTCCCCAGAAGACAGGCCCTTATCCCTTTATTAAGCTTTATATAAGGTTTAGCTATCTTGCCTCTCTTCTCCTCTCTGATTCCTGTGACTACCACACATATAATAAAATGTGTATGTTCTTTTTCCTGTTACCTGTCTACTGTCGGTTGGTTTCATAGACTAAAATTGTCAAGCCTTCAGAGGGAAGAAAGTAAAACTTCTATACACACAGCTCTGGCACAAGGGGCTGGACAGAGATTTCGTGAGATCATATTCTTGAAAAGTTCTTATGTTGTGCATTAATTAGAAAAATACTAACTAGATTAATCTTGATATATTAGGGAATAAGTCAAGGATACAGATAATCATCAATAGAGCAATAGTTCTCAACCTGTACTATGCCCACACACACATATACACACTCTAGAAGAACCAGAGTGGAGGATTATTCCTGCTACCATTCTGAAAAAAGGCCTTGTTTTTATGAAAAACTTTTAACTAAGGAAACAGGAGAAAATTTTCCTAATAGTACCTGTGATAAGATGAATGGATGATCCCCAAAGATTTTTAACCCTCATAACCTTTAAATATGTTACCTTACAGGGTGAAAGAAATTAAGGATCTTGAAATGGGAAAATTATTTTGATGGGTCAGATACAATATGAAAGGCCCTTATAAAACAAAGGCATAAGGGTCAGAATCAGGGGGGACTTATAAAGAAGAAGTGAGAGAGAGAAGGTAGGGGAAGATGGATAAAGAGAATGAACATGAATGGAATTGAAAGTGCTCTGTGGTTGGATTTAAAGATGGTGGAAGAGATGAGTGCCATGGTACATGCCTAGAATCCCAGCTACTGGGGAGGCAGAGGCAGGTAGGCTGCAAATTTGAGGCTAGCCTGCATAACTTCGTGAGATTCTGTCCTCAAATAAAAATATGAAAAACAGCTGGGGATATAGCTCAGTGGTAGAGTGCCCCTAGGTTTGAACTCCAATATTGACAAAAGAAGAAAAATAAACAAAGACAAAGGAGTCAAAAGATGCAGGCAGATTCTGGAATTTGGAAAACAATAAACAGGCTCTTCCCTAGAACTCCTACAGTAGCTTAGCCCTGCTCCCTCAGCTCACTGAAAACCATTTTGGACCTCTGATCCTCAGAACCATAAGGTAATAAAATTATACAGTTTCAAGCCACTAAGTTTTTAATAATTTGTTACAAATTCATGGGAGGTTAATATGCCTACCCAGCTAGGATTTACTTCAGGGGTTTTCTGTGTCTATCATCTATGGTTTTAATCACAAATCAAGTATAATCACCATAATAGGAAAGAAAGTATTTATGAAAATGCTTTTCTCTACAGAGACGTTTGGTATTGCCTGACTGATCATGGTGTTGCTAAAACTTAAATAGACAGTCAAGTTACTTGCCTGGGAAAAGAAAATCATAATGGAGCAACATTACTTTTGGGTACCTATAACTGAGTTGGGAGGCCACTGTTAATCAGGTTTCAAAAGTCCTCATCTGAACCTTTGAACTTGACTACAGAAAGGAACTCTTCCAAAACTGATCATGGGAATATACTAACCTCTGCTGAACTTCTGTACAACTGGCCCCGTCCCACAAATGACCAGAGACTGAGACCACACCAAGCCCCCACACCTCCAGGCCCTTCTCTCTGACTTCCCCCTGCCCTGCCCTTCAAGCCTTGCAGCTCACAAAGTGCTCCTCAGAACATCAGCAAGGACATTATCCGGGAGCCTCTTGCAGCTGCAGAATCTAGGCGCTATGCCCAACTCCTGAACCAGTCTGCTTTTTAACAAGATCCCCAGGGTGCTTGGGCACAATAAAGTTTAAAAACTACTCCTTAGAACTGATTCTAACTGCCGATATTTGCACTATCTCTACTTTTCTGTGTATCTAACAAGGAGCAGTTTGGAAGCGCCTTCTCCCTGCCCCTATTGTCTGTTACCAGTGGGTATGTAAATGTCCTCATGGGGTAACTCAGAGGCAGCACTCCTTACCTTTTCCAGAGTTTTCCAAGGGGTCAAGTGTGATCAGCTGTGATGGCAGCTGGTGCTTGGCGCTGGCTACCTTCTTTGTGTACCTCCCAAATAATCCTCTGCCATTTTATTGCTTGTCTCAGGGTACTCTGAAAGGAACAGAAGCTAAGACAGAGGCGTGTTGGAGGAGGTAATGTGTGAGTAGAGGACTGAGGGTGAAAGGGCTATGTGTGGTGAAGAGCCAGGGAGGAGCTTTCCGGACCAGATAGGCAATGTTCAGGGGAAAGGCCTGAGGCTGAAGTACGTGTGTGGTGTGGTACTACATGGAGGACAGGCAGAGGCAAGGTAGAAGGCAGAAGAGCAGCAGGCACACCCATGCAGCTTGAAGATGACTGTGACTTAGAAGAATCCAGTGGGGGCAGTGTTGGCAAAGAGTCAGGAAGACAGCTAGGAGAGTCTTGACCTATATTGCAAAGTCTAGACAGAAGATATCCAAACCTGCTTGCAATATTCATCTGTTCAGGTGTGTGTGTGTGTGTGTGTGTGTGTGTGTGTGTGTGTGTGTGTGTGTTACTGAAGACTGAACCCAAAGGCATTCTTCCTCCAAGGGCTATACTATCAGCCCTTTTGACTTGATATTGTTGTGAAACAGAATTTCACTAGGATGCTGAGAGTCTTGTGAAGATGCTATGGCCTGCCATAAACCTGTGATTCTCTTATCTCAGCCTCCCAAGTACTGGGATTATAGGCATGCTCCACCATGCCTGGCTTTAACTAACTTTTGACTAATGCAAAAAATTAAGTGTGTTCTCCAAACATACTTGTCCCTGATATACTTTCCCTAAGGATGTGTAAGCTAATGACTATGCCCCCAAAATGTTTGGTCCTTATAGTAAAAAGCCCAGCACAGTACCTGGCATACATTAAGCACTTGGTAACATTCCCTTCCCTTAAATCTAATAAATGTTCAGAGAGAAGCAAAGATGATGAAAATACTCACGAACCCCCTTCTTTGCTTTTAGTTCTTGCTCTTCAAATTTTATTCATTTAACAAACATGTACGAGGCACAGTGTGTTGGAAGGTGCTATGCTGAGCCCTGGGGACTCTAAGAGGAACAAGATGAGGATGCAGGGGGAGCAGCCCTGGGGATGAGGATTCCATGTGGATCGAGTGTGATACACACACCATGAATCCATAGGGCCGGCATGCAACTACTCAAAGAAGAAGTCTGCAGACTCTTTGGTGGGAATTGTGGAAATCTTAACACAAGAGGTAAAATAATGACTGATACTTGAGTTAAGCTTGAAGAGCGAGTCAAAGTATGTCAGTCAAGGAAAGGATAAACAAGAAGAGCGTTCACCTAGGGATTAAAGGTTATACTAAAGGTTCAGTAAGGCTTGCATCCAAGCAATGGGATGAAAAGTAAAGCACTGGCCAGCAGAACTCCCTCAACTCTCAGGACTCTGGGAAGCTCCTAGTGAGTTTTGTGCTCTTCCATGAAAAAAGCAAAATACTTAGTACTTCCTCATTGTATTTGACCACAAATAGTGTCATTTAATGTTTTAGTTTTTAAAAAAGAATGAGTAGAGAACCTCCAGATTAAAAACATGATCTCTGATCACATGAGGAAGCCTTGAATGCTCCAAACACAGGCATCAAGAGGAAAGCATTAGAATTGTTAAGAAAAGTGTACACATATGATCAGACTGGTGTTTGACAAAGTCAATTCTAAAAGCAGAGATGGTTTGCTTGAACTATGATAACTGTAATAATGGGATTAAAGAAGATCTTAAAATCTCTGCCAAGAACACATTCTAATCTTCAGTAGTTCTTCCTGTCAAAAAGGTCTTCGATGCTTGTGATTTTAGTTCTTCTTGCTGCAAATTAAATCCCTGCATCATCCCTGCATCCTCCTTTTTAATTAATGTTATTCATCCTACAGATTATAATAATAAAAGATCATTTATTTTACTTCTTCGCTAACTCTAGAAGAACCCCCGTTAAATAATAGTACAGGAAAGAAATGCAGGTGGGAAACACTAAGAATCAGGTCGTTTCTAACTCGTGTATTTTTTCATGAACAGTTCACAAGCCTATGCATTGTCCCAGTTTTTATTTCTTTCTAGATGTAAATATTCCGCTTCCAGTGTCTCTTTCTTCCTTTGTACAATTATTCTGTTTTTCCTCCTGAATGTCCATTAATATCTGCACTCAGTGGATGGTGCTGTCCAGTGGGGGAGCCGCATGCTAGTTCTCAACACTTCCTTGTGAGATCAGGAATTAGGATGGGTGGAATCAGAAGCTTTTCACCATCAGCTGTGCAACCTTAAAGAGACAGCTGACTCCCCACCCTGCACATCTCCTTCCTGGTCCATTCAGTGAAAGTCCCAGAGTGCACTGCTGTAAAGCTTAATCCACCACTGAGTTTGAGAACTCTCTCTCTCAGATTCACCTTTCCTGTCTATGAAAAAGGTCAGTTCTCAGGGTTCAGAGAAACTTTTATGCGCTCCTCTCTTGTAGGTACCTGCCTAATTCATTCACAACAGAAAATTTCCCACCACTGAAAATTTGATTGTAATCTACCTTAGATCAAATGAGGTTAAAGTTGGCTATTTAACCTTTCCTACCACTCTCTCAAAGAGCTGTATAAAAACATTCCCTTTGCCTTAAATAAAGTAATAACAGGCACCAAAGCATGCAAACCTGTATGTCTTCTAAAAGACCTTCCCCTTTTATACCGCAACCAATTAGGCAACAGAATCCCAGTTAAGAGAGAAGACATCCAAGATATAGTATGGAGATTACAGTTTATCCTCCTAAAAGCCCCCTATTTCACCTGCAGATAGGTTTTGATTTTTTTTTAAGTTGGATCCAGCTAATGTGAATGACAACAGTTCACATAAAAGTCTAGATTCCTCATTTCTCTCAAAGATTCTGAAGATCTACCCACATTCCAACCTCCATCACCTTGCTGGCATAGAACATTTCTTATTGACTCCTAATAAGTGACCAAGGTCAGTTACCTTTTAAGACCATGATTTTTACATCATTCTTTTTTTAACAGAAGAAATTTTCTCTGCATCAATATTTGGAAAATAAAAGATGCACCAAGTAGACTGCTTAAGAAAATCTCCTTCCTCCTAGGCAAATGGAGAGTCCACTTGACTCTTGTATCTACCCGACCTTACGGGCATATAAGGAGAGGTCCTGATCCAGCAACTTGGGAAACTTGGAGAGGTGGAGATTGTCCTGCACAGGAACCAGCCATTCCTTCTCTGTGACTCAGCCCCTTCACCTGTGAAGAAGCTGGGTGGACGAGAGGGTCCCTTCTGATTAGGACAGAAAGTGTAAGATTCTATATTACAACAAAACTGAAAACTCTCTGAAAAGGCAAAGAAATTCAATTCTGGTCCTGCCAGGGTAAGAAAAGACAATACTGACACCCAGTGGTCCCATCCACTGGCTTTTGTGTGATGTCCTGAAATTGCCAGGCCCTTGTAGCCCTGCTACAGCTTCCCCACGTCCAGAGTGTCCAGGAAACAAAATATTAAACATCACATCAATGCCTGCAAAACAAAATAGCATGTGCTTGTTTGGTTTCTACATCTTTCTGATGAGGAAATGGCCACATCTTGGTTTGGCTTAAATATATCAATATATCAAAGCATTTGTCTTCAACAATGTATTATTTTACCTAATGGAAACAGATATGCCTTTGAAAATATAAAACTTATTTCTCAAGAGGTAAAAGTCCAAATACCCTGCACTGTCCTATCCTGATTTCTTTGGTACATTAATTAGTCTTCTAAGATTTAAAGAATAAATAATAAATATTAGTAATGAGAAGACGAGTACTCTGTTCAGCTAGTTTCTTGAATCTCCCAGTACAGACTCTAATCTTTAACTTTGGAATAATGAGGTTATTGCAGGAGTGAGGGCAGAGGCAGAGCTGGCAAGAGAAATACACTTTGAGAACATTTTGCACTTCCAATGAGCTAATAGATGCCAGAATCCTTAAATCAGAAAGATTGAAAGTGTAACTTCTCATGACATTTATTCTGTCTGTAGATGGAAGGAAAGTAAAAGAGTGAAAACGTATTCTAAATCATTGTTATTTCTCATAGAAAGCCTTTAATTTTGACAAAAAGATAATGGTCTGGCCTTCCGATCCTAACATCAGTTGACTCCATTATGAAATGTTGCAAGCTGCAAGTCAGCCTTCAGAATAAAGGCATTGGTGAGAAATGCAGATAGACTTCATGCGAACTTCAAGAATATCTAGACACTGCACCTTGCCTCATGTAAGTGGAAAAGACACCACTGGTATTGTGGCATAGCTACATGGATCAAGAAAGACCTTTAGGTTAAGAAAGAGAAAACTGAAGCTGGGTGTGATATACTCAGGAGGCTGAGATAGGAGGATGGCAGGTTCAGGGCCAACCTCAGCAATTTGGTGAGCCCTTCAGCAACTTAATGAAACCCTATTTCAAAAAAAAAAAAAAGAAAGAAAGAAAGAAAAATGGCTGGCATTGTAGCTCAGAGGTAGAATGGCCCTGAGTTCAATCTCCACAATTAGAAGAAAAGAAAACTGAGTTACAGGCTCCTTACTCTTGTAATTATGAAATAATGAGAAATTTTTCAAATAAATCAGCCACAACCAAACAAGGAAAGGAAATGTCATTCTATCCAAAAGGTGGTAGCCAATCAAGGAGAATGGTCCTAGTTTTATCCTCCGGGGGGTACTGATTTTCCTGAGAATATTGCCTAGCTCCCTGGAACTGGACCGGACAAGAGGAATAATATCCTTTTGTCTCCTTTGACCTCAGAGATGAAGAACAAGAACAGCCTAAGGTGTGGGCCAAAAAAGGGAAGAGAACAGACAAACTGACCTCCTTGTGAAGAAGCTCAGGCTAGTGGGCACCAGGCTACATTGGAAAACCCTCTAGAAGAAATGACACTGTGCCTCAGTAGGCACAGAAATCCAGGCACGGGGCAGAAAACAAAAGTTAAGAGAGAAAAAAAAAACAGAAATTTGTTCCTCCAGGAATGATTGATGGCACCCCATTCCAGCTGAACTCTCTCTTCCCCCACCCCACCCAGAGGCTACAGAGAGAAAGCATCAAACATAACACCTGAGCCTTTCAATGACAGCTGGGAGATGAGACACTCGGGATGCAGAAAGCAAGTGAAGCAGTCACTCAGACTGTCAGAGGAGCAGGGGACACAGAGCTGCTCTCCTAAACAGTTGTAAAATGGAACAATGTGTTAACTTGAAGATATCTAAGAAAACAAGAAACAAAACAAAATATAGATGTATTGGTTTCATAGAAAAAAAAATGCCCTGAGGATCAGTCCCAACTACTTAACTCAAAAAAAACAAGTTAATGAGAATAAGATTATTTACAAAATTTAAAAAAAGATTACAAAAAAAAGATTACAAAAAGATTATAAACAAAATTTAAACATGCCAACTCTGGTCAATAACTGAATTAATTATAAAAAGGATATGATAGGCCAATGTGAGGATGAATTCAGAACTGAATTAAAATAATACCATATTAGAGCCAGGCATGATGGCATACACTTGTAATCCCGGCATTTGGGAGGCTGAGAGAGGAGGATCGTGGTTCTCAGACAGCCTCGGGTACTTAGCGAGGCCCTTGGCAACTTACTGACACCCTGTTTCAAAATAAAGAATAAAATATAGGGCTGGGGGTGTAGCTCAGATGTAGAATGCCCCTGGGTTCCATCCTCAGTACCATAAAACATAATAAAATAATAAAATAAAATAATACTATTTTAGAACTAAAGTATAAATTATAGGCAGCAAAAAGAGAATAGATATAATAGGACATAGAAGACAGACTTCAGATAGTCACAGTAGACAGGGGGTTAGAAAGAATAATAATGCTAATAAAGAGTAGATAATAAATATGAAACTGCAGTTGTCGCTGTGCTCTAAGAAGATAAAATCCCTGAAGTAGCATGTGGGGTTGAACTGTGTCCTCCACAAAAAGAAGACCTCTTGAGCCGGGCGTGGTGGCGCACACTTGTAATCTCTGCACTTGGGAGGCTGAGAAAGGAGGATCACACAAGTTCGAAGCCAGCCTCAGCTACTTAGTGAGGCTCTCAGCAACTTAGTGAGACCCTGTTTCTAAATAAAATATAAAAAAGGTCTGGGAGTAAGCCCGGAGGTAGAAAGCCTCTGGGTTCCACCCCTAGTACCACCAAAAAAAAAAAAAAAAAAAAAAAAAAAAAGACCTCTTGTGTGCCTCTGAATGGGATCGTATTTGGGAATAGGGTCTTTGCAAATGTAATCAAGTTAGAGTAAGGTTGGATTCATTACGTGAACCTAATCCAATATAATTGGTGTCCTCATAAAAGGAAATAGAGACTGCCAGAAGAGAGCACCATGGGAAGATTGGTGATATACAAGGAACTGGTCTGGCGAAGGCAGAGGCAAAGCCTGGATCGACTCATCTACAAACCCGGGACACCAAAGCTGGTCGCCCACCACCAGAAGCTCAGAGACAGACGAGATAGATTCTCCCTCTCAGGCTGCAGCAGGAGAATGATACACTGATTTTGAGCCAGTTGCCTCCAGAACTGCAAAAGAATGTGTTTCTGTTTTAAGCCGCTGTGTGTGGTACTTTGGTAAAGCTCTTCTGTGAAACTAATACAAGTGACAAATTCTACAAATGGAACAAAGAACAGAACATGTAAATATATGTTATAGGATTGGAAATGGAAAAATTACACACTGACTGGATCTGCCAAGTGTTAGAATTTTTTATAGGGGGGAACAACTAGGAATTGAACCCAGGGGTATTCTACCTTTGAGCCAAATAACTAGCCCTTTGTAGTGTCTTGTTTTGAAACAGGTCCCCTCTAAGTTGCTGGTGATCTTACTAAGTGGATTAAGTGGCTGAGACTAACCTCCCTTCTTAGCCTCCCAAGTATTGAGATTACAGGCAAGTGCCACCACACTCATGCAGAAAATTTAAAAATAGCTGATTGACACTGAACTCTATCATGTTCACAACTGAACTGCAATAATAAGAGAGTCTTCAAGCTTGGAGGCAGAAAAGGAACTCCAGGATTCTGGTAATTTAGGACTCCTTTAAAAAGAAGAAACGTTGGGCTGACTGTGGTGGTACACACCTGTTACTCTAGTACTTGGGAGGCCGTGACAGGATTGCAGGTTCACAGACAACCTCAGCAATTTAGAGAGGACCTCTGCAATTTATTGAGATTTTGTTACAAAATAAAAAATATAAAACAGGGCTGGGGCAGAAGCTCAGAAGCAGAATGCCCCTGGCTTCAGCCCCCAATACCACACACAAAAAAAGTTTCTTTTGATAAAATGTTGAAATCCAGCCAATCAAGAATGATATAAAGATAAAGTCATTATCTATGGAGAAGCTCAGATGAAACAATGTGGGATGAATATTGAATCTGAATTTAAAGAAAGGACCAATAAAAATAACACTGGAAAATAAAATAGAAGCATCATAAATCTTGATGACATAAAAAAGCATCTAACTGAAGTTTATCAAGTTCAACTTCACTTTTGCTTACTTTTGTCAGTCAAAGCCAAGTAGAACCAAATCTAAGGTGTGATTTTTTTTGCATGAAAGAAAAAGAAAAAAGGGAAAGAAAACCTACAGGGAAGGAGAAAAGGAAGAAAGGAAAGAAACACAAGATTCACTTTGGCTCAGCTGTTGATTGGTTGTATGACCTCAGACATAGCCTACATATTTTGCTTTTAGTTAGGTGTCCAGAATAGATAATTCCCAGCCTCCTTAGGGGTGACCACGTGTCTATGCCACAACCCAGTGAGCCTTAAGCAAATTCTGGGAAGAAAGCATACCATCCCCCACCCTGCTGCTTCAATGACAGCAGGGTGACTGAAGGCCTTCTTCCATCCTGACTCACTCTTTTCGAATTTTAGCCACAGCAAATTCTAATCTTTACAGACATAAGTGATTCTATTTTAATCTTTACAGACACAAGTGCCTCTAATTTTTAAGCAACAGAAACCCTTTATCTGTATTAAAACAATCTCAAGGTAGTTCTCTGGTGGAAGCAGGGCTAAGGGACAAGGCCACATTTTATCAATGAGAAAGGTAAAGTTCAGAGAAGAGAAATAATTTACGAGCAAAACATAAAGCTCCAAGCTGGACCTGGGTTGTTATAACACCCACAGGGACTCGCTGGCAGTGCAGAGTGGTGACTTTGGATCCATTTCCTTGTTGACCCCATGAACTCTCTTCCCAAAAACCCTTCTCAGTTCAAGAAGAATAAAAGCAATTTTACTCATCGAGTGTGGAGAGCTGCCAAAATATTTTAATCACACAAAAATAAAAAGGCTCACTGTGGATGTCTCCTTCAAAAGCTGACACATAATTTTTGACCAGGAAAAAAAAAGAATAATGAAAGAGAGAAATCAGAGCAGAGTATTAATAACCAGTCCTACAGAGTTCTATTATTCTTGTGCCCTCCACCTTGAAAACAAGTTCTGATTTCCTCCTAAACAGTAGCCCCTATTTTTTCTTTCCCAAGATCCAAGGTATGGTGGGAATTTTAAGCCATCCATTCAACAAATAATGATAAAGACCTACATGGGAACCATGGTGCTAGATATTAGGAATCTACTCTTGGAAAGAATGGTTGCTATCTTCCTAAGATTTATAATGTCTTGAAAAATAATTATCATTGGTAAACAGTTTATTAGATGTTTTATATCACTCTAACCAGTCTCATTCTGGTACAAAATAGGTGCTAACTAAGGTACTTATATGTATATGCTGGGCTCCATACAATGGATCTAAAAAATTTATAATATTATCCTCATTTTGCAGAAAAACCCAGGCATATAGTAATTAAATAATTCACCAAATGTTATACAACAAGTTGCAAATGCTGTCTCATTCAAGATTTAGCTGAATATAACAGCTTTAAAGTCTTCTGATTGTTTTTTTTAGTCTAATATAGGATCATATTATCTGCAAACAATGATAATTTTACTTCTTTTTCCCTATTTGTCAACAATCCTAGTTATTGAAACCTGTATAATACTGTTGTGCTTACTGTTGACAAAGGTTTAGGGAAATGTCCAGCATTACTTAGATGAATGTTGGGAGTTTATTTAAACTAATGCAATTCAGAGGAAAGAGTACAAAAAATGATATGGGAGATATAAAATGACTTAAATCCTCACAGGTATTAAAATTCAAAGATGTTGCTGTAACAAGCACTAATGTATGGGTAAGCAGAGGCCTGGGGAAACATCTAGGAAAGATGGGTGAGGGTACAGTGAGCATCCCTAACAGAAGGGACAGCCAAGCTGAGCCCCAAGGGGTGAGTGAACCCATAGTGGGAACATGTTTTTTTGTTTTGTTGTTTTTTGTTTTGCACCAGGAATGGAACCCAGGGGCTTTCTAACTCTGGGCTACACTCCCAGACCTATTTTTATATTTTATTTGGAAAAAGGGTCTCACTGAGTTTCTGAGAGCCTCACTAAGTAGCTGAGGCTGGCTTTGAACCTGTGCGATCCTCCTGTCTCAGCCTCCCAAGCACTGGGATTACAAGCGTGCACCACCATGCCCAGGTTGGAGACATGCTTTCTATGCTGAGAACAAAGGGCAAAATCCACGACAAGTGCCGTGACCAAGGGTTATCATGGCAGAAATGGAGTAGAGACAAGTGTAAAGAAGAACAATATTATGTCATTTGCAGGAATATAAGCATTCCTCCAATTACACGTGTAATTGGAGCAGAGACCCGTAATTGGCATCTCTGCTTATTAGCCTCTCAGTCACTAAGTCTCCAACTCCACAACTAAGTCCACTCTTTCTAGAAATATTGCTCCAGCTCTTGCTTTACTAGTTCAATATCTTAGTCTGTTCTCAATGTTAATAAAATTATCCCTGGCATGTCTCTCTTTGCCTCTGCATTCACCTCCTCACCACATCCTGTTAAATTATCTAATGGCTATCCCTTTTTGCTATTCCCAATATCACATCTGGGGGATACCTCTGTTCACCTCAAGTCTAGACAAGAGCAATAGCCCACCAGCCCACAATTTTTAGCTTAAGTTCCTCAAGCGTGCATATGCCATACAAGACCATAGGTATCATGGGCACAGGGCAGAAACTGACACTTGACTCCCACACAAACACTCAATACAGTTAGTACTAAATATGTAGATACAGACTTAACTACATTAACACCCAAAATAAAGACAGATAATAACAAAGTTCTTCTCAGATTTTTGAAGATTCTGAAAAGATAAAAAATAGTCATTAATCACAAGAATGAGGAAAGGGAAGCACATGGGTTTCTTTGGGAATTGAAATTGTGGAAAGCAATTTAACAATGAATATCAACAGCCTTAGAAAGGTACATGTCTTTTCCTAGTAATTCCATTTAAGTATTTCTCCTTAAGAAATAATAAGACCTGAATCCCAAAAATGATATATAGGAATCATCACCATACCACAATAAAAACTGAATGTAAACCATGTATCAATCACTAATGGACTGATTTTTTAAATGATCAAAGAGATAGACAGTTATGGAAATACTATCCAAATAATAAATATGGTAATGTAAACATACATTTACTGACATGAGAATATCAACATAAATACATACATAGGTTTATATAATTACACAGACACACATAGATAAAGTTAAAAAAAAACCTCAGGATGACAAAAAAATCAAACTAATAAACACCAGTAGAATTCTCTCATTTTTGTAAATATCTCCAAATTAAATCTATAACGCAAGTAATTTCTATTGTCAAACTTGACATGTGTCACAACTAAGAAAAAATATATTAGACGAATTGATTACAAAATTATGGGATATATACAAAATGGAATTCTACTCAGCAATAAAGAAGAACAATATTACATCATTTTCAGGAATATAAGTAGACCTGGAGAACATGATGTTAAGTGAGATTAGCCAGTCACAGAAAGTGAAGGGTTATATGTCGCCTATAATATTCAGAAGCTAAGGAGTAATCAAGATACGAGGGAGACTTCAAATAATGGAGGAGAAATTACAGTGGAGCCAGAGAGGTGATGTAGGGCAAGTGAGTGTGCAAGGAGGGAGAGAGTCAATGAAGAAGGCACTTCCACTGACATTATCTTCATACGTGAAATACCGATGTCAAACTCAATGTCCTGTAACAGAAAGGTGGGGAAGACTGGAGAGGGAGCCAGGGAAAATCCTGCCAAATGCTGTGTACATGTATGTCACTAGCACTATAAAGTACATTATATGAGACTATAATGCATCAATAAAAATATAAAAACATTTAATTTGTAAATTTAGCAAATATATATAATGTACCACTTTATCCATTTATGTAAAATGTATTATTTTAATAAATATATAAAAAATCAACAAAACCAAAAGCTGGTTTCTTGAAAAAATTAACAAGATAGGTAAACCACTAGCCAGCCTAACTAAAAAAAAAGAGTCAACACAAATTATGAAGATAAGACATGAAAAAGGAGACATTACTACTGACAGTATAGAAATCCAGAGGATTATCAGAAACTACTTTGAAAAACTACACTCCAACAAAATGGAAAATCTGGAGGAAATTGACAACTTTCTAGATAAATACAACCTTCCTAAACTGAGTCAAGAAGATACAGAACACTTAAGCCAACCAATAACAATCAAAGAGATTGAAATAGCAATAAAGAGCTTACCATCAAAGAAAAGCCCAGGAAAAGATAGTTTTCCAAGTGAATTCTATAAAACCTTTATAGAAGAGTTAACCCCAATACTCCTCAAACTATTTCATGAAATAGAAAAAACAGGGACTCTCCCAAATACATTCTATGAAGCCAAAATCACACTAATACCCAAACTGAATAAAGACAGTTCAAGGAAAGAAAACTACAGGCCTATATCTCTGATGAACTTGGATGCAAAACTGTTAAACAAAATACTAGCAACGCACATTCAAAACCACGTAAAGAAAATCATACACCATGACCAGGTAGGGTTCATCCCAGGGATGCAAGGCTGGTTCAATATACGAAAATCAATCCATGTAATTCATCATATAAACAGAATCAAAGACAAAAGTCACATGATCATTTCAATAGATGCTGAAAAAGCATTTGATAAAATTCAACATCCATTTATGATAAAAAAAACACTGCAGAGAATTGGACAAGAAACATCTCAATGTCATTAAGGCAATCTACAATAAGCCCACCACCAAAATCATATTAAATGGGGAAAAACTTCAAGAATTCTACCTAAAAACAGGAATGAGACAAGGATGTCCATTATCACCACTTCTCTTCAATACAGTACTATAGAGACTCTAGCCAGAGCAATTAGGCAAGAAAAGGAAATCAAAGGAGTACAAATAGGAAAAGAAGAACTCAAACTTTCACTTTCATTTGCAGATGACATGATACTATATTTAGAAAACCCAACAAACTCAACCAAAAGGCTTATAGAACTGATCAACAGATTCAGCAAAGTATCTGGATACAAAATCAATCTTGAAAAATCAGAAGCATTTCTGTACACCAACCATAAATTCACTGAAAATGAAATTCAGAAAACACTTCCACTCAGGATCTCCCACAAAAAAATAAAATACTTAGGAATAAACTTAACCAAGGAGGTAAAAGATCTCTACAAAGAAAATTATAAAACACTGAAAAAAGAAATTGAAGAAGATCTTAGAAGATGGAGGGATCTTCCATGTTCATGGATTGGCAGAATAAGTATCATAAAAATGGCCATCCTTCCAAAAGTGATCTACAGATTTAATGCAATGCCCATTAAACTACCAAGATCATTCCTCACAGACATAGAAAAATCAGCCTTTAAATTTATTTGGAATAACAAAAAGCCCAGAATAGCCAAAGTATTTCTCAGCAACAAAAACCATGCAGGAGGAATCACAATGCCTGATTTAAACTATTCTACAAAGTCATTGTAATAAAAACAGCATGGTACTGGCAAAAAAACAGACACATAGACAAATGGAGAAGAATAGAAGACCCAGAAACAAACTCACACACTTTCAGCCAATTGATTTTTGACAAAGGGGCCAAAAACATACACTGGAAAAATAGATAGCCTCTTCAACAAATGGTTTTGGCAAAACCATATGCAGAAAGTTGGAAATTAATTCCACTCTCTCACCCTGTACAAGAGTCACTTAAAGATGGATCAAAGACTTGGAAATTAAACCAGAGACATTGAAGCTCCTCAAAGAGCACATAGGTCTAACACTGCAACACATAGGCAAAGATAAACACTTTCTCAACAAGACCCTAAAGGCACAACAAATTAAAAGGCAAATCAATACATGGGATTGCATGAAACTGAAGAGCTTCTGTTCAGCAAAGGAAAGTGTCAAGAACCTCAACCGAGAGCCAACAGAATGGGAGAAGTTTTTAGCCACCTACACCTATGATAGAGGACTAATTCTTGAATATACAGAGAACTCAAGAAACTCAACACTAAAAAACAAGTCATCCAATAAAAAAATGGGCAAGCAAACTAAATAGATACTTCATGAAAGAAGAAATTCAAATGGCCAATAAATGCATGAAAAAATGCTCAACATCATTGGCAATCAGAGAGATGCAAATCAAAACTACCCTGAGATTTCACCTAACTCCAACTGGAATGGCAATCATTCAAAACACAAACAACAAATGTTGGAGAGGATGTGGAGAAGTGGGAACTCTAAGACACTGTTGGTGGGATTGCAAATTAGTGCAACCACTTTGGAAAACAGTATGGAGAATCCTCAGAAGAATGGGAACAAATCTACCATTTGATCCAGCAATACCACTTCTGGGTATCTACCCAAAAGAAAGTAAATCAAACTACCAAACTAATGCATGTGTATCTATGTTCATAGCTGCACAATTCACCATAGCCAAACTATGGAACCAGCCAAGATGTCCATCAACAGATAAATGGATTACAAAACTGTGGGATATGTACACAATGGAATTTTACTCAGTGATTACAAAAAAACTCAGTTGCATCATTTTCAGGGAAATGGATGGAACTACAGGACATTATGCTAAGTGAGATTAGTCAGTCACAACTGGGCATGGTGGCGCACGCTTGTAATCCCTGCGCTTGGGAGGCAGAGACTCCATTCAATTTTGTTCTTTTTACCTTTGTTAAATTTTCTTTATTTATTTTTTCCACTACTGGGGATTGAACCCCAGAACATTCTACCTCTGAGCTATACCCCAGCCCTATTTTTTTTCTTTGAAAATGGGCCTCACAGAGATGCAAAGGGCCTCAGTTGCAAAGTTGCTTCAGTATCTGAAGCTGGCTGCAAACCATGATTCTCCTGTCACAGCCTCCCGAATTCTGGGATTACGGGATTACAAACTGCCATGCCTGGCTATCTGCTCAATTTTCTATAAACCTAAAAATCCTCTGAAAAATAAAAATGATTATTTTTAAAGAAGAAACAAAAATATTTCCTTTCTGGTCATCAATTTCTACTCAAAAAAAAAATGTTTATAAAATCTGTAGTTAAAAAATGTGGTTTTAGCCAGGCTTGGTGGCGCACGCTTGTAATCCCCGCATTGGGAGGTGGAGACAGGAGAATTGCGCAGATTTGATGCCAGCCTCGCTGGCTTAAGAGACCCTGTTTCCAATAAAAATATTAAAAACAGGTGTCTGGGAGTGTAGCCCGGAGTTAGAAGGGTTTCCAGGAACCGCAGTATCACCAAAAAAAAAAAAAAAAACTGTGATTTTTAAGGTGACACCATAATTTCATATTCACATGTAATAATGTAATTTCATATTTGCATGACATATAATTTTATATTCACATTTCTTCTCAATTTGTGGCCAAGTTTTCTTTTGTAACAAACATTCTTAAATATGAAACAATTTAGGTTGATGTTCATGAAGTGTCGACTCTTGACAAAGCTCCATGACTTTAAAATAAATAAGGCTAAATTTTTATTCCAAGTCATCATTGGGTATAGAAAATAAAGATTTGCATGGGGTCCTTGGACGCTTTCTTCAGGGTACACAGTTAACTTCACTCCCTAATCATTGACCCCAGAAATCTTAGAAGAAACTTGGATTCTCTTTCCTGTCTCTATATGTTTTTATGGATGCCTCAGCTCCTCTGGATAAAAGGAAGAAGATAATTTATCAGAGCAAATGGCCACATTGATATTCATGGGGTAAACGGTTAGGAACTGAACAGCCACACCCCACGAATGTAAATTTCATATACAGCTTCCTAAAGGTTAAACAATGCTCAGCTCTACTGTGCCTGGAAAGCTAATGGCAGTCAGAGGCACAGCCCTGCACCAGGCTGCCCTTCCGCAGAGAGTGCCCTCGATAACAAAGCCTTGCTCTGTGCTTGGGAGAGACGCTCAACAACCATTCCGTCAGATTCCCCTACAAACTAGTAACTCAGCTCAAGCACAAACAAGTCCCATTCAGCTGTCTTGACTCAACAACAAAAGTTCACAGAGAAAGAATGGAATAAAGGATGAAAATATTTTAGAGTTTTCCTTGTGGATATGTGTATGTGTGTTACTGGGATTGAATCTAGGGGCATTCTGCCTCCAAGCTACACCCCAACTCTTTTTATTAATTTATTTTTTGTTTTGAAATGGGGTCTCACTAAGTTCTGAAGTTGGCCTCAAGCCTACGATTCTAGGCCTTCCAAGCACTGGGATTACAGGCACACACCACAACACCTAGATTAATACATATTTTTAACCAACTTTCCCCAATACACCTGCTGAATATCATTATCCTCTCTCACTAATTTTTAACTCAGTGCCCTGACTCCATCCTCTCTCATTCACTCAGTGGTATATATACAGTGCCTGCCATGTGCCAAGTACCCTCCTTAAGAGAGATAGGGACAAAACAATGAGAAATTTAGATAACTTACTCTCATCCTGAGGGTTTCATTTTCTGGGAGAAGTAGACAAGTATCCATTTCAGATAGCTTTAAACACTATGAAAAAACATAAGTCCAGATAAAAGCATAACAAGGAGACCAATGGAGGTGGAGTATTGCGTGTATCAATTTTAGCAGAGTGGGTTATTTAAGCCCACTGTATAAAAGTGAGTTTTTGAAAAATAAAAATAAAAGTAATATTTTTATTTTATAATTGTATTGCTGCATTATAGTCTTAGATCATAAGGCAGTTTATGGTGATGATTACACACATGTACACAGAATTTGGTGGGCTTTCTCTGTCCCTCCCCATCTCTTCTTCCCCCTGTAGGATATGGAGATTGGTCTTAGTACTTTCTCATTGCACATAATTTCTATGGAATTGATTCCTTCACTGAACTTCCCTTTTCCTTCTCTTACCCTAGTTGACCTCCCTGGCTCCACTAAAGGTGACATTCAAATTCAAACCTGGATACTGAGAAAGAGAAAACCTTCTTCAGGCAGGAAGAAACTGGCATGTTCAAGACTGAAAAGGAGGCCAGAATGACCAGAGCAGAAAAAGGGTGGGGAAATCTGTTGGTTCATGTGGACCTTGTAACCACAGTTAAGATTCTGAGCCTTATATTACATGTAACAGCAAAGCATAGAAGTGTTTTATTTAGGAAAGAAAAATTATCATATGTATGCTTTGAAAAGATTACTGTTACAATAGCCAGGCGTGATGGTACACACTTGTAATCCCAGCATTCGGGAGGCTGAAACAGGAGGATCGCGGTTTGCGGTCAGCTTCAGCTACTTAGTGAGCCCCTCCGCAACTTAGTGAGACCCTGTTTTAAAATAAAGAATAAAAATAGGGCAGGGGGTGTAGCTCGGAAGTTGAATTCTCCTGGGTTCCATCCCAAAACCCCCATAAAACAAAAGAAAAAGTCAATGTTACTAGAATGTGCAAAAATGAATAGAGAGGAACAAGGCTGAAGACAAGGAAATGCCTTGGGAGAAGATTGGAGAGGTGGGCCAGGGAGAGGCACTGGCCATGTAGAGAAGAAGGGGTGTGGTGTGATGAGGTGGGCCATGCATGCCCGGCCCTGGGACCAATGGGGTGGACACCTCGCCATCATCCATTTTGCAAGTGCCGTGACCCAATTGGACAAAAGGCTGATTTGGGCTGAAAGGGGGAGTCTTTGGAGGACTTGTACACCCCAAGGGAACACATCTCTCCTCTCCATAAAAGTGATTCATCTGCTTGGGAAGCCCCTTGGACCAGGATAGCCCCAATGTGATACAGAGAAAAGGTCAATTGAGAAAATACCATAGCTAACAAGAATAGAATTTGCTGATGGATTTGATCAGCGGATATGTGGAAAAAGAAGAAGCTTGGGCTTGATCATCAGTATGAGTGGATCTATTTCTTAAAACATAAGAATGGAAGTATAATTCTCAGGGCTAGTAAAACAAAAAGTTCTGTTTTAAACTCATGAGTTTAAAGTGTCTACTAGACTACATATGGAAAATCACGTAGGGGGAGAGTGAGGAGAGAAGTCTTTGTTCAACCTTGTTGGAAGGTTGATCGACATTTAGAAGTGAAACAGAGGAGAAGGAGCCGAGAGACATTCTGCCCTCGACCCCTCGGTGGCTGACACATGCTGCTGCAATAAAACATAACTTGAAGCTGATTTTCCCCAGAAGTATTGGCCTAGCAAGTGAATTCTGGGTGATACTCATTCAACATGTGTTTTATAGTTCATTTTCAATCGAGGGTTTCCAAATAAATCCAGGCAGTAGATCATCTACAAATTTAATTAACTGTATTTGTGCAGAATCTCAATCTGACCATAAAAATTTAATGCTTAATAGTTTAAGGTTCAATGGCCTTTCTATTTTAAACTAGACAGATGAAACGGCCACACATTAATTTTTCAAGAAACCTGGATGCTACAAGTTATCAGTGTGAATATTTGATAAATTATAAGGTTTCACTATATTCTATCAAGTTCTCCTTAAAGAGAGATTTATTTTTTCTAATTAGCTAATTGTTTTCTCCACAATAACATCTAACTAAGTGTCTCCTGACACTCTTCTCTAAAGCCCAGTATCAATGGCCAGGTAGAACAACTGTACCACCCTCTAACATCCCCCTCACCTTTGGGTACACATAGGTACTGTGTGTATTTGCTAAAAATAATATGCTGGTAGTGGATAATGCTTCAATGAGTTGGGACTAATCTGTAAACACTTCTAAAGCCCGAGGTAAATTCATTCACACTGTTAGGTCTTCTTATTTAATAAAAGTTGTCCTTATGAGAACTGTTCCTGGATTTTAGTCTTAGCTCTTATATTTGATAGTTGTGTGACACTGGTAAAAGCAGTTAACCATCAATTTCTTTATCTTTGAAAGGGATAAAGAAATGCCTACTCTGGCTTCTCCACTGGGAAGGTGAGCATACTAAATGGAATCGGGATATGTAAGGTTAGCCACATGTCTGTTATCAGAATACACGAAGTCAGATTCATAGCAAAGTGAATGTTGTTCTTACAAAGAGTTTCCCTATAATTGTGGGGATAGCAGATGAGACAACACAATTCAAAGCCTGTGTTCATGCACACTACCACACAGTAATTGATCAAGACGCTCATATACACACATGAGCCACCTTCCTGTATATGTCCATGCTACTTTTCTATGTATTGGAAGAGACTTCAAAATTAATTAGTTAACACTTTTTGGGGGGAGGTACTGGGGTTCCTGGAAGCCCTCCTACCTACAGGCTACAGTCCCAGACCTATTTTATAGGTTTTCTTTGGAAACTGGGTCTCTTAAGCCAGCGTGGCTGGCTTCGAACCTGCGCGATCCTCCTGTCTCCGCCTCCCAAGCGTGGGGATTACAAGCGTGTGCCACCATGCCCGGCATCACTTATTATTTTAAATACAAAGAATCCAAAGCCCAGGGAAGTAAATGAAGTATTCCTGGTTAAGTTTCTCCACCTACTAAGTATAGTATTTAGAAGAGCTAAATCACTTTAAAAATTGTTTTATAGCAGAGCCCACACACAGGGTAAGAAAGAAATAGAATGACCTCCATTCATTCAGAAAATATTTTCTTTAGGATACAATATATTCTAATTATATATAAGATTAGTTTAAAAAATAGGGCCCATGCTACCAACAAAAAAAAATTTAAGTAAATTCTTGGTTTATAAACATTGACAAACTGAAATTTTCAGTAACAGATTTGAGCTCAAACACAGTCTAAATGTTAATGTCTTCAGGCAGGTCAGAGCTCCACAATGCATCAAGTCCCCACAGCTTTCCCCATTAGCCCATTTTTCTCTACCAAGCAACCTGGCTAGCCCCAGACTCCCCCCCCCCCAACCCAACCTACCATCTTTCATGTTTTGGAGAAATTCTATTATTCCCTTGCTTAAGTTCTTATCTCCATAATTAAAATGTCAATTTGACGGTGGCAAAATATAGCAGAAGCTTAACCAAGGTAGTTCATTTCACTCTGAAATACGCTTGAGTAGGAGCAGTCTAGGGATAATGTGGTGTCTGGAAACAATATGCTTCCTGTGGTGTGCAACAAGCCCAGTTAAAACTCAGATTCCTAAAGAAGTTCACTGTTTTAGTAGAATACTGAATGAAAGGCCTGTTTGGAATGGGCTTGAAAATGAATAAGAAAAAAACCTGAAGACAACAAGTATTGATTTTTTCTGTAGATTTTTTTATAAAAGAGCAGAAACAGAATGTAGTTGACAGAGGGGCAAGAAAACTTTCTAATATAGAAGAAACAAGCAAGGTATAACAGAGCACACTTATAAGAGCAACTACTGAGGAGGCTGAGGTAGGAGGGTCGCAAGTTTGAGACCAGCATGGACAACATAGAGAGAACTTTCTTCAAAAATGAAATTTTTACAAAAGAGCTGGGGATCAGAAAAATTAGACTTCAAGCCCAAGCTTAACAGAAGAAACACAGCTGATCATTTTAATTGGTAAAAAAAACAATCTGGCAAGAGGAAATGACAATAGTCAACATTTATGCCCCAAACATAGATGTAGCTATTTTCCTAAAACAAACCCTTTATGAACTTAAGTCACACATAGATCCCAGTACAATAATACTGGAAGACTTCAAAACTCTTCCCACACAGTTAGACCTATCTTCTAGACAAAAGGTCAGTAAAGATGCCTCAGACCTAAAAAACACCTTAAACCAAATGGACCTATTAGACACATATAGAATATTCCACCCAACCACAGCAGCATTTCCATTTTTCTAAGCTACACATGGAACTTTGTCCAAAATAGACAACATCCTGGGCCACAAAGGGAGCACTAGCAAATTCAAAAAATGTGATATACTCCCCTGTGTCTTTTCAGACCACAATGGAATGAAACTAGAAAAAAGACCCAGAGTAACCACATAAACACATGAAGACTGAATACCACACAGTGGAACAATGAATGAATCATAGAAGAAGGGGTAAATTAAGAAATTCCTAGAGACAAATGAAAATAGAGACACAATATATCAAAACCTCTGAGACCCCTTGAAGGAAGCATTAGAAGAAAAATTCATAGTACTGAGTGCCCACATAAGAACAGAAAAACACCAAAGAAATAACCTAATGACACACCTCAAAGCCCTAGAAAAACAGGAACAGTCTAACCTCAAAGCCAGTAAAAGAAAATTATTAAAATCAGAGCAGAAATCAATGAAGTAGATAATAAAAAATACAGAAAATCAATAAAGCCCAAAACTGGTTTCTTGAAAATATAAACTAGATAAACTAATAGCCAACCTACAAAAAAGAAAGAGAATCAATCCAAATTACTAATATGAGAGATGAAAAAGGAGATATTACCCCAGGACAGTGTGAAAATACAGAGGATTATCAGAAACTACTTTGAAAAACTATACTGCAACAAAATGGAAAAGCTAGAAGGAAATGACATATTTCTTGATACATACAACCTTCCTAAATTGAGTCACAAAGATATAGAAAATTTTAACAAATAGCAATCAAAGAGATTGAGGCAATAATAAAGAACCTATCATCAAATAAAGGTCCAGGACCAGATGGTCTTCCAAGTGAATTTTACAAAACCATTATAGAGGAGCTAATAGCAATGCTCCTCAATCTATTTTGTGAAATAAAAGAAACAAGACTCTTTCAAATACATCCTACAAAGCCAACATCACATTAATACCAAACCAAATAAAGACAGCTCAAGAGAAGGAAACCATAGGCGTATATTATTGATGAACTTAGACACAAAACTGCAAAACAAAATGCTAACAATGTGCATTCAGAAATGCCAATGACATTCTTTAATGAACTAGGAAAAAATCCTAAAATGAACATTGTTGATGGATCAAAAGATCCACAGAGACTTCCGGGAAGATGGCGACCGAGAAAAGCGGGGTTTAAGAGTCCCGCTAACAACCAATCTCCATTACCACAAAAAGAGCGCCTTTCATAGCCAGAAAACACCATCACCAGAAAAACAAAAAAAACCACCAGGCTCCAGAGAGAAAGCGGACTGAGAACAGAGCTCAGGGCCACAGAGGAGACACACGCGCCCGAGGACGCAGCAGCAGCGCCATACTGCCGGCGGCAGCGGCGAACTCAACGGACGGCTACAGCAAGCCAGGTGAGCCGCTGCGGAACAGCCAGGCGGGATCTTTCGGCGCAGACAGCATTTAAAGCTCCCAGTGGCTGAGCTCAGCACACGCTGCAGGGATTCAGAGTGGAAATCAAAACCAGAGAAGAAAAAATACGCCAGCCTCATGGCCGAGGGCGTGGCAGAGGCGCCATATTGCCACCGGCAGCGGAAGCAGCAGTGAATTCACCGAGTCCAGTACAGCTACATCTGCGTACTCAAGAACAGTGAGTCAAATTGTGGGCCACAGAGGAGAAATCGCAGTATTGGGCCTCCTGGGACTTGACCCAGTGAGGGAGTGGTGGTGGCAGAGATATCACACCATAGGAGAACGTGCAACCTGGCACCCCCCATAGTTTAAAGCAGCCTCTATCGACTCCCTGGGTCGGAGACTGTGATACAACCCAGTAAAGGAGTAGTGGGATCTGAGATAATACAGACTCGAGATCCAGAGCACCTTAAGTGAAGCCATAGTGACCCAAGGGAAGAACCCAGAGAAGGCACAAACCTCCGAAATCATGGGAAAGAGGAATAACACTGGAGTAATGAATGTGCACAACCCCACAACATTAGAACCTGATAAAACAGAAAATCAGAGATTTCTAGAAGATCAAATCAGGAAAATAACTGTAGAAATAATAGAGGTGCTTCGAAAAGAACTCAGAGAGAGCCAAAAAGAGATAAAGGATGCAATTAATGAAGTAAAGGCCTCAATTCAAAGCACAAACAACCGATTAGACCACATGGGGAACAGAATCTCGCTCTTAGAAGATGAGCAATCCAAAAATGAATGCATAGTTTCTAATCTAGAAAAAAATATCCAACAGCAGGAATCTGACATTGAAGAAATATGGGCCCATCTTAAGAGAGCTAACCTAAGAATAATTGGAATAGAGGAGGGAAAAGAAAGTGATACCAAAGGGATCAACAATCTCTTCAAGGAAGTAATAGAAAATTTTCCAAATATAGAGCAAGAGGTTGATACACAGATCCAGGAAACTTATAGAACTCCCTTTAGACAGAATCGGAGAAGAGGATCCCCATGCCACATAATTGTCAAAATGACCAATGTGGAAGCCAAGCAGAGAATCTTAAAGGCAACAAAAACAAAGGGCCAACTGACATTCAGAGGCAAACCAATTAGAATCACTCCAGACTTCCCAAACCAAGTCATGAGAGCCAGAAGGGCTTGGAGTAACATATTCCAAACTCTGAAAGAAAACAACTTCCAGCCAAAAATTTCCTATCCAGAAAAACTTTCTATCAAATTAGATGGAGAAATAAGAAGCTTCCATGACAAACAGAAACTGAAGGAATTTATGTCTTCAAAACCAGCGCTAGAGAAAATACTCAAAGAGATTAACTACAAAGAAGAAATAGGTAACACTCACCAGAACCAGAGAAACAAGAGTTTCCATCCAACAGACAACTAAGATTGGTTATCTGTGGAGATTCATTATTTATGTTAGTCTTTTACCTATCTCTAAGTTGTATTGTTTGCCTTTATTGTTGTTAATTTTTAGGATTTCTAGTTGGAATATTAATATACCTTCAGATATAGCATTTGGAAATATTTTATCCAATTCTATTAGTAACTTTTAACTCTGTTTACATTGTCATTGGATATACAATATTTCCTTTTATTTTTTAGGGAGTTTGTATATTCTTCTGTTGCCTGTGCCATTGAAATCATATCCAAGAAATCACTGCCAATTTCAATGTTGTGAGGTTTTATGACCCAGATTTTCTCCTAAAAGTTTATAGTCTTAACATTTATATTTAGGTCTTTTATCTATTTTGAGTTAATACTTGTATATGGGATTAGGTAAAGGTCCAATTTTATTCTTTTCCATGTAATTATTATTTTTCAACAATATTTAGTTAAAAGATTATTATTTCCACCACCAAATGTTCGTGGAAACCTTGTCAAAAATAACTTGACAATATAGGGAAGAATTTAGCTCTAGGCTTGTATTTAACTCCAATGGTCTATATATCTGCCTTTAGAACAGTACTACACTGTTTCAATTATTGTAGCTTTATATGGTTTGAAATCAGAAAATATATATCTGCTAGCTTTGTTCTTTTTCAAGATCGTTTTGGGTATCTACAATTCATATTCCATATTAGGATAGATTTTTTTCTGAAAAATAAATATATAAATATATGATAGTTTCACCTAAAAAAACAGAAAAAAATATGCTCTAGTAAGAAAGAAAGCAAAAATAAATATTGAAATGCTATCTTTAAATCATCAAACGCTTGGTATCAGACAAATGAAACTGTTATGTGAGATTATCATTTTTAATTTTGGATAAATTGCTATAATACTAGATGTCAACCACTAAGCCAAGCATGGGAAGGAGGGATGGGGAGAGAATGGGGTGGGGATCGGGTGGGGGCTGACTGGGCGATGTGTGCATGTATGTCTACAAAAGTTTGTATCCCACTATGATGTATGAATACAGTGCACCAATAAAATAAAATTTAAAAAAAAAGATCCCCAAATAACAAAAGACCTCAAGTAGCAAAAGCAGTATTAAGCAAAAAGAACAAACCTAGAAGCATCCCAATTCCTAACTTTAAGACATATTACAAAGCCATAGTAACTATAACATCATGGTACTGGCATAAAATCAGACAACAAAACCAATGCAACAGCAATAGAGATCCCAAAAATAAACTTGCATAGCTACACAACTGACTCTTGACAAAGACACCAAAAATGTACATTTATTGACAAGGTATCCTTGTTAATAAAGGGTGCCGCAAAAACTGGATATCTACATGAAAATCCACAGAAGACTGAAACTTGATTCTTACACCTCTACTTGTACAAAAAAATCAACTCAAGATGGATCAAAGACCTAAACATAATCCATAAACTTATTAGAAAAAACATAGGGGAAATAGTTCAAGATATTGGTACAAGCTATGATTTTCTGTACATGAACTTACTCAAAAGAAAAAGAAAAAGAAAGAAATTACAAATGGAATTTTATCAAGAGCTGCATAGCAAAGGAAGTAATCAACATAGTGAACAGAAAACCAACAGAAAAGAAGAAAATATTTGCCAACTAATTATCTAACAAAGGGCTAATATCCAAAACATAAGAAACTCAAGCAATTTAACAAGAATACCCCCAAACAATCCAATTTTAAAATAGGGAAAATGATCATAATAGACACTTCTCATAAGAAGAAATGGCTAAAGAATGCTGGGGAATGTTCGGGATTATTAGCCATTAGAGTAATGCAAATCAAAACTACTCCATTTGAAACAGTTATGATAAAAAGACAAATAATAATAATAATAATAGTAAGAGTTATTATAATAGAAACAAATGCTGGTGAGGATGTGGAAAGAAAGGTACTCTTAAACATTGTTGGTGGGAATATATCATAATAGAGCTATCATGGTAAATATTATGAAGATTGCCCTCAAAACACACACACTAGCTAAGATATAGAATCAGCCTAAGTGTCTACCAACAGATGAATGGATAAAGAAAATATGGTACACCTACACAATGGAGCACCATTCAGCCATAAAGAATGAAATACTACTGGCAACAAAATGGAAGGAACTAAACAACATCATGTTAAGTAAAAGTTGTCTTCCACCATGTTCAATCTCATTAATTTCTTTTTTTCTTTTTTTGGTGGTACTGGGGTTCCTGGAAACCCTTCTACCTCCGGGCTACACTCTCAGACCTATTCTATATTTTTATTTGGAAACAGGGTCTCTTAAACCAGAGAGGATGGCTTTGAACCTGTGTGATCCTCCTATTTCTGCCTCCCAAGCGTGGGGATTACAAGCGTGCACCACCATGCCTGGCTCATTATTTTCTTTATTGTACAACTACCACCCTGAACACTCCCACCAGACTCCTAGATCACTGCTATCTCCTATACTTTAATACTCAAAAAAGCTCTGCACAATCTCCTTCTTGCCTCCAATATGATCCCTAAACCTGCTGAAATTCACAGCCCATCAATGGCCAGTCTTAGATCACCAACCTCTTCTCTCAATATCAGCATCCCCTTATCACTCCCACTCAGTGTATAAAACCTGGTTCTTTCTTGAGGACACAAGTTTACTTTTGACCTCTGAAACAGAGGACCATTTTTCTCCCACACCTCCCCATCACTGTATATGTGAAAGTGAGATTTTCTGTTTACTTTCCATTGTGGCTTCTAGACATTTTTTTTTTCCATTTTCTCCTATTTATCAAACAAAAGAACAATGCCGGGCGTGGTGGTACATGCTTGTAATCCCAGCATTCAGGAGGCTGAGATCTGGAGGATCGTGGTTCGCGGACAGCCTCAGCTACTTAGTGAGCCCCTCTGCAACTCAGTGAGACCCGGTTTCAAAAATAAAGAATAAAAAATAGGGCAGGGGGTGTAGCTCGGAGGTCAAATGCCCCTGGGTTCCATCCCCAGACCCACAAAGAAATAAAATAAATAAATAAATAAATAAATAAATAAATAAATAAATAAATAAATAAATAAATAGAACAATGAGTTTTGAGCCTTGTGTCACTGGATTTTATCCCATATTATACCTCCTTCTCTCTCCCCTAAATTCTTTAACACCCAGATTGTGGCCATTTCTACCTACTTCCCAAGGCCTTATATCCAAATACTATCACATTAGGAACTTAGGTTTCAACGTATGCTTTTGGAAGGTTATGAGAAATAGATGAGGTTAGACTAGAGAGATAAGAGGCCAGAGTGTTGGATAATTTATTTGCTTTTAAGATTTTAAGATTTCTAGCATGCAAATCCTAAAACATTATCTAGCTAGCTCTTTGCATAAAAATTCTGTAGACCCATGGCACAGGCAAGCTTTCAAAACAGATGGGTATAGTGTCAATTCTCGATAAGCAATAACATATTTTTCATTGAAAAATACCACTTTGATTTGCTCAAAGAGTCATGGGGGAAAAGTTGGATGTAAGAAGGCAGGTAAAATCATTATTTGTGCTGTGAAGTCCAATAGTAACTTATAGAATACATAGCTCTGCATATAAGCTCTATTTTTCCTTTGAGTTATGGCAGGGTTTTTACATTGAACCTAGGACTGGGTTGGGCTTTTATTGGATTTTCATGTCCCTGATGATGCTGTGACCAGGATACTTCATGCCAAGCATAAAATATGTCCCCAAGACTATAACCTACTAAAGATGCTTATAACTATATCCAAAATTTCTCACAGCAAAACAGGGAAGACAAGCCTATGAGTACAACTAAAACATTCTCTCAGAATACAACCACTTGGAAAGAGAGTTTTGTTTTATTCTCCATTCTTAGTGGCTTTAAAAGCTAAGAGCAATGGATTAGCCAAATAATAAAAAAAAATAGCTAAAAGCCATTGATTCTTTACTGGGTGAAATACATAGATATAAGCGTTTGTCAGAAGTTGAGTTGGGCAAGGATATAAAAGCACTTCATAAAAATGTGTTTATATAGCATGATCAAAACACTAAAAAAATGAATAAAACTTTAATATACCTTCCACATCTTGCAATGCTTTTACCCCAGGACTAGATATAACAAATGGGAGAAACTGACACTTAGACAAAATGTCTTTCCTTATCCTGTGTCACCTTATGACAAAAGACCAAATGTTTCCAGCTGGCTGAAGTTGGAAAATAGGAAGGCTGTTAGTAGTAACCTGCTACTTACTGGTCTACATGGATATGAAGGTTATTTCAACTTTCTGATTCTCCTTTCATAGAGCTGTCATAATAACTCAATGCACTGATGCATTTGTGATACTTAGCACAGAGCCGGATACACAATGAGCTCTCAGTATATGTTACATCATCAATGTACTACAAAAACTAACATATGCAATCACAGACTGCTGGAAGCCTATTTCAATTATTTTTCATTATGGATAAGACATCAAAAAATCCATAGCTAGTGTTGTTTAATATACTGGAAAATAAAAAATGTAATACCTAATGCATCTTGTCATGCCTAAAAGGTAGATTTTCAAGAAAGTTTAGGTATTTTATTTTTATGTTGATTTAATAAAAAATAATTCATTGTTATATAAACTATTATGTACTTAGTATATAATTTTTTTTTAAACAGGGTCTCTTAAGCCAGCAAGGCTGGCTCCGAACCAGCACGATCCTCCTGTCTCCGCCTCCCAAGTGCAGGAATTACAAGGGTGCGCCACCATGCCTGGCCATTTCTTATTTTTTTTATTTAATGAGAAATTGTTTGCTATAAGCTACTCCAACCAAACTAGACATAGATCACCTCTTTGGATAAAGTCGTGTGTATACATAAAGCAGTAGACCCTAATCATTTTGATCTCAATACCTGTTTGTCTTAGTTATAAAATCTCTATTATAGAGCTTCTGTTTAGGTAGGCTATACCAATTAAGACTGACCATTTTAGAATTTCAAGCTATAATGATAAAAATTTTAATATCTCAAATTACTTACTCTGTAAGCAATAACTCATAATAGGTGAATAGTTTCCATAAAATGTTAGGATGGCATTGTTTTACATTTTTAAATTTCTTTAATGTTTAGTTTAATAAAAGAGATCCAGGATCTTTTGTATGCTTTTCAATTCAATCTTTACCCTATTTTTGATGATAGCATATGAGGAAAACCCAGCCTAAATCAAATATGTATTTAATAAATAGAAGGTAATTTTTATAGACTTTTCAAATAATTATACATTTCCATCCTTTTTTTGTGTGTGTGTGTGGTACTGGGTTCTTCTACCTCTGGGATACACTCACTCCCAGACCTATTTTGATACTTTTTTATTTGGAAACAGGGTCTCTTAGGCCAGCACGGCTGGCTGTGTGATCCTGTGTGATCCTCCTGTCTCCACCTCCCAAGCGCGGAGATTACAAGCGTGCGCTACCACGCCCAGCTATGCATTTTTATCTTTGATACTATACCTAACTCGGAGTACTTTTTAAAGTTTAATTGCAGTGTAGAATCTGAAGCCATATTGATGGACAGTTTTCATTGTTACATTAAATCTAGAGATCTACCTTGCTTTTTAAGTGTTGTTTGTTTGTTTTTTACCTATCAGATATTGGCCATTGGGAAATTCTGGCTGGACAAAATATACAAATAGGGGTGTGTGTGTGTGTGTGTGTGTGTGTGTGTTACTTGGGATTGTCCCCAAAAGGATTCTACCACTGAGCTATACCCCCATTCTTCCTATTTTCAAACAGGCTCTTGCTAAGTTGCTGAGGCTCATCTTTAGCCTGTACTCCTTCCTATCAGCCTCCCCAATACTGGGATTACAGGC
The DNA here is from genome assembly GCF_963383645.1 of Muscardinus avellanarius. NCBI lineage: Eukaryota > Metazoa > Chordata > Mammalia > Rodentia > Gliridae > Muscardinus > Muscardinus avellanarius. The sequence continues at coordinate 9,674,071 of NC_137793.1, forward strand.
ATACATCACCATACCTGGTGTACATAGATCTTTTAAATGTTGAAATTTCTCATTATAACATCTTAAAAGTAGCCAAGTGAGGTGGTACATCCTTGTAATTCTAGCATTTGGGAGGCTGAGACAAGAGGACTGATTCAGTGACAGCCTCAACTACTTAGTGAGGCTCTTTGCAACTCAGTGAGACCCTGTTTCAAAATAAAGAATTTTAAAAAAATAGGGCTGGGGGAGTAGCTCTGAGGTAAAATGCCCCTGGGTTCCATGCCCAGTACCGCAAAAAAAAAAAAATCTTAAAACTTACACTTGTAAATATCACCACTACTGTCATCAAAAATACTACGAAGCCATCAAACTTGTAACAGAAACAGGTTTCTCAAAACTTGAATTTATCACTGCCAACAAATACTGTCCATCTCAAGTTTTTGAAAGTAACAGGATCACCTTTTTCCCCCACTTTCAAAACATCTACCAAATAACTAAATCTAAAAATAAATAATTGTCAAATTCCCTTCCAAGTAAAAGTGGTGTTATCTGAAAACAAAAGCCAGACCATTTGCATCAGTCCCTTATGTAGTTCAGTATCCAAAGAGAAGTGCTTACTGCGGTGTTGCCATTTTGTCATTCAGCTTACTAAAAAGGACACGTTCTCAAGGATCAAGTAATACTTTTCTGCTTCATCAAGAACATTAAGAAAATTTTGTGTGTATATATATGTGTGTACGTGCGTGTACATGTGTGTACATCGTGTATGTGTGTGCACGTCATTGTGTACATCATTGTGTGTACATGTGTGTACATCGTGTACATGTGTGTACATCATTGTGTGTGTACGTGTGTGTGTGTACATCATCAGTCCTCATTATTTGCAAATTCTTTTTTCCAAACCTTCCTGTTTGCCAACGTTTATTTGTAACCCCCAAATCAATAGTCGTTTCACTTTGGCAGACATCCCTGGACATGCACAGGGTGGTAAATGACCTAAGCCTAAATTAGATGTGTACATTCCCAGAGAAGATTAAATATGGTGATAAACCTCTGACATCTTGTTTCATTTCTTATAACATAAGCAAGTGTTCATGTTGGAGCCTCTTGGGTGTCATGTAGTTTTTAAAATTTTATAGTATTTCTAAACACAAAAAGGCTATAAGGTGTTTCACAGAGAAATGTGTATTAGATAGCTTACTTCAGGATTTTGAGTTACAATGCTGTTGGCTATCAGCTTAATGTTAACAGATCAATAATATATATTAAAGCAGGTGTCTTTAAGCAGAAACACACATAAAAAAGACTATATACTGATTGGTTAATGAAAATATTGTGACTAGAGGCTTGCAGAAATCTATTATATTTCTGCTAGGAAAAATGGTTCAGTATTCATTAATTCAGGGTTAGTGGTAACTTCATACAACTACTGAGAACAATAAACATCAATTATATATACGCATACATATAGATATAGAGAGAGAGTATATAGTATATACATGTAAATAATTGTATTTGGTGGCAAGGGATTCGCTGAGTGGTAGTAGGATTTAGTGATACTGCTTTGGTTTATTCTAAGGAAGTAGAAGTTTTATCTACTGCTGTTTTTGCACTTTCAGCACAAATGTCAAACACTGCAAAAAACAATATCTTAATATTATTTTGAGAATACTAAGGATGCCCCCAGGGCTTAAAAATGTTTTCATTTCCAAGCAGACCAACATACCAGTTTCTGCCTTAAAACAAATCTGTTTCCCTAGTACTATTTATATAAATTTCACTGCTTTTGCCTTTTTGTGGAGGCAATGTTTTCAAATGCTTTCAAATTGTTAACTCCTCAGGACTTTAATAAGCCTTGACTACAAATATGTAAACAGCAGCAAAACTTGTACCTTGTTTTGTTTCATTTTTTAATTTTCTTAATCATTTTAAGTGATTGTTTTTATTTTATGTTGCTAATGTTGTTAATTAACTGTTCCTTGATATTATCTCTAAGTTAATTTTATTGAGATATAAATAGCTTGTAGATTGTCCATTTACACATTTCAAAGTAGAAGATGATAATATTCAGAGCGTGACTTGAGGGAGTTTTAAACAGAAGAGATAAACTTGATTTAAGGTGATGCCAAAATAAAATTAAAGAAACAATGACCTTTTTATTTCAAAATTTTGATATTATAGCCCACAGGGAGGAATATTCAAATAACATCACTTATATTGCCTTCAAATCTAAAATATAATTCAATAAAAGAAGAACTATGATTTAGAAACAAAGGGAAAAGGAGACATAGTATTAGTGAGTAAAACTGAGATAAATTTGAAATAAAGATTAAAATAAAGATGGAGAAAATCTCAATAGACATGTTTAGAAGCCAATTTATGTAGGGTGCCATCTTTTTTTTTAATTTTTAAAAGGAGCACAATAAAACAACCCACCCTTTTTTACATGCTATGTGGGAGGACGGGATAATCACACTTTGAAGAATGGAAGTGTTGCTCTACCTAGCACCCATTTAACTCAGAAAATATCTAGGTGCAGGGGAGGATTTTCCTCTCCCCCATGACCAGTGCAGTGAACATTTACCCAATGGTGTTTGGCCCCTGGCTTTTGAGGAATCCTATCATCACCGTTTAAGAGAGCCTCCTCGCATGTTCTTCTCCATGTCCTAGCAATACTACCGGGTTTTTACAGGTGAGATTTAAATCTCTTGATGAGGCTGTAGGAGGGCTCAGTCACTGACCAAAAACAATTCCAGGTTGTCCTTCTTGGACTCCAGTTGCCTCTAACTTTTTCCCACTGAGCCACTTTCTTCTGCAGTTACCTTGGATTCCAGAAACAACAGGTCTGATTAATAAGCAATTTCATGACCAGGAACCAGGCAATGGGGAGCTGTGCAGAACAGATCTCCCTATGATGAGACTGCCCCCTACGCAGAAGCAATGACCTCATAGTGAAACAATGGCTGCCTCACTAAGCAAGCACAATCATCTCATGATGAAAACCGAATCACCCCTTAAAAGATAAGAACTGCCCCAGAGCTTCTCAGAACCAGTCCTGAGATAACCAACCAGACTATGGCCAAACCAAGGTCACTACTCGCCAGCATATGCAAACCCCAGCCACACCCAAGCTGGCTTTGGTTTCCAAAGTCCCTGTCGGCCCCTGGAATCCGGAGTCAGTAAACCAACATTTTTGTGGTACTGGGGATGGAACCCATGGTTGTTCTACCTCTGAGCTAGCTACACCTCCAGCCCTATTTCAGTGTTTTATTTGAAACAAGGTCTCACTATTGCTGGGTCTGTCCTTTGACCTGTGATCTTCCTGTCTCAGCCTCCCAGGTACTAGCATTACAGGTGTATGTCACTACACCGGCTGTCTGTCTAAACGCCTTTATCTGTTTTTCCTGGTGTGGCCACACTGATTAAAGTTTCTTTCTTGCCCTTCCCCACTGCACATCTCTCTGTTTGGCATACTAGAATGGGTGGCTGAGCCTGTCTCTTGAGACCACTAGAGCCATAGCCTTCACTCAAGGATTCCGGTAAAAAAAGAGAAGGCTGTGAAGGAACTAGATTTAAGTAGGTACAGCACTTCCAAGGGTTTAGTGGATTCTCTGCATAGCCCAGACTGTGTGGAAAATACAACCTTGAGAGAAGCAGATGTTCACTGTGTTAATTATTCCGTAAAAATTCTATCAAACAGGAAATAAGAGCCAGGCATGGTGGCTCATACTGGTAATCCCACCATTTGGGAGGCTGAGACAAGAGGATTGCAATTTGCGGACAGCCTCAGCTACTTAGTGAGGCCATTTTCAACTCAGTGAGACCCTGGTTTAAAATAAAGAATAAAAAGTAGGGCTGAGGGTGTAGTTCAGAGATAGAAAGCTCCTGAGTTCCATCCCAGTACAAAAAAAAAAAAAAAAACAGAAAATAATGGAGGTTCCTTATTTCTCTCTGGGGCATAAAGAAGAAAAGAGTAAAATTAGGGTATCATTTTGGCCTTGCCTCTTAAGCACAAGAGTTTCAGAGGTTTGGGACATGATAATCAAACTAGTTCTGGGTACATAGGGGGGAGCCAGGAACCAGTCAGTGAGCCATACAGGCTAGTGACAAACAGATGAATTTTTTTTCACTGAGTATTTTATAAATCTCTTCTGCTATTGCTATTGCTAAACTGTCACAGAAGCCTCAGTTTCCCCAATCATTGTCCCAGGACAAAGATCAGCATATCACAGCAAAATGCTTATGCTATAAATATCAAGAATTCCATCTACTCTCCAGGCACCATGAGTTGGCGGCATGAAATGTCCTAACATAAAACCTACACACCACCAAAAAAAACCCAAAAAACTTCCAGAACTTCTAAACAAATTCAATAAGGCTGCAAGATACAAAATCATCATATAAAAATAAAAACCAGTGGGCCCCGGGCGGAGTAGAGCAGGGCACGCTGGACCCCCGGAGAAACCAGGGCCCGGGTCGCAAGGCTCTGGGCCCCGGGCAGAGATCAGAAGGGCCACACTGGATCCCCAGAAGAGCTAGGGCCTGGTTTGCAGGACTCTGGGCCCCGGGAAGAGTCGAGCGGGGCACGCTGGACCCCCGGAGAAACCCACACCTGGTCGCAAGGCTCTGGACCCTGGGTGGGGGTCAGGCAGGGCACGCCAGACCTGGGTTGCAGGACTCTGGGCCCCGGGCGGAGTCAAGCAGGGCACGCCAGACCCCCCAGAGAAACCGGGGCCCAAGTCGCAGGACTCTGGGTCCTAGGCAGGGATCATGTGGGGCACGCAGGACCCCAGGAAGAACCAGGGCCCGGGCCACAGTGCTACCGAGTGCCTGATCCCACAACCTCCTTAAGCCACACATACTGTCTTCTCTTATTAAAAAAAAAAAAGGAAAAGAAAAAGAAAAAAGAAAAGAAAAATATCCGAGAGGGGTCAAGAAGGCCGCGGTGGATGCCAGGATACTGGAGATGCAGACAAAATTTATCCAAATGAACTGGAACGTTTGGAAAAATTCCCCACAAAGGAGGACTGCTTCTTCTCTACATTTATAAGAATCTTGGACATCACCAAAAAGGAGAGAGTATAGCGGAGACCTAGGAGGAAGGCGGTGTTGGAAGCGGTCGCTGCAATGGCGGTTGAGATTTGTATACAGGAGAAGCAGAAATCTGATCCCACCAACCTTATTTTTTGGAGAAATTACACCAAACATCGAATGCTGGTGCTGGGGTCAGCAAGGCCCGGATTGGAGCCTGCCCTGAGGCAAGGCCGATGCTGAGGCCTTCAAGGCCAGAGCCGGGGTCAGCAAGGTCGGGATCAGAGCCTGCCATGAGGCAAGGCCAGTGCTGGGGCCTCTGAGGCCTGAATCGGAGCCTGCCGAGGGGTTAGACTGGTGCTGAGGCCTTCAAGGCCGGGATTGGAGCCTTCCGAGGGGTTAGGCCAGTGCTGGGGCCAACGGCCAACATCAGAGCCTGCTGTGAGGCAAGGCCACTACTGAGGCCTCTGAGGTTGGGATAAGAGCCTACCGAGGTGTTAGGCCAGTGCCGGGGTCAGCAAGGTTGAGATCAGAGCCTCTCGTGAGGCAAGGGTGGTGTTGGGGCCTCCAAGGCCAGGATCAGAGCCTGCTGAGGGGTTAGGCTGGTGCTGGGGCCAGCGGCCGGCATCAGAGCCTGCCATGAGGCAAGGCCGGTGCTGGGGCTTCCGAGGCCGGGATCAGAGCCTGCCGAAGGGTTAGGACAGTGCCAGGGCCAGTGAGGCCAGGATCAGAGCCTGCCGTGAGGCAAGGCAGGTGCTGGGGCCTCCAAGGCCGGGATCGGAGCCTGCTGAGTGATTAGGCTGGTGCCGGGGTCAGCAAGGTCAGGATCGAAGCCTGCCATGAGGCAAGGTCATTACTGAGGCCTCCAAGGCTGGGATTGGAGCTTGCCAAGGTGTTAGGACGGTGCCGGGGCCAGCGAGACCGGGATTGGAGTCTTCCATGAGGCAAGGCCGGTGGTGGGGCCCTCGAGGCCTGGAATGGAGCCTGCCGAGGGGTAAGGCTGGTGCCAAGGCCAGCAAAGCCTGGATCAGAGTCTGCCATGAGGCAAGACCACTGCTGTAGCCTCCGAGGCCTGGATTGGAGCTTGCTGCAAGGGTAGGACGGTGCCAGGGCCAGCGAGGCTGGGATCAGAGCCTGCCATGAGGCAAGACCACTGCTGGGGCCCCGAGGCCAGGATCGGAGCCAGACGAGGGGTTAAGCTGGTGACGGGGCCTGCGAGGCTGGGATCAGAGACTGTCATGAGGCAAGGCCAGTGCTGGGGCCTGTGAGGCCAGGATAGGAGACTTCCGAGGGGTTAGGCTGATGCTGGGGCCTCTAAGGCCAGGATAGGAGACTGCTGAGGGGTTAGGCCGGTGCCAGGTTCAGCGAGGCTGGGATGGAGTCTGCCTTGAGGCAAGGCCAGTGCTGGGGCCACTGAGGCCGGGATTGGAGCCAAACGAGGGTTTAGGCCGGTGCGGGGGCCAGCAAGGCCAGATTCAGGGCCTCCCATGAGGTAAGGCTGTTGCTGGAGCCAGCAAGGTCTGGATTAGTCCACGGGGTGGCCCCACTACTGGGGCCGTCAAGAGTGGGACCAGTACTTGCAATGCGGCATGCACAGAGAAATATCACAGAAAATAAAAACCAGATGCTTCCCCTAATTAGCAATAACTAGGAGGAAAGGGGTAACAGGAAGAGATCGAGTTATAGAAAAGGCCCTATAGAGAGGCAATTAAGGTGACCAATCAGAAGGTATGGGATAGAGGAGGGTGGAACCTCTTTAAAACTCAGGAGGTATATAAACAAATGTATCAAAGTTAATCACCAATCAAGCATGGGATCAAGGGAGGGGGAGGGAATGTGATGGGGATTGGATGAGGGCTAATTGGATGATGTGTGCTTGTATAGCCTCTCAAATCTTGTATTCCAATGTGATGTATGATTACATTTTATTGGTGCATTCACCAATAAAAATAAATTTAAAAAATTAAAATTAAAATTAAAACCAATAACAAACTTGTTGACAGAGAAATTAAGATAGCAATCTCATTCAAAATACTAGCACAAAATAAAATATCAAAGAATAAATTTAAATTTAACCATGGAAGTGGATGATAAACAAAAATTATCAAACACTTATAAAAGAAACTGAAGAGGGCTCCCTCCCAAAAATGAAGAAATGGAAAAACCTGCCATGTGCTTGAATTGAAAGAATTGGTATTGATAAAATATTTACACTACCCAAAGCAGTTTCCAGATTAAGTGCAATCTTCACTGAAATACAAAGAGCCTTTTTTTGTGTGTGGCACTGAGGATTCTACCTCCAAGCTACACTTCAAGCTCTATTTTTCATTCTTTATTCTGAAACGGGGTCTCACTAAGTTGTGGAGGGCCTAAGTAGCTGAGTCTAGCTTCAAATCTGCGATTCTCCGGTCTTAGCCTCCCAAGTACTGGGATGACAAGCATGTGCCACAACACCTGGCAAAATAGCCTTTTATAGGATTAGAAAAAACAATCCTAAAATGCATATGGAACCACAGAAGATGCTGAATAGCCAAAGCCATATTGAACCAAGAGAGTGGAGCTAGAGTCATCACAATACCAAACCTAAAAACACCCTCCATTAATTGATTTTTTTTCTGAACTTTGAGGGCATTTTAGATAAAGTCTCTATCAGTGCTTATATGTTGGAGAGTTGTACCTATACTTTCTTCTAGTAATTTCAATTTTTTTGGTTTAATTTCTAGATCTTTGATTTATCATGAGTTGATTTGGTACAGGGAAAGAGAAAGGGGCCTAATTTTCTTTTATTTTTTTTCTTTTATTTTTTTTGGTGGTACTAGGGATGGAACCTAGAGGCTTTCTACTTCCGGGCTATACTCCCAGACCCATTTTATATTTTATTTGGAAACAGGGTCTCACTAAGTTGCTGAGAGCCTCACTAAGTAGCTGAGGCTGGCTTTGAACCTGTGCAATCCTTCTGTCTCAGCCTCCCAAGCACGGGGATTACAAGTGTGCACTACCACACCTGGCTGAAAGGGGCCTAATTTTATTCTTCTATAAATGGATATCTAGTTTTCGCAGCACCATTTCTTAAGAAGGCTGGCCTTTCTTTAGCATTTTTTTCTTGGCTCCTTTGCTAAAAATCAAGTAGGTATAAGACCCCCCCAAAATTCAAGAAATAAAACCAAGAATCAATAGATGGTATGACATCAAATTTAAACGTTTCTGTGCAGCAAAAGAAATACCAAGAGTCTGAAGAGGGAGCATACAGAGTGACCAAAAGCTATACCAGCTACTCCTGTGATAGAGGACTTATATCTATAATATATAGAGCTTTAAAAAAATTAATACTAAAAGAATCAAATAACTCAATAAAAATGGGCAATTGAACAGAATAGACACTTATAATAAGAAATATAAATGGCCAATAAGTATGTTAAAATGTTCAGCATCATCAGCAACTAGGGAAATGCAATAAAAACTGCATTGAGATTTCATCTAACTTCAGTTAGAATGGCAATGATCAAGAATACAAACAATTATAAATGCTGGCAAGGTTGTAGAAAAAACAGGAACTCTCACATACTGTTTATGGGATTATAAATTAGTATAACCACTATGTAGATCAGTATGGAAGTTCCACAAAAGACTAGGAATGAGTGACCATATGACCCAGATGTATTACTGTGCAGTATCTTTTCAAAGGAAATAAAAATAGAATACTATAATGATTATATCTAGTTTTATAGCAGTACAATTTGAAATGGCCAAATTATGAAACCAACTGGGTATCTATCAACAGATGATTGGATCAAGAAAATATTGGTATATACAGACAATGGAATCTTTGAAACACTGAGAAATATTATTTATGGGGAAATGGATAAAACTAGAGAATATTATGGTAAGTGAGATCAGCCAGTCTCAGAAAATCAAAGTCACATGTTTTTTCTCATAAAGAAGCTAGAAAGAAAAGATGAAACACAAAAAACTTCATATAAATGAGGAGGAGAGAGATTAGTAAAATAGTAGAAAGTGGTAAGGGAAGGGTGTGAAGAGGAGAAAAAAGAAAACTTGAAGGAAATGGTTCAAATAATGCTATGTTCATGTATGAAGGTATCACTACCAACCTAACATATACAGGAAGAGAGTGGAAACCAGAATGAAACATGGAGAAAAACACACGTGCACCTGTGTTTGTATCACTTTGAACCTCATTTGGATGTATAATTAACTATGCACCAGAAAAATTATATAAAAACTTTCTCCAAAGCCATAGTACCCAGGGTACTTGCATAAAATTCAATACATAGACTAATGGAACAGAATAGACAACTAGAAACGAATCCAAGTCTCTATAGCCAATTATTTTTTTACCCAAGTGCCAAAAACATAGATTGGAAAAAATCTCTTCAATAAATGGTGCTGGAAAAACTAGATATCCATATGCAGAAGAATGAAACCCCTCTGTCTCACCATAAAATTTAAAAATAGCTATAAAGGAATAAATGGCCTCTGCCGGGCGTGGTGGTGCACGCTTGTAATCCCCGCGCTTGGGAGGCAGAGACAGGAGGATCGTACTGGTTCAGAGCCAGCCTCGCTGGCTTAAGAGACCCTGTTTCCAAATAAAAAAATATAAAATAGGTCTGGGAGTGTAGCGCGGAGGTAGAAGGTCTTCCACTACCACAAAAAAATAAATAAAAAGGAATTGATGGCCTAAATGTAAGATATGAAACTACTAGAAGAAATCATAGGGGTGATACTTCAGGACATTGGCAAAGGCAACTATTTCTTGGATAAGACTCGAAAACACACAACAGGGAAATAGACAAATGGGATAACAAAACTAAGAAGCTTTTTGCACAGTGAACGAAATGATTGGCAGCGTGAAGAGAAAACCTGCAGAAAGGAAAAAATACTTGCAAACTATTCATCTGACAAAGGATTAATATCCAGAGTACATAAAAAGCTCAAAAAATTCAACAGCAAAAAATTGAAATCATTTATTTGAAAACAGGAAAAATGATCTCAATAGACACTTCTCAACAGGAGATATAAACATGACCATCAAGTATGGAAAAAAGTCTCAACATCACTAATCATTATGGAAATGCAAGTCAAAACCACAATGAGATATCATTTTGCCCTAGTTAGAATGGCAATAATCAACAAGACACAAAAGAACAAAGGCTAGAGAGGATGCAAAGAAGGCAGAGCTCTCATATGCTCTGGTTGGAAATAAAAATTAGAACAGCCATGAACAGAAAATAAGGGGTGTCCCACAAAAAAACTGAGTCAAAGTACCATATGATCTAGATATCTCTCTACTATATATTTATACAAAGGAACCAAAATCAGTACACTAAAGAGATACCTACAGTCCTATGTTTATTGCCACACTGTTCAAAACAGCCAAGATATAGAATCAACTGAGTGCCACTTGAAAGGCAAATGGATAAAGAAAATGTGATATATTTACACAAGAACTTCTTTTTCAGCCATAAAAAGGTCATTTATGGCAACATGAATGGAACTCAAAGGCTTATGGTAAGCGAAATACGCCAGACACAGAAAAACAAATAAGAACTACCAGAGAAGAATGTAAAACTCGATAGCCAAGAGAAATGGTCAATGTCTAAGGAGATGGAGACGCTAATTATCCTCCTATGATCATTGAATACATGTATCAAATTATCAGAATATACATAATATTGTATAATTTTGGTTTAAAAAGAACTAAAAGCAGCATATAGAGCAAAAAACAGTGCATCCACAGTTCTAAAAAAAACTCAAGGGAAAAATAAAACAGAACCCAACAATTTTATACCTAGCTGAACTACTCTTCAAATATGAAAACTATAAAAAATAATTTTGAACATGAAGTACTTGGAAATATTAAACTCAATGCTGTTCCTGATGAATTTACCATAGCCTTGCCACTCAAAGTACAGTCTGCAGTCAACAGCAAGGTCATCTAAGAGACTTCTGGAAACACAATATTTCAGATCCTACCCTAAGGTCTCCTCAGTCAGAATCTGCATCCCCCAAAGGGTTAGTATATGTGCCTAAATATCCTACAATTTTTATACAGGGCAAGCTTCTTCCAACCCAAAAATGACTCTAAAAACTGGCAAAAGACTAGTGAGCTTCCTATTTTCATAGAAGAAATGTGTTCCCTTAGAGACCTGAGACCAAGACAAGGGAGAAAAAAATAAATGCTTTGTCCAAGAAGAAATAGCATAACTTAAAATTGGGAGCAAGAGGAAAGAAAAGAGAAGTAAAATGGTATTGCCTCATAGGTAATACCATTGGTGGTTAAAAGAGACATTGAAATAAGAACTCCCAGTAGTACAAGAGTATGCACCTTCCACAAACTTTGCTTCTGATTCTCTACTCTTCCCTGGTACATTGACTAACACCTCCAATTTACTGAGAGTGGAAACAGAGAACATTGTCTGCAGTCCCTAATTTTACTGAGAATGCCTTTAATGCATTGCATTAAGTAAAGTAGGGATTGACGGTGAAGGAATGTGTGCTTCCCCTTTTGTTCCCACGTTCTTGCTGGCTTTTAGGATGTAGCCACTCTTTGTGCCTAGATGTCATTGAAGCTCCTCGTCTGTGTCAAAGGCTCTCTCACAAAATGCTGCTTACTTCTTCAAAGCCAACAGGAGGATCTGAGGACCCAATCTGCTAAGACAGAATCTCATGTGATCTAAAGTAATAAACCTTGTGACTCTTCCATAACTTTTGCCCGATTCTATGGGTGAGAGGGAAGTCACAGATTCTCTGTTCTAAAGAGGAAGGATTATTTATTTATTTATTTATTTATACTTCTTTAGTGCATTATAGCCTCACATAATACAAATCATGTTGACAATAACATACATGCACACAGTACTTGATGCCTTCCCATTTTCCTCCCTCCCAACTCCAAGTACCCAGACTGACATTGGTATATTCACACATATGCACATAGTCAATGGTAGTATTTCCATTAATAAACCTCAGCCTTCTTAGGAGGAATTATTATACAAGACAGGGCAGCGATCACTTTAGAATTTTACCAACCAGTTAGGCGTGGTGGCACATATCTATAAGCCTAGTACTTGGGAAACCGAAATAAGAGAATAAGAGGTTTAAGGTCAGCCTCAGCAATGTAGCAAGATGCTCAGAAGCTTAGCAAAGCTCTATTTCAAACTTTAAAAAAAAATAATAAAGATAGCTGGAGGTGTATCTTGGAGGTAGAATGTTTATGGGTCCAAACCCATGTACCACAAAGAAAGGAAAGAATTTTGCTAAATTTACTAATAGCCTTCATCTTCCTCCAAAAAATAGCAAGTAACTGAATCCTAGCAACAATCCCATGAGTTAAATGAGTTTTGAGTTGATTACAGCCCCAGGTAATATTCCCTGATTGTTTTATGCAAGAGTCCCCAAAGGAAACCAGCTAAGCCACACCTAGATTTCCTGACCCACCCAAACTGCAAGAATAAATGTTGAGTTAAAGCCACCATATTTTGGAATAATGTGTCTCACAGCCATTAATAATTAATATAATGAAGATAATTGTGACTCCTTATTAGACATGAAAAAAAATGTCCATGGACACAGAGAATATTATTGGGGCAATTGGAACTTAAGCTTTTTACTAGGTAGTGAGTGTTGATGTGAAGTTTCTTGGATCTATTAACATTATCAGGGCTATGTAAGAAAATGACCACATTCTTGGGAGATATGAGCCAAAGAATTTGGGGTTAAATAGCAAAAATCTGCTATTTATTTTTCAAGTAGTTCAATGCATAAACACGACATAAAAGAACAGTCATTAACAAGAATACGGCTGGGTATATATGGCATGTTTTTGTATGCATACATGGGCACAGAAAAGAAGTAGCAAACTACTAGTAATTTGTCAATTTATGGGAAAGGTCTATAAATGTGCATGATATTAATATGCATAAATGATATAATTTTTAAATTCTAAAATGCCAAATATTGCCGGGCGTGGTGGCGCACGCTTGTAATCCCCGCGCTTGGGAGGTGGAGACAGGAGGATCGCACAGGTTCGAAGCCAGCCGTGCTGGCGTAAGAGACCCTGTTTCAAAATTATAAAATAGGTCTGGGAGTGTAGCCCGGAGGAAGAAGGGCTTCCAGGAACCCCAGTACCACCAAAAAAAAAAAAAGCCAAATATTTGGCTGATTTTAAATTCTTCAACCTAAAGGTTTCTATTTTTTTAAATGACAACTGCTGGGATCACCAATATATAAATAGAATTTTTAAAAAATACATGACTCCATGAAGTTGTGAAGGGATGTGTAGTCAGATCCCAGAGCCCTGCCTACCGTGCTCCTCAACCCTCACAGTGGCCAGAAAACTCTTTAGGAATAAACATTCATAATGAACACAGTTAGAAAACCACAAAAGCAGAGAGATTTGCAGGTCTGACCCTTCCTGATTTTCTACAATGTTATGTATCATGACTCATTGTCAAAACTGATCATGAGGCTATTGTTTTGCCTCCAGATAAAAGATCAGCTTGAATTTTAACAATTTGGAATCTCACATCTAGAAAAAATGTTGCTGGAAAGCTAATGAGATGTGTTGCATTAAAACACAGCTCCCCTTTCTCCAATTTTATTTCCTTGTATGAGTTGAAATTGCTGAAAATATGGTTAAAATGCAGATTCTGACTCATTAAATCTGGGATGGGGCTCCAGGATTTGCATTGCTAATCCCTCCCAGGTGCTGCTACTGCTGGTGATGCTCTAAGGACTATATTTCTATGTCCAAGGCTTTAGAGCAACTTCCCAGCAGGCTATCATTTAAAGTGAAGTTAGAACACCTTAGTCACCAGAGCACTAGTAATTGACCTGTGGATTCACTTGCTCTAAAAGGAAAAAAATATACATAGAAAACTTGGCTTCCTGCAGAAAACTTGTAATTACAAAGAAAACAATCTAAATGTCCATCAACTGTTGAATGACCAGATAAATTATGGTTTATCTATATAAGGCAAGGAACATCTCTTTTTAAAAAATGTAGTATGTAGTTACTCTGTGACCCAGCAATTCCAATTCTAGTTATTTGCACAAGAGAAATGGAATAGACCCACAAAAAGACCCGTGTCAAAATGCCCTTAGAAGCTTTCTTCATGATCTCCAAAAACTAGCAACAGCCCACGTTCTTACTGATAAAAAAGTGGATAATCCGAATCCAGTATAGTCACAAAATATAATATTACTCAGCAATAAAAAGGAACATACCACTATTATTTTTACAGCATGAGAGAATCTCCAAAATATTGTGCTTAGTGAAGCACTTATGCAAAAAAATACCTTCTTTCTGAAGTTGCAATGATTACTTTTCAACCAAGATATGAGTTATGTAGCTAGATGCATTCATCAAAATTCATCAAATGTTTGCTCATCACTTGTGAATTTTATTGTATGTGAAACACAGTTCCACAAAAGAAAAATGCATTCAAAGACTGAACTCTAGTAAAACGATATGCATAGTAAGCTTTGGGAGAAGATACACCAATGCATATGTTAAATGCATCAGAAAATAATAAAGAGAAATGAGAGTTGGTGAAGAGATAGAGACATAGATATGTTATATGAAAGTGTAGTAAAATCTTAATAGTGGACCCAATGCCATGGGTAAAATTTATTTAGCCTTTCTGAATGTTCAACATTTTTTTCATATAAAATTGTTGGAAAAAGTGACATATATGTATGATTTGACATGAAAAAAATCACAAGCAATGACTTTATATGAAAAATAAGTTACAGATATATGCACATATCCATACATTAAACTCTGTGCAGGTAGACAGGAATGTAGTCATTATTACTTCTAAGGAATAGGAAAAAAAAAGTATTGGTAGAAAAGACAGGGAGGCTTTGAATTTCTTGTGGTTGTGGAGGGAGTTTAGAAATGGCAATACTGTTAAAAATAAAATTCTACAAGCAGGGAGAGTAATGACCCCAAACAGCCAAAAGCGAGGTCAGTGTTGAATGTAATGACACATGTGTTGAAATGCAAAGCAAGCAGGTATAGCTACTCTGGCCTTTACAGATCAAACAGAAACATTAGCAATTTGTCTGCATCTTGTACAGTCTCCCTGTGCAGCCAACTGTCATGATACTGAGAAGAATCCAACTAATTTTTTTTTGCATGAAAATCAATACTCTGCTCAGTGCCAGGGAGCCATAATGAAAACAGCTTATTCTCTTTTGTGCCATACTTTCAAAAGAGTGTCAGTTCAGATCCTTAGATGTGTGCAATGGTAAACTGCAGCATTGGCTATAAAGGATAACTTGGGAAAGCCTGCTCAGTCAACAGAAGAGATTCCCACCAGGATGTATTCCTAGGCCCATGTTTCATCCACTGGTCCCCATACCTCTAGCCAAGGCTACTTCCACTAGGATGAGCAAATGAACCAGGATCATCCAATCAGATACTGTCTTTCATGAGTTTAGAATTAGATTTCATTAGTGCTGGCTCAGAGCCATGGAGATGCTATTTCCCATCAAAGGCAAGTAAGAAGCAGAGAAATCTGGTCTACCCAAGGAGAGAAAAACATGGGAGTCTTACAGAGAAAGAAAGATAAGGCCCTCCAAAAACATATCAAGAGTGGCTACGTGATTTCTATTCTTGCCTTGCACTTCTGTTTCTGGTATCTTGTAAATTGCATCATGGGCCATTGCCCCTAGCTTTTATGAGACAATCCTGAAGTTGTCCATATAGTTTCTTTTTCTTTTTTTAAATCAGTCTGAGGAATTCCTCTTGCAGCTCAAAGCACCACAACTGGGAAGTTATCACAGAAGAATGTTAAAGGCAATTTAAGAAGCCAGAGGAAATACCATTTGAGACTCTGAGAACTCAGAAAACTTCACTCCAAATAGAAAATCACCAGCAACCAGACTAAGGGCCCCCAATGTTCCAAAGCCCTCCTCCTGGGAGCTATGCAAATCATTTCCCCTTGAGAAGCCTGTTCTGTAATTCCCCTCCTCTACCTCTCTGAGCTAA